>NW_004567119.1:11970280-11970891 GCF_000260355.1 Condylura cristata | reverse complement strand
AGCCGCAGCGAGGGGGCCCTGAGCGGAGCCGCGGCGCCCGGGCATTTTAAAGGCGAAGCCCTGGACGCTGTTCAAGCGGAAACGCGGGGAGCAGCCGGGTCCCAGCTGCGCGCGGGCGGCGGGAGGGCCCGACCCATCTGGGCCGCAGACTGCGCCCCAGGAGCACCCCAGACCCAGAGCCTGCCTGGGGCCTCTCCGGAACCCCCGTCCCCGCCCCCTCCGCGGAACCCCCATCCCCGCCCCCTCCGTGGGGGCAGCCGCAGCCGCCGCCCAGCGCGGGGGAAGGAAGCTAATTAGGAAAAGTGTCCCTGCACCTGAAAAAAACTGGGGTTCGCCTGTCCTCGACTCTCCGCGGGGACACCTCCCAAGTCCGGCCGGGCGACAAAGCCTCACGTCCGCACCGCGGCACGTCCCAGCGAGCCGGAGAGGCGGAGAAAATGCTGAGACGCGGGCGTAGGTCGTCTGGCTAAACGGGGAGCCGCCAGCCCGCCTGGGGCGCCGCCAGCCCACCGAGCCCTCCCCGCAGTTCCACCAGCGCAGCGCACAACTTCTAGCCCGAACTTCGCGTGGACGGCACAATAATTCTGTACATAAAGTAGCTCATGTATAGA
>NW_004567119.1:11947692-11969354 GCF_000260355.1 Condylura cristata | reverse complement strand
ACCCGCGAGCGCCTTCCCCAAGGGGCCGCTGCGGCGGCCTCGGGCACCCTGCGCGGCCCGCACGCGCGCACACTCCGCACACACGTGTGCGCACGTCCGCGCGCGCTCCTGGCAGCCCCCGGCCCACACTTTCCCTCCTGGGAACTCTGGGCAGCTCTTGGTGAACTCTCCCGGCCAACTCGCCTAACTGGCCGCAGCTTTCCAAAGGTCAGCTCCTCCCTGGGGCCGGGCAGCCGGCGCGCTGGGCACTGCTGTTTCCCCTTGAATCTCCTCGGGAATGATGAGAACAGGAACTTTTCAGTTACATGTAAGAAAAAAAAGAAGTGTCCACCCCGGGCCGGATGGCACGAGCAGACCTTGCGCGGCCGGCTCTTCCCAGAGGGGACAGGGGAGACGGTGTTGTTGCATCTTTCTGAGTGACGGGTGATGCCAGGCTGTGAGAAAGGAGTAGTCGGAGGCCGGGCTGGGCCAACCGGCTGCTTGGAAACCAGCTGCCAGACCCGAAGGCGCCCTCTACGGGGTGAAGTCATCGCCACCTGGACTCCAGGTCCCTAGTACCCGACCTTCCCCCTCTTCTGCACCTCGATTCGAGGTCCATGTGGATGAGAGCAGGGAAGCTGCTAGCTTAAAAACAAACCTCCCCGAGAAAACCCAAACCCCAGCAGCCCCTGTCTGGACCATAGACCAGACCTGCATTCACCTGGAGATACACAGCAGGAAGCTCTGGAACCCAGCCCCCACCCCCATTTCTTTTCCGTCCCCCTTCCAAGTAGGAGGCGCCCTCACAGCACCCTGCCTGTTCTTCAGATCCCCCTCCAACCTGGGCTTGCCCCCTCCAGTGCGCCCTCTTAAAGGAGTCACTTTTCCAGGGGTCAAGTCCAGTGACCCGTCCTCCACCCCAAGTCCCTTTGATGTCTCTGCAGCAGCCTGCCTTAGGCCTTCTCTGCTGACCCTTCTTGTCCCTTGAGGATAGTAACAAGGGTCTTGGCACTGTGCATGGCCCCTTCTCCCGGCCACTGCCGTCAGACTTCAACCCGCCCGGGTTCAGACTTGTTGGGCCCAAGGCTTGTAAACTTCGCTAAGGAGCTGTTCAAAGGCAGGGAGCACCCATGAGGACACCAGGCCTGGCGGTAGGTGCTGGGCTAGGACTAAGGGCTCGTTTTCCCTGCAGAAGACTCTTCGCGCAAAAGCACCCTTCTCCCATTTTCCAGGTTCCCCAAGGCAGGATTGGAGAACTGGGGGAGGCTGTCAGTGTACCCATCCCACGGTGCCCCGTCCTGAGGGAGACTGCCCCCCGAGATCACCACCACCACCGTCCCTGTGTGCCTCCAAGCCTGGGCTCAGCCCTGTCACAGGGATCATTTCCTGGCTTTCCGTGTCGCTGAGGCCCACCTGACGCAGCTGGCTTTGCCCTTTCGGGGGATATTAGCTCCTCAACTTTCTTTCTCACCCCAGCCTGCACCCTCTCCTGTGTCCTTGCTGTCTGAGCCCCCTGCCCACCGTAGCCCCCATGTGCGTGAGTAAATATGCCACTAACCCCTGGCACTTTATGGGCCAGTGAGGCCGAGCTGGCCACATGCCCTTCTTTATTTTGCCATGAAGGGGTGTGGGGTTCCCGCGTGGTCTGCGGTCACCTCTTTGCTTTTACCGCCCCCCTCCCCACCAATCGCATGCTAGCACAGAAACGGCATCAGTTCAGCTTCCACGGATTTTGTGTGTTCTGAACAAAGACACAGTTAGGGCATCCTCCCACTGAAACACACGCGTAAAATAGAAGTGGGCAAGTGTCCCTGGCGCGTGGGGAAGGGAAGGACATGGAAACCCAGGCTCCGAGGCACACGCTGTCTCGCGTTCTTTCTCCTCTCTCTTCCCAAAGCCCAGGCTGAAACTGCCTTCGGTGGTGATGTTTCGCTTTGTGGGACTTTTGTGGATTTATGAGCACAGTGCCGTGCCCAGGAACTGTGCCTGCTGTTGAGGCGGCTGCCTCTGAGGCCGTGTTCAGGCCGCTTCTCGTTCCCCAGGGCCTTGCCATCCTTACAGGGACCTGCCAGCAAGCAGGTTTGTTGTGTGTTAGCAGTACTTGGAGCTCCTTGACATGTGACCAGAGCTTCCAGAACCCCCCGGGGCAGCTTATGTTTTGTTTTCTTGCTGTTCCTGTGAGCACAGCGTTCGTAAGGATAAAGAAATGTTCCCTGCTGGCCTAGGTATCCAGGCATGGGTCACCTCTTACACTAGCTCCTTGCCCATAAATGAAACCAAGATGAGATAAGAATCCCGTATCTGACAGACTTTCATGTTTCCCTGAGGTATGCTTTGCACAGACCTCCCTGGCTAAAGATAAGGGTGGGAGATGCCAGCACGGGGAACAAAGACATTCCTGGAACCCCCTCCCACCCTTGATGACACTGTGGAACTTCACCTCACCGTCACTGTTGCTATGTTTCATTTCGTTGGAAATGCTGGTTTCGCTGTCTCCTTTTCTTGTCACGGGGAAGGAAGTTTTGTCCCTTGTGACCCATCTAGACAGAGTCTTTCGTTCAGCCCAGACACCTACCCGGAGAGCAGGACCCCCTGAGCGGGCAGGACCCACAGTTCAGTTACACCCCATCACCAAGGTGGGCCGTCAGGATCAGTCCAGAACCTTCCACACACTCTGTTCCCTGAGTCCCTGGGTCTCCACCAGCAATGCCAGATGGGTCTGGCTGGTGCCAGCTTGAACTTGTTGACTGTCTTGAGCTTCCTGAGGGGTCCCAGGCGGCCATGGTGCCCAGCAGGAGATGGCCACCCCTCCATAGGCAGAGCCACGGAGGGAAAGGCCGGTGCTTCTAGGAGCCTAACCTCTCCGATCCCATCTTGTGTGGGCCCAGCGCTGGGACAGGAGCATGGCGGCTTTCCTCTCTCTGAGGCCTGACCCCAGACTGAATTCAGGGCTCACGTCTGCACCCCATTTGCTGTCTCTGTGTGTGGCATGCTTATTTTGACCCAAAGTCGGGTGTCAAAGTATTGTTTTCTGTGTCGTGCATGATGGTGGGGGGTGAAGGGAAAAGTACTTGAACAGAGCACATCTCTCAGGTACAGCTACTGTCTGGATGAACTGGACCCAACACTGCCAGTGTCCAGGACAGTCCTCGGGCGTCTTATACACTGACAGTGACCACACCCGCGTCCCACCGAGGCTGGCACTTAGCAGTTAACGTCCGCTCACGGCGGTGGTGTTGTTGGAGTGGAGCCGGGTGAGAGAAGACTCAAGTCCAAGGAAGCGAGGCCTTGAGGGCACACACTGAAGTGCAGGCTGATCCGTGGGCATCTCATGCTCAACAGCGTCCAGGACAAAGGTGGGGCACGCACGTCATCGAGGGGGAGGTTATGGGGATGTAACTGGGGTAACATGACCAGGGGTACTGCCTGCCGGGCTCCATTGATCCCCCATAGTCGAGCATATCATCTCTATGCTAATGCCTGATTCAGCAGATCCTGGCTCCCAGTATGTTCCTCATGCCAGGATCTGCCCTTGTGAGAGGCCCTGCCTGATCCCACACCTAGCTGACAAACTAGAGTAAGAAGGGCTGGAGACCCCGCAAGTTAAGCCCTAGGTCCATCTGGAGCCCCAGATGTGCTGGCCGCTCTGTGAGAAGGCTCGCTGGGTACTGAAGTCCAGTGTGCTCAGGCCAGCCCAGGCCTGGGGGCTGTGGCTGGGGCCGGGGTGGGGGGAGCGGGGCTGCCAGCTAGGGCTCGAGTGTATGAGCAGGTATGGCCAGATGGCCAGATGGGTCATTTCCAACGAGCAAACCTGTCCGGCCCTGCACTAGCAGCTTGGTGTAGCCCTGGCTGTGGGCCACACCTGGGAGGCAGACCCAGCTCTTTTCAGCAGCCTCTCCTTCTCTGTACCCAGGCTGTCTTTCCAGAAAGCTCCACAGTCTTTGCTCAATTCCAGCCTCACCTCCCAGCCTTGAGAAGCTTGCTGTTTCTCCTACATTAAATATCTTACATTTGACTCTGTCCCTGGGAGCCACTAAACAAAACCTTCAGACCAAAATGAGTCAAGTTGCAAGATCCGCTCTGAGAACATCTTACAGCGCTTAGGCTGTTTGCTTGGGGAACAAGTCTACTGCACGAGCTGGTTTCATGGCTCCTTTTGGCACCACAGTGGACTCTCAGAAATGATTTCCCTAGATCAGAGTCCAGACTGACACAGGGTTGAGGCATTGCATGGATTTTAAAGTCTCTTATCTCTTCTTCTCTCGCTCTTTCACACATATTTTCTCACGTGATCTCAGATACAGACTGAGGTTTATTTTTTTTTTTAAAGATTTATTTATTTGTGCATACAGAACTGGGGTACAGACCAGAGATGCGGAGGTTGAAAGGATTCACCAGAGACAGAGCGGGGAGCAGAACAGGCCGATTGACGAAGTACATTGCTGAGGGGAGCAGCAGGCGGGCCAGGAGAGGTCTGCCATGCCATGTGGTCACCTCCGGGGCAGGCGGGAATCGAACTCATGCAGAAGTGGCTTTAGATTCTCAGTGCTGTGCTTTAACCCGCTGTGTCACCAGGGAGGGCCTGAGGTTTATTTTATCTTTATTCTTCTTGAAGCATATATCTGACGAATCAGCCGCTCAGCTTTTAAATTAGAGTCTCTCTTTGCGCCCAAAACTGGAAAGCGCAGAAGAAACAAACTCTACTAACTCCACTGTTAAACAGACCGGCCACCAAGTTTGCCAGCCCTCCTGTAACCTCCACAGCTAAGAGAAATCGCTAAGCCTGGTGTCCAATAAAGCCAGCAGCCGGTGTTGCTGCCACTATGAATAAAAATGTACATCAAATAGCCTAAGCTATTTGGCCGAAGGCAGCCACTGTGTTGCTATAATTGTCCAAAACAACTTTGAACTGACGAATGACATTTTATTTTTGCAGGCGAAGAACCTTAAATAGTAAGTTGCTTTTAAGTAGAGTAAATAATGATGACTAGGCTCTGATCGTGAAGAGGGAGAAACTTGTTTCAGGAGCCTAAGTGGTGATTTCTGAATGTTTTAAATAGAAAATGCTTTCTCACATGATGGCACTAACTTGGGTAGCATCAACAGCATTCCCTTTGCCCGAAGTAAATACAGACGCTGTGTGGGAGGGGACCCTAAAGCCGAGCCCTCTCCGGCTATGGGAGGAAGGCACCCAGACACCCTATCAGCCCTGGGCCAGCTGTCCATGGTTCCTTAGGGCAATGGCCCATTTCTCTCTTTGAAGGTGTGTGTGCGTGCACACGTCTGTGTGTGCTGGAGGCAGAGATGAAAGACTGAGGAAGGAGCACGCCTTATCACTGAGCTCTCATCCAGGAGCCTTCCACTGGAGATGACCCAGTGCTTGGAAAGCTGTTTGGTGTTATTGTTGCTATCAGGGCTGGCTGGCACAACATTCAGATCTTAGGGAGAAAAATCGCTTTACAACAGAACATGACGAGTGTCACTTCTTTCCACTGCCCGTCATCAAAAACAAGTGTGTGGTGTCGCAAGAGAGAGGAATCGAGTCACAAGTATGTCAGCTCTCCGTTTCTTTTGCTACTGGTTTTAACTGTTTTCAAACTGTTTATCCTTTTAAGAACTTAGAAGCGCAAACAGTAATCTGAGACCGTACACACACATTCTAGGTAGTCCCCCAACTGAAACCTGCAGTGTCAACAACACTGGTATGTGGCTGTGTGTGTTTCCTGGGCATCTACAGGTGGGGAGGGGCTTTCTGGTGACACAGGAATTTTAAAGGCCCTTCTCACTCCTGGAGGAAGTCAGGTCTGTGCTTAGTGCTGGGGGCCGGTCCTGAGCAATCTCTGCTGTCGCTTGTGTTCATTAAGAAGGAAATACTGCTTTGGGTACAGTAGCAAATAACAGCAGCCCGTGACATTCAGAAGCTTCATTTTCTCAAGCCACATTACAGAAATGTTGAAATGGGCCATTTTTGGAGAAAGTAAAGAGGAGAAGCTTATGACCTGTTGCAGATACACCAGTGAAATCTGCATGATGTGCTTCAGTAAGAGTGGTTTTGTAAATAGTTCTGCACGGCCTTGACCACAGAGAGGCTCCTTCTCACGCCGCCTCACAGCTCCCCTTCCCACCGCCTTAGGCCTGGCGAGGCGAAGGCTGACAAGGGCCTGGGGTGTCAAACCCACCACTCCTCTGCTTGCTCTTAGCTCACCGGCCCTCCTGGAGAAAGAAGCTCCAGTATTTCATCTAATTCAGGGAGGTGATGTTACACACCCACCACTTTAGTTTAAAATGAATGAACCACTTTGCGCTCGTATCTCCAAATTCCTTTCGGCTCGTGTTTTTGTGCCTGTGGGTTCAACTCTTGTATGGTAAATTGTCTAGCATCAGAGGAAAACTGCCATGGTCCAATGTATGATTTTATCGGTGATATTGGTGATTTCTCACAACTAGTGAAAAGAGCAAATAATTTTGCATTTATTTTTTCTTGAAATGTTGCTGGTTTTCTAAACCCCGACTTGCTCTCCACTAGAGCTCTTTGATGATGCAGGTCAAATGATTCTTTTGAGTTCTGCATTGTGTCATGCTTCCTGGGGGTGACTGGTGGCCAGTGTCTGTTTAACGTGGGAGAGGCAGGAGTTGGGGGAGGGGTGAGGTGCACGGAGAGCACATAATTGAACACAGAACATTTAATTTCATTTATACTTTTCAATGAAATTATTTTCATGTTGGAAATTGCTTCACCACTCCACCCACGCACTCCCCACAAAAAGAGAATTTTTTTCCCAGCATTCTTATTTATTGTGGATTCTTATTTAGCCAAACTTAGGGTGATAAGGGGGTATCACTTTTGTAATGCTAAAAGGAGTATAAATAAGGCAAAGCAAATAAGAGATACTCACACATCTTCACTACCCCCTTTCTGGCCCCATTATCAGAGACTTGAACATATCGCCTACATTTGCATTCCTGCTTTTACAAGCACCCTCTCTTCAGAGTTGGTCTCAGTAAGGAGAGAGATTCCCAAGGGCATCTCCTGGCCTGCTGGGCCCAATCAGGCTAAAGCTTGTTTAGGAAGGGGTAGACAGCGGAAGGAATTCAACCCTGACAGCACACTGCCAGGAGCTCATAAAAATGGGGGCCCTTGTGACACCCAGTACAGAGTCTATGTAAGTCATTGGATGGTTCAAAGACCTTTGTCCTGTGTGACAAGCTGGATACAGACATCATAAAGAAATCAGAGGGGCTAATTCAGAAGGCTGGATGGGGACGTGCCAGGGGGAGAGGAACCATGGAGATTATGAGTCACCACCAGGTTTTTATTAGCATTCTGATTTTTAACAAAAGTCACGTTATTCTCCTTTAGCCAAAGCTCTTCAGATAACTAATAAAGACACATTTTTGCATGCTTGTGTCTGTCAAAATAAAGTGATTTATTCTTCACTAGGCTGTAGGAATCGGTCTAACAATAACAGACTTGGTCAAAATCATTTTCTGTTCCAGAAAGCCATTTTCTGGGCAGTTCTTAAGGCTCTGCTGGTTGACCTTGAAACATTAATGTGCCCCAGTCCTCACGTGCCTCGTTATAATCCACACATCTGAGCCTCTAAGTAATGAGACACTAATTGTTCTTCCTTCTCAGAATAGTAGAATTTGGGCTGATACTCGAGTGGAAATCAGCTTTCTATTCAACTGCTGAATCTTCTGGCTAACAGTTCTTCCCAATAACTCCCCTATTAGCTATAGACAAATCTGACCTCTGTGCAAACATACCCTAGTGCCACTAGGTAAAACATGTTGTTCATTCAGGGGAATGCAAGTCCACTCGCAATGCGCTGACATCTCTTACTCCGAAAGAACGAGTTAGGGCTGACTAGGACGTGGAGGTCAGGGAGCTCTTGTGACTGCTGATGGGGATGTAAACTGGAAAGCAGTAGGGAGGTCCCTCCAGTAATTAAAGATAACTTCCATGTGATTCAGTAATCCCACTTCAGGGTATCCCCAACAAATATGAAAACACTAATTCAGAAAGATACGGGCACCCCTAGGTTCGTGCAGTGTTATTTGCTGGCAGAGCCAAGAAGACACAGCACAAGTGCTGGCGGATTGGATTATAGTGTGGAGTACTACTGAGCACTGAACATGGAGTCTTGCCATTTTTGACATTAATGGGCCTTGAAGGGATTATACAAAATGAAATAAGCCAGAAGGAGAAAGACACATACTATATGGTTTTATTAGTTTGTGAACTGTAAAGAAAAGCAAAAGAACAAACATAGCAAACACAATATAAACTCTTAGACTGTCACAGCACAAGATGGTTACCAGAGGAGAGTGGGGTGGAGGGAGGACAGATCAAGGGGGTTGATGGGTTGCTGGTGGATGGTGCTGGGCCCACGGTGACGAGGCAGGCGCCAACTAAAAGCAACTCCAGCTTTGACCTGGCCTGGAAGGGTGGTTGGGATAGAGTTTTGTCTTCTGAAATTTGATGCAGAGGATCGAGAATTGAAGTGTGTGGCTGGGATCCTCTTTTAGGGTTTCATGGAAAGAGGAAGGGGTTCCTGATTTCAAAGGAGGAGATTGCAGTGGCTGTCGTCACCACTGGCACCCGGCGAGGCGCATGCCCTGGAGGCCATGTCAGGGAGCGATGTTCTCACACAGAAAGTCAGCAGTCTGGAAATTAATCATGAGTGCAGTTTGTTTTGAATTAATTGGGTGGTCCTAAGTCACCGCTAGGAACAGACATTCACATAAAAATGAGCTAAAAGGGCTAAAGAGGCAGAGCTCCTCCTAGAATGTCAAGGTCAGCGTCGAGGTCACTGGCAAGGAAGCTCGGCGTGGTGGGGACTGAAGCTACTTGTGTGTGGGGAAGGGGCGGAGGGGGATGGAGACCCGCCATCACGCCAGTCCGCAGGCAAACAGCCACGTCAAGGCTCCCAAGCCGAAGACACAGAACAGCCTCTTCTCGTGGCCTGAATTTTCTTTTTTTTTAAATTCAGAGGGGCAGTGTAGGCGAAAAGCCTCAATGGAAAGGAGCCAGGAAGCTCTACTACGTTGCTTTCCCTCCCTGGTGAAGGCAGGCTCTTTTACAGAAAAAGAGATGTTTTACAACATGTACTGGTTATTTGCAAATGTTCAGAGACCTACAGATTACTATTGACATGGTATAAGACATCATATAGTACCATGCTTACCACCAATCTCATCAGAAATGTTTAAGTCCTGGGAAGTTTCAAAATTCTAACTTTTCTTTGAAACGGCAACACATTTTTTTTTAAAAACAATATAATAGCTTATTTTACATTTTTTTTTTTTTATTTTTTTTTAAAGATTTATTTATTTATTCATACAGAACTGGGGTACAGGCCAGAGGCTCAGGGACGGTGAGAGGCTTCACCAGAGACAGAGTGGGGAGCAGAACAGGCAGATTGACGAAGTACACTGCTGAGGGGAGCAGCGGGCGGGTCAGGAGAGGTCTGGCTCGCCATGTGGTCTCCTCCGGGGCAGGCGGCAGGCGGGAATCGAACTCATGCGGAAGTGGCTTCAGATTCTCAGTGCTGTGCTTTAACCCGCTGCGCCACCAGAGAGGGCCTATTTTACATTTTTAAAAAGTGGTAAATTCAAACATTTGTTTTCACTCATTCATTTTTTATAAAATCTCTCCATGTACTTAAGTCGGGATAACCAATTTTTCTATCAGTCAGTCTTTCAAGTAAGAAATGTGTTCCATGGAAAAATGAACCACTCAGCTTATAGCTCAAAAAAAAAAAAAAGATGTTTTATCATTAAACATCAATCTGTTCATTTGTAATTTGTGACTAATTTCTCTTATAGTACGGCTGGCTTCATGGAGTGGGGGTGTGCCAACTAAGGTCACAAAGAAAATAGTGAACATTTCTTTTTTTAAAGAAGACTTATTTTATTTATTTAGTCATACAAGAGCTGGGCCAGTGGGGTGGGAAGGGGTGGGAGGATTCATCAGAGATAGAGTTGGGAGCAGAACAGGTGGATCCACTGAAATACATAGGTGAGGGGACCAGGGCAGGAGACAGAGGTCTGCTGCGCCATGTGGGTCAGCTCCCTGGCTGTGGATGGCTTCACAGTGCTGAGACTTAACCCCTTGTGCCACGAGGGGGGGGGCCCTAGATTGAGCCCCTAGGGAAAGCAAGTTGAGAGAACATAAAGACTGATTGTTTTATAAAAGGCGACATCATAGGAGGGGGCCTCCCGGCTAGCACAGGGGTTAAAGTCTCAGCAGTATCAAGCTACCATCAGCCATAGTGGCCTGAGTTCGATCCCCGACCAGGGAGCCGACCCACATGGCGCAGCAGACCCTCCTGTCCTGCCAGCTGCTCCCCTCAGCAGTGTATTTAAGTACATCTGCCTGCTCTGCTCCCCATTCATCTCTGGTTACCTTTCACTCCTTGCACTTCTGGCCTGTACCCCAGTTCTTGGATGCATAAATAAATAAAAATGATACACCTTAAAAAAAAGAAAGGCAGCACCATCCGAGATCTAAATGGGGAGTTAAGGCTGTGTCCGCCTCGGCTGCTGGAGCCCAGTGCAAGGTGCTAGCGACCCACTTCTGCGACCATGTGGGCCTCTTGAGTGAGCTCGGGCGCTGAGAGGCCCCTGGGTGTCAGGGCCGGTGTTTGGCAAATACTCCAGACCGTTTCATGCTTACACAGAGTTTTTTCAACTCAATTGATGGGATGATTATATAGTAACCATTGCCATGATTAAAAACCCAACTCTTGAAACATCACCTGGGCTTTTTCTGTTTCTATGATTGATGGAAATTAGTTAGACAAATTCAACCTACAGGACTTTGTTCTGACCAAAACTAGCCATGCAGGGACAGGAAACAGAATTTGAGAACAATGAAAATATCCATTATTTTGAGTTCTTTAAGCTATTTTATTAATCTAAGAAGTGTGAATTAAAGGCAATTGACCTGGCTTGTGACATCCTTTTCGATGAAAAACAGAGTTATTAAAAGTTAGCCATGTGCACTATACTGTCAGCAGTGTAAGTCGCCACAGCAATTTTTATTGAAGTGGTTGAGTAAGCCGCAGACAACACGCCTCCTCCCTGCCAGTGCTGCGAGGCAGCTCCCAACACCACCACCCAGCACACCTCAAGCGGTGACAGAAGACCCCCAGTATACACCAAGTTCACAGTACTCAGTTGTACCCCAAATGTTTCATGTAGCTATTTTTTGAACTGTGATCTAAAGTTTCTTTTAAAACAAAGTTTCTGACATTTTTTCTCTAGTGACTTTTTGCAAAGACCAAGGCTGACCTTGCAGCAGCTTGGTTTATCTTGGATTTTATCTGGAGGCACGTGGTTAGCAGGTTATTAGTGATAAGCACAAATCGCTTATAAATGGGACTATTTCCTTTCTCACGGTGAGTAAGGTGGGGTGCTTGGGAGTCATGCACCTTTCCTATCCTCCTTCTAATGATTTCAGCACCTGGCGGCGATCCCTGTCTGAACAACCGCTTCTGTGGGGGTTGTGAAGGTTATTTTTCTAATTGTATGGTTATTTCTCCATTTTCAAATCGGCTGTTCCGTAGCCAGCCTTGTCTAACACCGGCAGGAATTCTGAATGTGTTAAGTATACTGCCCTTTCTGTAACTCAAGTGCAACCACCACATGTGTTTCTACATTTGAATTTTGAAAGGAAAAACTGAGCAGACAGGCTCTGGGGATAAAGGTGAATAGAAAAGCACCCGCCCTGGCTTTCCTAAGAGCTTAGTGTTCTCAGTATATGTTCCTTAAAGGAAAGAATTCCAATGAGTTGCAGAAAATTTTTTCATAAAAGGCTTCCTAATAGAGCATTAGAAATCATCTGGGGGAAGGATAAAAGTAGCATATGTAATAATTTGACACCTTTTATTTATTATTCTAAAAACTTCGTAATTTAAAAACTTTTCAGGGAAGTCAAGCCACCCTCTCTCCCTCCACAGCCCCTCCCCATACTACTTCAGTCATTGCAGAGTCATGATTTTTTTTTTAAAGATTTATTTATTCATACAGAACTGGGGTACAGGCCAGAGATGCGGAGGGTGAGCAGATTCACCAGAGACAGAGTGGGGAGCAGAACAGGCAGATCGATGAAGTACACTGCTGAGGGGAGCAGCGGGCGGGTCAGGAGAGGTCTGCTGGGCCATGTGGTCACCTCCAGGACATGTGGGGATCGAACTCATGCGAAGGCGGCTTTAGATTCTCAGTGCTGTGCTTTAACCCGCTGCGCCACCAGGGAGGGCCCAGCAGAGTCATGATTTTTACAGTGAGAGTTGGCTTTTTCTTTAGACCGGCAATAATCAAAGAGCCACGACAGCAAAGACAGTCCGGGTTTACATTTTCTTCCTTACACACCCCCGTGCCAGTTAGGTGTGCATTTCACCCCTAAGATACGTGAGTACTTGGAACAAAAGCAAAGTGTATTAAGTCTCCGTGTGGAAAGCTGCTTCAAGATCACACCATATGTTCGTATGTTGCGCCTCTTTCACCTCCGTATCAATAAGGAATTCATCAGAAACCATAGTACGGAAGAGTGGGAATTTTTGATGAGGTTCATGGAAAGCTCAAATTGGGCCCAAACAAGACAAAGTGTGGTTGATTTGAGTATGTGCACATATGTTTCATGAACAAGTCATTGAAATGTCTAGCTCTGAGTGTCAATCAGTCAACTGCATGGGAAGAGTTCTCTCCTCACACTGAATCCAATTTCCCTCCCAAAGGCCAGTCTCTTCGTTCCACGTCAGAATTCTCACCAGGAAAACAGTCCCCCTTAAAACACACAAATCCTGAAGAGTCCACTTTGTTTCACAAAAACAAAGCTGAACTTCACCATTTCCTGTATATTATAAGGTCCACTTGGCAGTTTCTTATAAAGCTTCATTTATGTCAGGAAACCTGTTGGACAGGAAACCTACAAGTGTGAACACAGAATTGAACGAAAGTCCTCAAAAAAGGGAAGTTGTTTGCCTTGTTATTCATTCTACTTAATAGGACTTGCTAGATTGTAAAATAGTAAAGGACCCATGGCCTTTGAAAAAGCTTTGCACTAAAGCAAAGCCTAACTGTTCTTGTGATCGGAAAATAGCCACAGGATGATAGTCTTAGCCAATATAAAGATGCGTCATCTTACTGGGGGAATCCTATTTTCTAAATGCCTAAATTTGGTTAGAATTGAGGGATGAAGGATCTAACTTTAGAAGAAATGACACATTTGCCACACTGATTTAATTAAGCAATTGAAATGGCAGAATTTAAAGAATTCATGTATTCAGTTGCAAGTCCACATCAGGCATTACATTCCATCAGGAATGGCAATAGGCTAAGTTAGTTTAACATATTTTGGGATTGTCATGTCTTCAAAAAAGTGTCAAAGGGTCTCTAAGGAATCTTCTCACACTCTATGAAATAAGCCCCAATGACAACAGTGTGCATGAAACACAGAAAACACGCTGCATAGTTAGGCCTGCAGCTACACTGCTTTGACCCTGGTCCTTCTTGGGACTTACAGTTTGGAAGCATTGGGTTGCGGAGGCCTTAGTGCCTTACCTAGCTATTTAAGGAAATCAAAACCTAAGCGGGAAGGCTTCAAAGTTAAGAAGTCAGACCCTAAAGACAACAGGAACCACTAAACCACATCATTTCCTTGCTTTGCTTCCTTGTCTTCTGGACAGTAGAGTCCACCCCCCCACCCCCAGTTTATTTTACTCCAATAAAATGATAAATTTAATATGGATCAGTTTCTCCTCTAACAGGATGAAGCGTTCAATCTCATGGACTTGATCTTCAGTGGGATATTTTTCTTAAATAATTTCTATTTCAATGATAGAAAACCGCTGTTTTCATCTATCCCCTGCCCTCAAAGTTCCCAAAACTGAACTGTTGAGCCTTTGTTTTCCTGTATTTCCTTTTCCACTTAATACATTTATAAGCTGATGCCCTGTTTATTGCATCATGTTCTTTCATGCAGAGTATGCTAAACTGGCAACATGTATGTGTTCTTGGAGGTGTAAACTGGAAAAATCTTGAAAGCCAACTGCCAATATACAGCAAAGTCTGAAAAGTGTATCTACTTTGAGGAATCATTTCACTTCGGAGAATCTAACCTAAGGCAGTAACCAGGTAAGAATACAGAGATGCATGGATACACGTTAAAGGATGTTTGACCACAGTCTCTATTATCAATGGTCAGTGACTTCAGGAATTAGTGGGTTCATGTAGTACTTATTGAGAAGGTATTTATTTTTATCTTCATTAAAAATTTTTTCTTCTAATTTTCTATGATGAGTATGAACTGCTTTTCCTAACAAAGCTAGCACAGGCTAATGCCAGTTTACTTAGTTTCTTTGCACATTTACCCACTAGCCAGAATCACTGATATCTTTATTCTGAATATTCATTAACCCATGAAACTTTTGAATTCCTGAGGTAGTACAATTATTATTGAACTGTGGCAAGCATGGTTCTGTTTTGTTCCCAAAAGAGATATTGAGGGGAAAGACTAAGTTATTGAGATGAAACAATGATTATAAGTGACAACGGCACCATTTTTAGTTATTGTTATTAAAGTTGAGAAAAGACAAATCTCAGGTATCCTTAGAATTTCCAAACCGGTGCTTCTTATTTAAAATGATCAAGAGCAGGAGAAACAGGTGCTGCAGCAAACGCTTTTATTAAGAATCTGAACTTCACACCAGAGGCACATTCTGGAGAATGTAAAGGGACTATTACAAGTAGTAATTCTGCTGGAAGAATAATATAAGGCTCTTTCAGAGTACAAATATACAGGAGGGAATGATTTAAAATAGGTTTATGTTTTACAATCACATTACATTGTATGAAGCACTGAAAACAGGCATGTTAGTTAGAAAGCCAGCTACCAGGCATTTGAACATACGTAACAAATCTTACAGTCCACAAAATGCACATATAACAGTAATTTTAAGTACTTCATTTCAACACAAAAGACATGAACAGGTGAAAAAAATACCATTCAAAATATTAACTTAAGTCCATGACAAAAATCAAGAAAACCTCCATTAAAAAGGTTTACCTTACCGATAGAACCAGGCAGCAGACAGGCCAGCTGGAGTAACACAAGCCCAAAGGTGCTGAGCCGTGCAGACAGTACTGGCCTTCCCAATCCTTCTCCTTGAGCCACCACACTGTCCCGATTCCTTTTCATTCCCCCAGTGAAAAATTTCCTTCCTCTTCTCATTTAGCAAAAGGAATGAAGAAAAACCTAACAGTTAACTCAAAAGTTGGTTTCACCATAAATTTTACATGTAGTTTAACGAATACAAAGAAACCAAACATTTATATCGGGAAGGAACTGACACAGCAAACATTATCTGAAAGGAGTTTCTTTATGGATTATGTACATCGGTTGAGTAAGAATTACTATCTTTGAGAAGGCACGTATCTGTGATTTAAGGCTTCACTGGTAGTGTTACATATGGAAGTCAATGGAAGCTGTTTTAGGAATTCACGTCTATCAAATGGAATTTACCCAAAAACTAGATTTCTAAGCATAGAGTTTTACTCTAGAAACCGTCAAGAATTTCTGTTTCCACAACACCTGTTACAAAATTCCCTAAAGCAGGTTTCATTAAGAATCAAAACAAACTGCTGAAACAACTGCTGGCCAATGACAGCAGGTGACGCAGATTCCTAAGCCTAAAGCCTCACCAAACCAGCAGGGGCCTGTGTCTTAAAGGGAGTCTGATCATTTTACAGAAGGCATCTGCCACAACTCTGCAGGCCGGCCAGCCTTTCCCCAGAGCTGCTGCCTCTGCGGATGCTGCAGGGGGACCATATAATTTTACTTTGCAAAATAGTTGCTTTTTAAGACAATACATGAAAATGAATCTCTTAAAGATGTTTAATATATTCATATATAAAATATCTGATGTTGATACAAATCATGTAAACCTCCCTTTGGAAAAGTTACAACTGGCCCTCACTTCCAGGACCAAAAGCCTTGAATTTTTATCTTGTCAGTGCAAATCTGTGTCTGGTGTTTCAAACTACAGAAGTAGCCACCAACCCTCACAATACAAAAGGATTTCTCAAAAAAGGAAAATTATTGTCTTCAGATTATAGAAATTACGTCTACATTAAAACCACCCACCTTCCCATCAAATTTAACAGCTCGATTGGTAAAATATGAAAAAGGGAGAAGTTAAAGCTGTTTGTGCAAGAATTACTAAATGGCGGTCACTCCTCTCTTCCCCGGGCTCGGCTTAATTCTACGACGTGTGTTTAGAAATATAACATGACTTTCTTTTCCCCCTCCCAGGCGTGACTTTACTGTTCTTCAAGCCAAGATGGGGCATCCACCCCAGGAGTTTTCAATTTGATATGGAACTGTTTCAGTGTCTGTTCAAGCTGCTTCTGATTCCCAGCAAAGTAAGCAGCGATGGCGTTGTGGAACAGGACCAGCTGGTTGTGCAGGACTTTGACCTATGAGCAGCAGAACAACAGCCAACGTTAGCAGCACACAGGATATCGGGTGATGTTACCTCGCCTCATACAGTGTGTCTCTCCTCAAGAAAATCTGTTCTAGTAACGACAAAGTAGCTCACCATAGACCAATTGTGCATTACGCTCGCCACAGGGTTGCTGGGCCCTGATGGCGTTCTGATTTTTGTGTAGGCACTGGTCATTGACAGCATTTAATTAAAAACGTCATTAAATCCCCACTTAGGCCAAGTACATCCAAAAATCAAACACTGAAGAAGGAAAATTATATATCTGATTGCCACAAAATATAAGCTATAGCTGAAGTACAGGCATCACTGAGGTGAGACTGTACATTTTCAAATACTGCATCACTTTGCAAAGCATCAAACAAAGGCAGCAAGTATTGTTCAGAATACCAATTAAAGTTCATGTGACTGTTATTTTTAATTACTCTAGTGATATCAATAACATGATTAAATCAATACTACTTTCATGAATCATTCCTAAAGAAATGAGCAAAGCATCACAAAGATTTTATGAATAAAATTGTTTCCTGAGGTCTTATTTATAACTACAATGTTAAACCATAAAGTAGAAACACATTCTGATTCACCCATCTAATCCAATATTCATTAATTGTGAGCTTTGATAATTTTCAATGATTTTAAAATGTCTGAAATGTAATACAAAGTGAAAAAAGAGGGTATAAAATCATACATAGGATCTGCTATATGTTTTCACACAAGGACAAGGCAAATTCTCAAGTCATTTCTTCATCTCTCTACTTCTATAAGGAAATGACAAACTGTCTTATATTGGCTTTTTATTTTAGAATATTTTAAAAATTAAAATAGCATAAATCTAACATATGCTTCAGAATGGAAAGAAGTCTCCTGACCAACTCTTTGCGCTTATTCCCTGTCCCTGCTGCTCACAGAGAGTCGCTTTAACATTTTATTATGGGACTTCTGAGCTAACTTCTAGGCATACATATCTATATAATTAAAAAAACACACGGATTAGATCATGCACACTTTTAGTAACTGATTTTTACTTAAAAATATCTACCGTTTTATTCCATTTTTTTTATTCATTCAACAAATAATTAGGCACTGTTCTAGATGATGGAGACTTGGGGAAAAAAACACCTTTCCTCATGAATTTATATTATCAGTGGATAAAGAAAGGTTGGAGGGAGGAAGGCTAGAAAAAAAGATTAAGTGCTGAGATTCCTGGGAATTAGCATCTCAAGTCTTGAAATAAAGTTGGGTTAACTTTAACCCATCAAACCCTTTATGGCATCTGCTGATTTACATAAAAACTGTTTAAAACAGAATGAACTTTTCCTTTCCTGCTAAAAAAGGTAAATCAGGGATACAGTGTAAGAGGGCCAGGCAACATGAGACAATGAAAATAAAAAATGCCTGTACAAACTAAAAGAAGTTGATCTTGAGTTTATCTAGCCAGACAGTTAACAAAAACCTCTGGTGCTGGTTTTCAAGAGTCATATCAAAACATGTAACACTATGTATGAGGCACTGTGTTAGGGACAGCAGGCAGCACCGCAATGGGCAGGCCAACTACACACACACAGCACCGCAATGTGCAGGCCAACTACACACACACACACACACACACACAACACACACACAGCACTGCAATGTGCAGGCCAACTACACACACACACACGCAACACACACACAGCCAGCCAGCAGTCTACACACCACACACACACACACACACACACACACACACACAGTGGCTGCCAACAGTCTATACCTCAGAGCCTGGCTGCGTAGTGGGCCAGACTATCTCAGCTTGCATGTGACTTTTGCATAATGACGAAACCACTTAAAAATGAATTTCTCAGACCATATCTCAGTTGTTAAGCAATGCCTGGCTGTATGAAGATAAGCAAGGCAAGGGGTAACAGAAAATGATGAGTATGATAAGTGGGTACTAAAATGACATTGGGTTAACTTAAACAGTGGTGAATGGGATTTTTTCAAGTAAGGCTGTGTGAGAACATTAGCACCGAACTCTGTGTAACTTCCCTGCCCTCTGGTTCTGAGAGATAGGGGAGATTTCAAAGCACAAAGTGCTTTGAACAGGGTGTTGATGAGAAAGGCAGGTTTCTAGAAGGCATTTTAAGAGGTGACAAAAGTATTCTACTATAGTGGACTGTTAGGGCTTCAAAGAACCCCTTCTCCACATCCACACCCTGGGGGCATCTTCCACAGTGAGGATGAGTCTGGCCAATGACATCAGAAAGGGAGCCCTGATGTGCAAGCTCTACCCTCTAGAACGGCTGCTGCCACCCTGAGAGGGGGCCCAGCCGGCCGCCTTCGAGTGAAAGCCCAGCGAGGACAGTGGTTTCCGCTGTGACCAGCACTCAGCAAGCTTCCCAGCTGAAAGCAAAGCCAGGAGAACCCGCCCGCCCATTCCATGTAAAAGGCGCCACCATTTCTTTGTGTCACTAAGTCCCGCTGTATACAGCAAAGGGTAAGTGGTAAGCGACAGGGACCGTTCAGAACGCTGTTTCCTAGCGATGGACAAGGGTTTTAGGAGACACATGAAAAAGGAAGCAAATCAAAGACGGGTGGAACAGGCTTGGAAAGAGAAAAGGAGAAGCTGGCTGAGAAGAAAGAAAGGCCCGCCCTGGGGCTGCTAGGACTAGGGGTGGTGGTGGCACAGGAGAGAAATGAAGGGAAAGAAGCCTGAGCTGCCCCAACATCAGATGCAGCTCTGGAGTAAATGTAATATGTGGGGGAAAGTCATGACACAGTTTTGCTTGAAAAACATAGAAAAAATATGGTGACTTTTCTGACAGCCCAGTAGCTCTGAGAACTTTTACTTCCAATTTTCCGGAAAGACCCAATGAAGGTGCTCAGGACAGGCCTCCCAGTCTGGTCAGATTATCTCGAGCAAAGGTCAATGGAGTTTTAAGCAGGCACAAGACAAGTTCACCCCCCCTCAGGGCATTACCCAAATTTAGGGTCATCTCCAGAATAACCTTTCTATCTGAGAAGCCCATCTGGGCAGGGCAAACATATCCACAGAGCACCGCCCTTTTCATCAGGTGAGCTGCTGCCCCCTCTCATCAGGTGAGTGCCTACCCCGTCCTGGCTCAGGGTAACTACCCTCATCCTCCCCACTGAAAATGGAATTCCAATTCTCTATGAAATTCCCAGTATGCATGTAATAAATGGGTCTACTCCCCTGCTCACCTGCCTGATGCTGTCTCAACTGCCTAATCTACGCAACCGAGGGGGCGGAGGCCGCCGACCCCCGCTCCCACCCTGCAAACTGCATTCCACAGTCGGCAAGGTCACAGCCTCTGCAAATTTGTTTTTATTATTCATCTAGGTCATTTCTAAACTTTCCCCATTATTGGTACTGTGTTCCTTTATAAAAACGTACCAGTAAGTTTTGAAATTGTGAAAGCTGACCTTTTTATTTTATTTTAAAATGGAAGCAGAGCAGCCATTCCAAAGAACCGGTTTGCTCATCCCTCAGAGAAACCAAGAAAACACTCGTATATGGTCCCCAAAAGCAATGTCGCAGCCCTTACAAACTGGTAACGTGATGTACTTTGAACTTTTGCAAATCACACAAGTAAAAGTTCTTTCTCTAAAATGGCATTTTCCAAATCAGGAAAAAGCAAATTAATAATCTATTAATTTTACTGTTTACTAAATTCATTCTATTACTCAGTTGTTCCCTTTAACTGATACATGTTCAGAAGTCAAAATACCTTTTATTAACTTACTAATAAACCATTTATTAACTTCCTTTTTTTCTGCCCTTTAAGGAGGCAGTTTTCTTCTCTTTCTGTAAAGACTGCTGTTAACTGCAGAATGAAGTAGACAGAGAAGAATAAGATTAAGAAAATGGGGGTCAACCCCTCTGCCACCCCAAGAACACTAAGTGGGCTCTCTGAGGACTTGTGTCATGGAGACACTGACAATGGATAACTGCTAACTGCTACGGTTCCTTTCTACTAAAATCTCTGGAAGAATGTAACTGCTTTCTAACTAAAGATACACGTGTATTTGGAAACTTAAATAACTCTCAAAATGCCTTTCTGTTGAAAACCTCTTCTTCAACAAAAACATCAACTCTATCTATTTTTAAGGACAGATACTGGGATCTTAATGTACACAATTAAAAACTCGACCAAACGCTCATGTATTGATTTATAAACCAGCCCATTAATCACACACTCTTCCCAATGTACAGATATTTCTTCGGGCTTCACACCAGTAACCACCTAGCCACAAAGTCACGAGTATTATTGGCCTTTCTTGATGCTTCTTTGCTCATGGAATCACAGAGCAATTATGGGGTTTCTGTATTTTGATTATGAGTCTCTAACTTTCACAAATAAATTGTAATGTATTATTTGCTGCACTTAATGTCATAAAAATTTTTTGACTTGAGTTTTAATTCTTAATGTTTAGAATTAGAAGAGATAAAATTTGATTCATGTGATAGGTCATTACATACTCTACAAAGCTTGGGCCCTCCCTGGTGGTGCAACGGGGTAAAGCGCAGCACTATGAGGCTGTCCACAGCCACTGCAGCACAAGTTTGAAACCCAGTCAGGGAGCTGTGGTGTGGCAGACCTCCTGACCCACCCACTGCGCCTCTCAGCAGTGTATTTCAGTCAAGCTACCCATTCTTGTCCTCCCTCTGTCCCTGGGGAATTAATTCCCTCACCCCACTACCACACCTCTGGCCTATACCCCAGTTCTTGTATGCATAAATAAATAAATCTTATTAAAAAAAAAAAAAAACAACAAACCTAAAAAGCTAGAGTCAGAAAGAACGCGAAGGGCACAGGCAATGTGAGTAAGCCTACAAAGCCCACAAGGTCAGGTTCCCCAGCCCTGGAGGTAGCTAACAACCTGAGCTAGACGCCTCCTCTTTGTGCTAACACAGGCAGCCCACTGACAAAGTCTCCCACTGGCTGCGCTCCCTGCAGAGAGCAAGTCTTTCCCTGCCTCGTACAAGTCTTAGTTTGGTAATACACCTTCAAAATCAGGCACGAATTTAAATAAGAATGTTAGGTTGGATTCACAATCGAACCATCACTACATTAAAAAAAAGGAAGTTAAATAAATTCTGTGGGCCCTCCCTGGTGGCGCAGCGGGTTAAAGCACAGCACTAAGAAGCTAAAGCCACTTCCGCATGAGTTCGATCCC
>NW_004567119.1:11903657-11947378 GCF_000260355.1 Condylura cristata | reverse complement strand
ATAAATAAATAAATCTTTAAAAATAAATAAATAAATAAATAATTCCGAACACGAATATACTTTCTAACCTAAATGAATTTGAAAACCTAGACCATTACTTAATTTTCCCTTTAAAAAGCAGCTGCAACACATTTTTAATCTCTTCAATCTTGGAAATACGTGCTGTCACTTATCCTAAGCAGCTTCCATACTGAAATGTCTCCCTTTCAACGACTCTCTCCAGTCTTCCATTATCTCACAGAACAGTTGAAATAACAGTCTCATAGCTGAGTGACTTGTCTATGGTTAGACAGTCAAGAAGCAGATGGGTCAGGACTTGGGGTACCAGGATGCCTTATTCCAAGATGATGAGTCTCATACTCAATATTCTTTCACCCATTCTAACCTGTTTCTACTCATAAGGAATACACATTTAGGAAGTCTTTAAACAAGTCTGAGACAAACACAAAAGGCATGGCAGGCACTTAAGAAAGGATAGAAATATAGAAAAGATTTGCTTTAACCTCCATCCTAATTTTATCTCTGGCTCTGCAGATGCATTTAAATACCCCCAGAACACGCACTGAAACACAAGGATGGGAGTAGATGAAAGACACAGAAGTTAATTCTTTTAAAGTTATAAAGAATCATAAAGTGACCTCTCACATAATCTTTCTATAAAACTTCAGAAAGGGAGTGAATATCTATATTGAACTCTTTATGAATGTCCTAACTTAGAAAAAATTTAAAGTGGTTATAAGGATAAAGACAACAGAAAAGCAGGGATTTAAAATGAGGTAAGAAAAATTAAAAAGCAAAAGAAGACAGAGGTAACAATTCCAGGCAGAAATGGGATGATGAAAAATTTGACAAATTTTCAAAGCCTAACATCAGAAACAATCACAGTAATTCAGAAACACGCTAAATCATTGTGAACTCAATTACAAAGGCCTTTCACGAGCATCTGCCAGACAATGAGCATCACAGAGCAGACATAAGCAAAACCGTTACAGCAACATCTGGCAAATGACCTAAAATACGCCGCACAATACTTGACTTGTTAAAGGGCAAAACAAACTTCAACACTGGGACTAAGGCAGAGACAAGCTGGCATTTTAAATAGTATTGGGGTAAGAGGAATTTAAGAGCAGGACTGACAGACGATGCCAAGTGGACTGCACTGAAAACTTTCTCCTGCCTACACAGCACGTAGTGATAGAAGATAAATAACATCTACAAAGCTACTGACAGAGAAACTCAAAGATAAGCGTTACTCCCTAGGCATCAGTCATAAATGGCACTTTATACCAAATGAATGTTTTTTCCCAAGTCAAATTAAGACTGTATACCTATTCCGAGACACTGTGCTAAAGCAATTTCTTGTTAAACTAAAAGTTTTAGCTCTAACATATTTACAGTTGTTAAGCTTGTCAAAATAATTATTGGTTCTCCAAGTAATTCTATAAAACAAAGGCTTACGTAAGTGAACAGCACTATTGGGGCAACAAGTTGGCTTAAAGATGGACAAAACCGTCCTTTCGGAGGGTGGCCCCACTGCCAACGGGGAAGCAGTCATGACTTCCCTTAGCCTGTCAAAGCAGGGAGCGTTCTGGGCCTCCTCTGCCCGTCACTGCTGTTTTTCTATTAAGAAAGAAACCAGAAGAGTAACAAGCAGGGAAGCATACCTGTTGTTGCCTTTTATTAGTTTTAGGGAGTATAGCTTATTAGTTTGTAAAAGTTTTGGAAGAGCCTATCATGTCAAAGCAACTTCCAGCAGAAAAAGAAAAGCGCCATCAAAAACATGGGTGAGGACACTGGGCAAAGGATGAGGGAAGGAAAGACAAATACGAACTACAAGTAGGGGTAGAACAGACTTTACTCCTGACTTACTGGGATAGGTTTCAACAAGTCACTGAGGAGGCAGATTACAGAAAAGTATCTCATGCAAGGGGAAGGCAGCTGTTTGAAAAGAAGGTAACTGATGAAACATCATCTGTCGGCAAGGAGTTAGGTATAGTAATCCGAAACAAGGATGTCAAAAATTTTATTGTAAGAACGCATTTTTTTTTTAAATTTAAAGGAAGAAATAAGGCTAGAAAACCAGATTGTTACAGTTTTAAGGAGAATAAAGAAAGAATCTACTTATCAAATGGTTTTTAAAATATAACAAAAAGCAAATATAACAAAAGCAAAGTGTGGATGAGTCAAGGAAGGAACATACATATGTCAACATGCGGTGCGGAGTTATTATTTAGAGACCTGAAAAGAAGGTTAAAGGAGCAAAGCAAAGTCAAATTCTTCAGCACAGCAGCACCTGTGAGACCATACTCAGAAATATTAAGGTTTTACTATATTTACTAATATTCAGGTAAACTGAGATACTCTAACTACTACGGATGAAAAAAGTGCTGTACAACTACCACCACTAACACCTACACAGATCATTAGTGATTTGTTTAAGTCATATACTGATCACCGAAATACCCACCTTCATCAGAGCACTTAGCAAAGTGCCTTTGGGTACCCGAAGCTGGTAAAATTAAGTGACGTGGGGCTCTGAGGCGTGTATGATATCACTACTTTATATGGCAATTGCCAAGAATTCTTTCCACGGCTTTCCACTGGTGGTAAAACACCCTTTTCCTTGTGGTAGCTAAGTCCTGCGTGGTCTAGACCCTGCTCACTTCCGCCTTCCTGCTACACCACATCCTGTCCTGCCATACTGTGGTTCCACCATCTCTCACTCTACCTGGAACTGTCTCATTTCCTGCTTTTCACTTTGCTTTTAACACTCGACATCATCTTTTCATGGAAGCCTGTCCTGGCCACTCTTAACAGACCTCTCCTTTGAGAACACTGGTCAGTCACAATTTTATATATGTATTTTGATATATATTTATGTTTCTATTCCTGGGTTATAACCTCTTTGAAGCTGCCTTTACTTTTACTCACTGTGTATCAACAACATCCCCAACACTTGCTGGTGTAGTATGTACCTGATATATATGTGTTAAGTTAGTGAAAACCACAAGAAATGATGTCAAATTACATGATGAAATCCTCAAAAATTAAATCTGTAAATATATTTGCATGAGTAAGGGAATACACCAGAGTGTAGGTAGAATATTAGGCACTGCTGCTTATTTTACATCTATTAACCCGTAAATTCTTATTTTTGAACTTCAGAACCAAGGAGGGTTGTCTTACCTATCTGTGAAAGTTAATTTCACTTAACCTATGAGCAAATACCAGCATCATACTGTTTAAGCTTAGAGTAAGAGATGATAGTAAGTCACTGGCATGGATATTTTAAAAGTATGGAGAGTAAAAAATCAGGGTTCCTTTCTTTTTGTCAAAAGGATGGGAAAAAACGATTTCAGGAATTTATCTGCTTGTGCAAGCTAGGTCATTATTGACATGTTTTTTAAAAACTGCCAACAAATATCCATTCTGTAGTATGGTTGTACTTCTTTCCTCTCAAGGCCAAGTTTTAATAATACTTTTGGCAAAGTGTCCAAGTCTTCCCAACATTTATAACATATTTTAATAAAAATATACTGGGCTTTCTGTCCTACTACGTGGGTATCTTCCTCAAGCCTCTAACTACTTAGCACGTGAGTGTGTTTATTTACTTCTGGGCTTTTCTCCTCTGCCTGGTCCTCCACTGCCTCACCACTTTAGTGCACTCGATATTTTTTCTTTGAAAAGCTAAATTCATGAGATACATATAAAATAAATCTGAATATATTAAGAGGAGAAATAATATATCAGGTAATATATTAAAAAAGAAACCTTAATGTATGGGGATATTTTTGCATAAAGATTATATATGAAACACAGTGTCAATAAAAGCAACAATTTCTTCATTAATTAAGGTTCAGAATAATGACTTTTAAGACAAGTTTTTTTGTCTTAATGAAGTAGCTTTATTAGTAATCGAATATATGTCCAGGGTAGGTCCCAAGTTCAATTCACTTTTTTTGGTACCCCTTAGCATCTTGTAAGTCACTGACATATGATTAGGAGGGAAAACCTCTATTTGATGATTATAACTAATTAACTGATTTACTATAAAGAGTATATTTTATGTTTCTTAAAATATAAGAACATAATAAATTAATGGGATCCTTAGTTTTTATTTATATCCTAACCTCCTTTGACACTTTTAATATATTCAGGGTCTTTCCCCCCAATACGTGAGTGGTCTCGAAAGGAGCTTTACTATTCCCAAGCCAAAGTTCTCTTGAGGGAAATAAATAATTTTAAATTACTTTTCCAAATTCCATGGGGCTGCAAGTCATATAAAAAATTTTTTAATGGGTTATTCACATTGATCTGCCTATTTTCCTCTAAGTTTGCTTCCTCTTTCCAGGCTAACAGTACCCACTTTGTAGACAATAGAGGGTTTCCAAGAGCTCACTTTGCCTTCTCTGCACGACTTACCCTCCTACCCTGTCCAAGCTTGACCCTCAGACACCCCCCTCACTGCCCTGCCATGGCAGCCGCCACTCGCAGACACGCCTGCCCAGCAGGAGACTCTTCAGCAGCGCTGTGAAGAAGGCACAGAGCACCAGAAATTTCTATTTCCTTTCTCTTTACAAAAATAGTCGTTTTGAGTCCGAGAAGGAAGAGCAAAAAGTAAATAAACTACCTTAAATGACAAAAGAACTCATTCCATTATTTAAAGGTCTAGGAAAGCAGAAATACTGGCGAAGGAAGAAACATTAAAGACAAGTGACAGTGTTGCCAGCTAGGCAGTACAGCATTGGTCAGTAATCAAGGGAGAGACTGCAGATTATTAAGGGTTGTTCAGGTTAAAGGTAAACACAGTATGCCACGGCACAGGTGGAGAGTACAGGTTGTAAATAATGGAAGGTTCACGGCTTCCATTGTGGGTAAATACAGACTTGGCGCTCAGCACGCATGCACGCACTGACAAGGGAATGCATCGATCTAAAAGACCTATTCCCTTTGTTTCACTAGGGAGAAGGCAAGTGAACTAAGTGCACGCAAACACCTGTCTCCTAAATATAACTGCGAGTCCATTTCACAATCCCTATGAAATTTTTTTTAAAAGGTTTAAGAATGAAACAAAAACATTCTCCATGTTTGATCACTAAAAATTATTAGTACAGTCACAAGAAAGAAAGGTACTTTGGCTTTTACTCGATGACTATTTGCTTTCACTGTGTGCACTACTCCAGGTGTTTGGTTACCTGACCACGCATTTTAGATACTCCAAAAGCCATGATAGGAGACAGAAAGCCAAACCAAAACAAAAATATGCCCAACCCAGCTTAAAAAAAAAAAGTATAGCTTCAGGACATCACCAGAGTACAAGGTAAGAACAGCACATTCACAGGTGTTCCTGAAAGCGTTTTTCAAACGCTCAATACACAATATTTAATAGGAAGAGGGTATTTTGTTAAAATAAAATTCAAGTGCTCAGTATGTCACCTGACAACTAATGCATATAATAACGATATTAAGATACAAACTCAGCTGTAGTTTAACAACAGAATAAGAAACCCAGATTTGAGGTATTTCAAACTTGTAAGAAATCAAACAGCAGTGATGGATAGCTCCTACGTGGAAAGGTTTGCTTTTTCCTTCCTTTGTTAAAGCTACTAAAAATAAAAGGGGCAAAATTGCTCAATAAGAAAAGTTTTATCAGGCCCTCCCTGGTGGCGCAAAGGGTTAGGATGCAGCACAGCAAGCTGGCCACAGCCGCTTTCAGTGCGAGTTCAATCCCCGGCCCTGGAAGTGACCACATGGCTCAGCAGACCTCTTCTGTTTCTCCCAGTGCTCCCTTCAACAGTACTTTGTAGATCTGCCTGTTCTGCTCCCCACTCTGTCTCTGGTGAATCCTCTCACTGCCCCTGCACTCTGGCCTGTACCCTAGTTCTGTGTGCATAAATAAACAAATCTTTAAAAAACAAAAGTTTTTTTTTTCCATGGATCTTAGTCCCAGCCAAACTATAGTTATATATTGCCTAAAATTATCTCTTTATGGTTTTGAAGTGTTTAATAGAAAAGAAAAACTCAAGTTTTAAAACAGATTTTACTTTAGACAGATAATTATGGAGTTCAAATTCAAATTCAGCTTTATGACAACTGTGGGAAGACCAAAGAGTGTCTTTAGGCTGAGAACATAACCCTTGAGAAAGGCAATGGTCTTTTTAAAAAATTTATAGTCATAAAGATCAAAAGGAGACACAATGGCAATGTTATTCTCAATGCAATGACTTTCACACCTAAATCTCTGAAGCCCTGACCCAGCCCATCCAAACTCCTAACTCACATCATTAGCTTCCTGTGAGTACCTTGTCTTCTGCACAAGCTAAACACTGGCTAAGCAGAACAAACCCCTCCCGCCCCTCTACCCCCTGTAAGCCCAGCCAGCCTCCTGCCTCATTTCCCAATCCCTGTCGCGCAGCTGTGAAAGGGCTGTTTCTCCTGTTGCTGTCACAGGACTCAGTCCAGGCCCTAATCGCTTCATCTGGCCCTAACAGATTCCTGACTGGTTTGTGTGCTGCTACTTTCTTCCCTTACGTTACTGTGCCTGAAGGGCATTTTAAAATCATTTTTCTTCTGTGACTCCCAACTTGAACAATTCTTCAATGACAAAAGGACAAAGTTGCATGTGAGCCACCTGACTGACATTCAAGATTTGTAGAGACGGCCTGGCTGCTCAGTGCGCAGTGCTCTGAGGCAAGTCAGTGGCTCACGGTGCAGCAGTCTGGCTGCCAGTGACCCTCGGATGCCGTCTCCGGGAGGCTCAGGAAGTTTACGCTCACTCCGAGAGGCTACTCGTTTATGAACACACAGTGCTTGATTCCTACACACAGGCCATTCCCCCTGCCACACAGGCGCTCTGCCTCTTAGGACACACACACTTCCGAACTGTCAAGAGGCTGAAAGTTCTCTTCTGTGGCTCTGGAAGATGTCCATGCTACTGCTGAACTTGTTATCTGTGCCCGTAACTTGCACATATTTCTTTGGATTGCTTAACAAATGAATAAACAAGCTGTACCTGTTTTCTACACAATAAAATTGTAATAGACTCACTGTCTCCAATACCAGCAGGGATGGCTTATTAAGATCTTAAGTTGTTGTCAAAGCATTTACTGGGAGCTTTATACAGTATTACTATTACTCAAAAGCAACCTTACAAAGTAGATATGTCCATTGCCTTTATGTCAGAGAGATTAAGCAAGTTTCCTCAAATTAGAAATTGTAAAGGTTAGAATTTGGGCTATCCAATATGATAGACACTAGCCATATGTGGTCAAGTTTTAATTAAAATTAGCTTTCAGCATTACTTAAATGCTGAAATACAACAGATTTACTACACTAGCATTGCTTCATGGCCAACAACCGTTCTTGTGTGTGGCTCCCGGGACAGTGCAGATGGTGTGTTTGCACCCAGTTCTTATGGTGCTGCTCTAGGGCTGGGTACTACACCAGTGTGCCTGAAAGAGAGGCTTAAGCTGTGTCCAGATAACAGCTTTTTGCTTACTGCCACGAGCAGATGGGCTGCAGACAGAAAAGTCACCTAGCTTCTCTATAGAAGCAAACCAGGTGAGGGGTCACTGGGAGGTGTTCTACTTTCCTTCTCTTTATCCTTCCATCTTTCTTCTCCAACACATACGGGGTCCCACAAATACTTGTAAATGATACTTTACATAAGAAAATGCATTTTTTTTCTCTCACTTACTCACCACAGTGTCTTGATTTACCCTTTTTCCTAAGGAAAATACAGAGCTTCGAGAGACAAAGCACCTTGCGCACAGCCATAAAGCTGGCAAGGTGGTGAGTGCGGCTCTAGTTCTAAATAAAAGAGTTTTGCAAAAGAGTACAACTTGCCTGTTCATTTGACTAAACTGTTCAACTCTGGAGCAGAGGCCAATTAAAAGGGACACAAAGAAAGGGCTAAGGAGAAAGCATACACTTTCTTTTCTGCCTCTCCTCCTCACCTAGCAACTACAGCTATGCTTCAGAGCTACTTCAGGCTGGCTCGATGGTGCTAGATTTAGACAGGCCAAACAGCGTTTGATTCTGACGTTCCAGAATCTGGGAGAAGTGCTCCTGGGCCAGGAAGAAGAGCTTACGTATGTCATCACCTCTTTCTAACAAGTGAGGAATATCATTACAGCGAACAGGTGTGGAAGACAGAGCTCTAGAAGATGAGAAGTGAAGGGCACCATGACATAAAGTAAAACAAGCTGACTCATGCATAAAATGTGACATATCAAAGTATCTACTGAGGGCTTCCCTGGTGGCACAAGGATTTAAAGAGCAACACTAGGAAGCTACCTGCAGCCCCTGCAGCACGAATTTGATCCTCAGCCAGGAAGGTGCCCCACATGGGGTGGCAGATCTCTCTTATCTTGCCCGCTGCTCCCCTCAGTGTATTTTAGTTGATCTGCCTGTTCTGTTCCCTACTCTGCCTCTGGTGATCCTCACACCCCACTCCCACCCCCACCCGCAGGCCTCTGGCCTATACCCCAGTTGGTATGCATAAAGAAATAAATCTTTTTTTAAAATAAGTACCTATTGATACTAATGCTAAGAATGTAAGCTTCAAAGAAGACAGGAACTTTATTTCTTTGACTTTGATGAATCCCCATGTGTATTGCTAAAAACACATAATTTGATTTCTCTTTCTATTGGGTGATGACATTTTTTTTTTTTGCAGTCCACAGAAAAAAGGAAAAGAACACCTTTACCTTATTTTCTTCTAAAAATTTCAGTTTTATGGAGACATCATTGCGCATTTTATCATATTTTTCTTTGTGTGTCTGGAACATATGCTGTGACTGCTCGATCTTTGGCAAAGTGTTTGCATCACGTGGTCCTAGATTTAATTCTTCCAAATCAGTGCGATAAGCATCATATTCAATCCTGGAAAGAAGAGAGTAAGTGAAGCATACTCAAAATATAGTACTAACGGATAAATTTAAGAACCAGACAATGTCAAAACCGAATGCCAACTAGATCTATGGTAGTGATTAAACCCCATGCAAAATGACTAATGTTGGTGAAACATCAGGCTTTAGAATGACATACTTTGATTGGTAAAAGGAAGTTACAGTGGGGTAGCTGAAGGTAGTCAAAGTCAGCAACACACACAAAATGTACAATGCAAGTCACATAAGCAAGTTAAAACTTCTAATAGGCACATGAAACCAATAAATCCAATTTTCCTGCTTTGGTAATAACATTTTATTTTATCTAACACATCTAAAATATAAACTGTAACATGTCTTCAATGTAAAAAAATTGATAATGAGTTACATTTTACTTCCTTGGATGAGCTCCGGGTCTTTGAAATCCATTGTGTATTTCATATTTCCTTCACACTTCAGAATAGCCATATTTTAAGTGCTCAACAGCAGACATGGCCAGTGGCTGCCGTAAGGTACACAGCAGCTCTTGATGGACCCCCGTAACATTAGTATTAGCATGGACAATGGCATCCGTTACAGAGCAACTGGCAGCTGTGTGTTCCTGGCAACGCCTCACTTTGTGTCACGTTAACCAAAACAGTTAACCCCATAGCTCCTCATACTACTTCTATGACAGCCTCTGTGAATGACAGCACTACATGTTGATTAGACAGTGATTTATCCGGCAAGAAGCAAAGTGACCTCTGGTTTAGTCAAAACAAATACAACAAAGCTCTAAATCTAAAGGTCTTTATTCAAGTATCTGTAGAACTACTTACATCTCCTGTCCTGGGAATCAAGAATATTTTAGAAAATATAACATAAATTTTATTGCATTTATTTCAACAACAAATATACCGAGCCAAACTTACTAACAACTTATCTAATTTAACCACTTGATCTTTCAGGTTCAAAAGAAAATCCCTCATTTTCTGATAAATTCATTCACTTAAGGAATATTCAGTGCCCAGGTCAGAAGAACAGATAAAGTTTATTCTTAAGTAGCTTACAGTCTAGAGGGAGGGAAGCTCTTAGACAACTACAGCAAAATGAGAAAATGTGTAAAAATGAGAGGAGATGGGCGAAGATAAGGGATGGTGAGCATTAGGAGGAAGAATTACCTTACTCAGGAATCTAAAGGCATCTCAGGGCACAGTTAACATTAGAATTAAATTTTAAAGGATGTTTATTTACACTTCCTAGGTGAACTGGGACAGGGAAATGGCTAGAACATTTCAAGAAGAGTGTACTATGGACAAAGGCACAGACTCAAAAGGTGCCACAGCACGAGTGGGAGGTGATTAATATGGAAGAACTTAGGCAAGTTAGAACTCAGTAATGGAAGGAATCGAAGTCAGGGTAGGCAGGACTGAGATTAAACCAGGGCCTGAATGACCACACTAAAGGTATCAGATTTAATCCAGCAGGATGAAGGATAGGAAGCCATCGGGAAAATGCTTTCTAATAAATGACAAGATTCTCTTTATTTAGCACAGAAAGATGAGTCTAGTGGTAGTGTAAGGAAATGAAGACGGACTGGAGTAGAAGATTAAGGAATCAGAAGCGGCGAAACTATCAGAACACTCTGTGCAAAACAGAAACAAGGCACTGAGTCGTACAGTGGCAGATGGAAAAGACTGAGTAGTCAAGACTGACTTGGTATGACACAAGCTAGTTCTGCCGCCAAGCTGAATGACCACTCTGTCCTGCTCTGGCTTGAAAGCTTCAGCTAATGCTTTCTTCCTGCTTTAGTTTTTTATCTATAAATAGGAATAAATAACCTCTATCAAAACTTCACACACACACACACACACACACACACACACACACACACACATATATAAATTCTTAGGACTCATGGCAACAACAGCACCTTTACCGCGCTTATTATTATGGCCAAGTTAGAAGAGGGCTCGTTGGTAGCAACAGTAAGAAATTAAATGCAGGAAGAAATCAAAAGAGGAAAAAAGTGAAACAAAATAGATAGCAGCATGTGGTGATTTAACAGGAAGGCAAATGTATTTTGATACCCTTTGAACACATTTCTAAATAATAGGGATTAATTTAAACAGTCAAAGTTTTAATACTAACTACACATCCCCTAATTTTGACATCTAGTTTGCAGTTGGTATCAAGGTACAACTTCCCAAAGGACTTTCTCTAATAGTGCTCATTACCACCGGGAAGAGCAGTACAGAGTTTGCAAAATGCCAGTCTGAACTGAGTCCACGGTTTGATCAAGTTAGTGGTAGCTGGCTACATTATGGCTGAAGTAAAACTCCTAGAGGACAGGTGTCCACATTTGCAAAGTGTTGACCACAATTGACTTCCTTGTTTGGTGCTACCCTAGAGAAGCACTGAATGAGCTGTTCTAAGATTTCTCTATACATGAAGCACCAGAGGGCTAGGAAATGCTGGGACACAATGCATAATAGGGAGCATTAAAAGGCCACCCAGACTCTAAATTGCCACTTTTTTGTGCAGATCAAATGGACAACCTTTGCCCTATGGGTCAGTAAATTCTGGGGTTGATCATGAAGAAAAGCCAGCTACTGAAGAACTTTTAATCTGGGATACTTTTTGACTCCTGAAGAGATAATGTTAATCAGACCTATATGTTGCAGAAGTTCAGATCTTATGTAACACTGTACTTTGTCAGACTTATAATCACAAGACATGACATTATTTAAACAAAACTGAGTATTAACACACGAGATTAACTCAATTTAAGTTTAGGGTTGACTGATCAAAAGAGGCAGGTGGGGTGCCCAGGGGTTTCCATCATGGCTCTCAAGTGGGGTCCATGTCCGTAAACTATCAGGCCTCCAGAGGCTTATTTTTCTCTTCTACAAATGAAATGTAACATGTTTTGTGGGTGAAGAATGGTCTGTCTAACAGATCTGTGTTTAATACAGTTTAATGCAGGGCTGGCCTAACAGTTAATATTTTTAACAGTAAGAAAAAGGTGAAAGAGAAAAGATATTACAGGACTAAAATAAATTTTATATTTTAAAATATAGTGGGCAAAAATATATACCAAAAAATGCATTTTGGGATAGGTAGACAATTACAAAAATAAACAGAAACTAGATTCATATAGTTCTTAACTGAAAGGTTACAAGAGTTCTTTTTAGAACAAAACAATTTTCATATTTAAAATTTCCTAATATTAAAACAATCTGAAAGGGAGGGGACAAAAAAATAAATAAAGCACCCTAAAAAAAAATCAGAACACCAGAATGTTTAAAATGAGCCAGGAGCTAAAAAGGGAGAGTATTCATTATATATAAATCAGGATATTATGAAGGAGTAGACAGCTTTGGAAAAGAACCAAATAAAATTTATAGAATGAAACTTGTACGTAACAGAGCCTTTGAAAAATACAGACGATGGGCCCTCCCTGGTGGCGCAGCGGGTTAAAGCACTGCACTAAGAAGCTTAAGCCGCTTCCGGGTGAGTTCAATCCCCGCCTGCCCCACAGGAGATCCACATGGCGCGGCAGACCTCTCCTGACCCGCCCGCTGCTCCCCTCAGCAGTGTGCTTCGTCAATCTGCCTGTTCTGCTCCCCGCTCTGTCTCTGGTGAATCCTCTCACCCTCCGCATCTCTGGCCTGTACTGTATGAATAAATAAATAAATCTTAAAAGAAAAAACACAGACGATGCCCACAAAAGGATTTTTCACAAAGGGATTTAAAATGAAACTGGGAAAGTAAGAGCTTTCCTATTGATAATTTCTACCCTCTAATTTTAATACTATGTTAGTAAATAACTCAAAAAATAAAGTAGGAAACCAAGCCCAAACCCACAAGAAGGCGCACAGCCCCAGGCCCATCCTCTCACCAGAAAGCCACAGTTCTTTGTCTTGACCAAGTAAGAGTCTCAAATGTTAATGCTAAACTGAAAATTATAGACGCAGCATAGGACAGAAGTATCTCTTCTTGTAAAAGATCAAAAGCAAACTGTGTAAGTGATTTGGGCTTTGACTTATGTAAGTCATAAAGAAATATATACTTAAGAATAAGCAGTCAAATGCAAAAAAGATGAGACGAGTTTAGAGTTTTCATAGGCATTTCTCACATCATTAAACTAGGGCATCAGGCCAAAAAAAGTAAAGTTATACTTCTAAAAGGTAAAGTTTACACTCATCTTTAAATACACTATAAAAAGTATAACAGAAAATAAGAATTCCAAGTGTTCAGAGGGAAAAACCCAAAGGAAATTAAAGTGAGTGAGGAAAAAAGTTGGGCTTAAAATCAAATCTAAAAGTACTATGATAGTCTGCTGCTTTTCCAACATTTATTAAGTATTATTAATATGTACTTTATTTACCTAACAGGATGGTTATGGATAAGTTGTGCTGTGTGTGGGTATGAAATGTATGAAACACTGCATTAGAAACAGTTATGAAAATACAAAGCAAATTATGAATATAAGAGTTTGTAAAAGTGCGATCATTTGAAGGCTGGTTATAATTTGGATAAAGGGAAGATCAGGGAGTTGGTATTTGCAATATAAACAAAATCACGTATGTAAAGCTGAGGTGAGAGCTTCAGAGAAATTGAAAGTCCGAGTCTGGCTGCTGCAGTAGCAGGTAACTGTTACATTGGGAAATAGTAAAAAGAAAAGTAGGTAACAAGGTTAACTTCAGGGTAGATTATCAAGGTCATCTAGTATCTACCTGGTAGAACACACTAAGCATCACCTCGAGTCTGCTCTCACGCCTTATTGTTAGTTCTGCGGGCTAGCCCATATGGCCTTTTAATACATTGTTTTTCTGCCCATATCGGTCAGAGTTGGGTTTTTGTTTGCAGCCAAAACCGTTCACTGAGACAGTTACTGTCTGCTGGGCAATACAGTGAAAATGTATACCTACCTGGCACTTTCGTACTGTTTCACAGTCATTAATGTATCTTCAATTGTTTTATTCACCAAAGTGTTCACACTGGCAATGAAAAAATTAATGGCCCCAAGAAGAGTCTCTCCATTTTTAGCCAGCAGCTTCTGGGTATCTGCATTATAGCCAAATTCTTCCTAAAACAAAGAAGTCACCTTAACTTATCCTGTAATAAATAAGCAAAAGAGACTAAAAAAGTTCTCAAACACACCACTGGTGGGAAGATACTTGATTTAAAAATGCTGGGCATAGATTGTTTCTTTCAATCTTTTAATAAATAGGAATCTGAATCACAACTACATGGACAGTTAAAGAAAAAAGTCTAGTAGGCTAAAATTGTCATTAGCTCAAATGTATACAGAAAATCAAATAATTTTAAAAGGCTGAACTACCCTGTACTATAAACTTTGTTTCTATGATATTGTAAGCACAGCTGTTAGGAAGAACTATATAGCAGATTATTAATCAGTGAAACTATAACTTTCACAACCAAATTAGGTAACAATTGGCTAAAACTTTCAGACATAGAACAAATGGCAATTTTTGGTGTTTTGATGGAATCTCTTCTAAGTATAAATATTAACAACACACATTTCTGTGTAAACGTAGTGAGCAGCTGACAACCAAGTTCAGGTCTGTCCAGCCCACAGCAGAGGGAGGATCACTCAGCACCAGCTTTAGTTCTTTTCCCTCTGAATAAACTGAGTCTGGACTCAGTAAGCATCCTCCATGTCCTTCAGATATGGCAAGCACTCACTCTAATCTTTCAGCAGTGAAAGCTTTTTGTTCAAGTTTGAATAGTTAATTATCAGGAACATATCCGACCAAAGACAACATTTGTAAGCTGTGTCATTAAATATGAGTTCTTAAGTTTGGTATAAAGCACTGTTTAATTTTAGTTGAAAGCAATTTAATATTAAATTAAATAGAACCTTAGGAAAATGCAAATGTAACGCTAGTGCTATACCTGTGATTAAATTTCTAAGTGTTAAAATACTCGATAATTCAGTAAATATCAGAAGTAAAATCATCTTTAGTATGCTAAAAGGATTTTTCATGTAAGAGAGGTTCATGTAACTACTCTGGACTCCATTTTCAAAATTTTAGATCCTGATGGGCCAATATCGGCAGATACAGGATTACATAAAAGGAGTATCAATCAGTGTATGAGTAAACTAGGTGGAGGCAGGACAGCTAAAGCTCTCTGGCATCACGTGTTTACAATATGCACTGAAGACCAAAGCAGGTTAGTGGAACTAGAAAAAATACAGGAGGAAAAAAATCATCTTCCAACTTTAAAAAAAAGTTCACATTACACTGGCATCATTAAGAGGTAAAGGTAAAATAAGTCAACACAAATGAAGACAAATATGAAAGTTGAAATGGCTATAAATATTATAGTTCATCATAAAAAGGAAACTTTTTACTGGTGGTAGAACCAAGTATTATGTCATTACATCATATCCTTGTAATACCACTCATTTCTAAGCATTCTCAATATCCACAATTCTGTATTACTAACTTTGCAAATGTTATTAGCCTATACAATTTAGAGGGCTGCTCATTTGCTAAAAACAAAGATATAAAAAACTACACTAAGATGAACGAGTAGCAGATTGAAATGGCAGAACTTGGAAGCCTATATTAACAAGTAAGGAAACAGGCCTAAACTCAGAGCAGAAAGGAAGCACACACTGAGACTGCTGTTTCATGAGTGACAAGTCTCACCTACAATCCTGAAAGAAAATGTGTACAAAATTTAGGTTCTTGATGTATAATCTGAAAACTGGCTAGAATGAAAAGCTTTTTGCTATAAATGTAAAAGACAGTGGTGAAAGATAAAACACAACTGGGACCCTAGAAAGAAATGAACATACCTATGCTTGTGTATAGGCTGCAAATAAATGTATAATTAAACATGACTTTTTAATGCTGAAAAGAAGATAACACATGACTCCTAAACTTGACCTAGTTGATAAATAATTTTAGTATTCTCTGTTGGGCAGGGGCATTTCATGCACTACTGTCATCTGCCTTAGCAAACTAAACATAAAATAATTAAAGGGCATGTACACCAAGAACTGGGCTGTAGCTGTAACTGTCACAGAATAAGGAAGGCCAAATAGTTCCCTGCTTGACAAACTTGATTATCTCTCTATAAAGAGAGAACAAAGTTTCAAAACACTCCTTTTTTTTTTCTTCCTAGCATCTCCTCCATCATTGACAATATTTTCCAGATATAAATTTACCAGACATGATTTTCCTGTTGAAGTTTAGGGAGTGAGTAATAGAAGCACCTGATAGGTGTAAAAACATCAAGTTTTAGTAATACAAACTGTTACTTAATCAGAAACAAAAAGGCTATTCTAAATAATTCATAGCAGTTAAAATCTAGAATCACAAGCACTGATAATAAACAGTAATAGCGACTGTATGGATTTTCCTGATCTTGATGGAGAGGTGACCTCTAGATGGGGAACTACAAGCTAGTGAAGGGCCATGGTATATCTATTAGCCAGAAAGCATGTGATGAACGGTCAAAGTCCAGATCAGGGATTCAAGCTGGCAAAGTGTTCATACCTTTGAGTCTGCCACTGACTGAAGCTGTGTGTTTCCTGAATATCTCAAATTCTTTGGGCCCAGCTTCATTACTAATAAAAAGTTAATTTCCTTACAAGGAAAAACAGTAACTTGTATGAAATTTCTGACAGATGACGGACATTCATTGAAAGGTCATTTTCTATTCCTGACAGGAGACTGAGTTTTTGCTTTTTATTGTTAAATATTGGTTGTCTCTCCAGACTAAATAAAGGAATTGGATTAATCTTAATATTCTTTGACTCTCGGATACCACAATCCCAACAGCAGCTATAAGAACCACCATTAATCCTGTCAGTGCCACTATATGCCAGGTGTTGGCCGCATCTCCCAAGGATTTTAGCCAGTACAGCAAACAGTGGAAGGCAGTGGACACCTGTTCTTTGCTGCTCTACAAATCTCGTCAAAAAGAATCAAGAGGCAAAGGAGAAGGTTATTCTGTAGGCTGGTGTGACTGGCCCTTACCAGTAAGGAAAATTAGACAGCTACTCTAACATGCGGTAAGCAAGGGCATGCCTGGAAACAGGCTGCGTGCCAGGGCAAAGTACTGCCACGCCCTGTGTTTAAGAGTAATGGAAGACTACAACCATCCACTTCAGGCAGGAATACTAGTGGCCCAGACCTAGGAATGAAAACTGAGTCGTCCACCAGGCAAAGACACAGGGAAGGTTAAGATGCATATTCCATGCAATAGGAATGAATAGTGGAAGGAGGATAGTTATGCTCACAGGACCCTTTGGGAAAGGAGGAATACAAGGTACAGGTCTTTCTTTTTATATCCTCTTGTACTATATTAACTTTATAATTTTTTAGGTACTGCTAATTTTATATCATAGTACTTACATTCTAGGGTATCAAGAAAGAAAGTGAATGCTATTCAAAACCTTTGCTTTCTTTTCTATGGAAAGAGCTGCTGTGTCTTTCTACACAGGGATGTTGTATCAGGTTCAGTGGAAGTATGTTAACGACTTTAGCTGGAGGTTAAGTATGGTTTAAGGAGATGTGTATCGTGCTAAGTTGGCAGCGGGTTGGCTGCGAAGGTTAACTTAATGTGTCCACTTGCCGATGCTGTCCAGTTGGTCAAACACCAATATAGAAACCTCTATGAAGGTACAGATTTTGCTGATGTAATTAAATTTGCAATGATAAATATTGCAGATATTTTAAAATTGACTTTAGCATGCTTACGTCAATGGGTGGGCCTCTCCAATCAGCTGTAGGTCTTAATAAAACAAAGACTAACCTCTCCTGAGCAAGAAGGGCCTCAAAACACAATTCTCCATGGGTCTTCTATCTGTCAGGTCCCCCTGCAAGTTTTGGGATGTACTGATGCTATGTAACTGCTAGAGAAAATCAATCTCTATGAATCTATACGTACTGTTTGTTCTGATTCTCTGGAGACTATTGATCCATAAAACACCATTTCCTTTCTATTCTAAAAAATATACTCCTATTCACTGACACTTGAACTTAAGAAAATTCATCTATGATATCATGTGAGGACTCAGCCTGAGAGTTCATATATATTATCAGTTTTGCCAATGTAAGACTTCATCTCTGCATTCTGTTCTGATTTGTCTAGCAACTGTGAAATGTCTTCCTCTAGTATTGACTACTCTTAGCCATTAAGGGCAGAAAAGGAAAAATTCTAAGTTCTCAATTGTGTTGCGTGAATATTAAAGAAAAACTAAAATGCTTTCTACAGATTTTTGCAACAAACAAAAAGTATTTACTTTCCTATTGTATTATTCTTCTAAGATAATACCATCGTTCTTTTGTTTTCTTTTTATCTTAGTCATTTTTAACACTGTTGGAGAGAACTAAATATGCAATGGTGATGTAATTCCCAAGATGACAAAACAACAAAATGTTTTAAGACAGAGGAAAGACCACTAAAGTAAAAATAAAATAATACATTTTATTCTATTATAAAAATAAGTAAATTTTCTCTAAGACTCAAAGTCATGAAATATTAATCCTTAATCAAGTCAGTACCTACTGGAGCCAGGTGAGAAAAAAGACATACATGGAGTCACATAAAATGCCCTAAGAAAACTTTTATCACTCTGTTGTTGTATGTTTATAGAACCATAAACAGAAAAATAACTTCGCTGTAAAACTCATTATTTGTATTAAAAATTTCAGTAAAGATATCATCATAAATACAGTTTGTTCAAGACACTTAAAGAGGACTGCTGAGATTTACTTTATACTCAGGCTCAACTGTATATACCATGATGCTCTCTAGGCTCAGAAGGGTAACAGCTCCTTTTCCTTTGCTTTAACAAGCTGCCTTCTCCTGAAGCCTCCAGATGACATCCCATGCTGAGTTACTTGGGCCTTCTCAAACATTCTATCAAAATTTCAGTAACTCAAATTTATTAGGAGTTTAACAAATCAAACTGTAGGAAATAACATCTTACAATAGTTCTGTCACTATCCTTCTACCTCCCACTTCCCAATAGTTATTTAAAATAATCTTACATGGAGTTCTAGTGACTTCAAACTCAGGTCAGCGAATGCATCACCAAGTTGCCTTTGGGTATGCACCATCTGGAAAAGCTGGGTTGACAATGTCTGAGCCAATCTTAGAATATTTTCATATTTTTTCTTGTTATCTCTTAATACATCAATCTGAGCTTCAAGTTCAAGGTCCACGGTTCTTGAGCCTCGGCCTAGCTTCTCAGAGATAATTTGTCGAGTACACTGTAAGTAGAAAGAAAGATGTACTTTGTTTAGGAAGAAAAAGAGTAAAACAGGATTCTAAAGTACAAATATTAGAGCATGTGGTAAAAATGTTTTGGCTTCAAACAAACAAGCCTATCAGATTAAAAATTGTCAGTCTCCTTAAAGTTCTTCTGGACTCATAAACTCACCAGGTATGTCTAGTAACTGTCACTAACCAGAGGAGGCTTCTTTAATGCTTATCTACCTAATTTATGCACTGCAGATGAGCTCTTTCCCATGATCACTTTCACGCTAAATGGACTTGGACAGGTTATTTAAAACAAGAGGGGGTGCTTAGAATTGATTAAAAATAATACTACACTGTTAATACAGGAATTATATAAGAAAAATTCTACTACTCTCTTAATGGTTTCAAATACTGTATCCTTTTTATCTTGCTCTTAGATAACTGTGTAGGTATATAAGTAGATGAAAGAAGGAAAAGAAAAAGAGGAAAGAAGAGGTGGTGGAAGAGAAAGTAAGAGAAATAAAGTGAGGGGAGGTCTGGGAGGGCCAGGAGCCAGAGAGAGGGAGGGAAATCGCAAGAGAGACAGACTGAGGTTGAGGCTGAGACTGGCTACAGATACTTGAAGTCTTCTTTTACTTTTGCCCAGGTGGATATAGTATTGTTATTCTACTCTGTCCCAGAAACTAGGATATAGACACTTAAATTTTTTTTTCAAGCGTTTGATTACCAAGATGTAAACTTTCTCAGTAGGTTTTGTTAGAAATAAAAAATTATAGCAACTTCATCACTCAACAGTACATTTTTAAGATAACCATAGAGAGCACTAGTAGATGTCTCATCATTTAAAATTAATAAATATATTCTTTAAAAGTAGTAAATGCGATTTTTAAAATTTTAAAATGTGCTATTTTAATTATTCTCTCAAAGTATGATTGCATAGTTAATATTTGATGTGACACTTAAAATACTACATGAAATAAAAGTTCAATTTCCTCTTCCTTCTGTTAATCCCACTAAATATTACAAAATTATGATAAGTAGTTCGATGGATAGTCTAGACTCCCCCTTAAATATATTACTACAAACAGCATCTTAAATATGCATGAGGGGTGGATGAAAATGGGGGAGGAACACCACAGAGCGACAGGCGGACCACAGGCATGCTGGTGGTGGGCGAGCTACAATGGCCACACCTGAGGGAGACATTCTTTGTCAGAAAGTTTACAAAGGTTTAAAACAAAAGTTCATCATTAATAAAAACTTCAACATTACACACTTAATATCCTAAACATTTCTTTTCCACAAGTATCTTGAGATGTTTCTGAGTCAATACACACAAATCTATATTTAACCTCTTCAAGATTAACTTATTACATGTTATTCACATATTTTTGTATTTAAAATTAAAACAAATACGCTGCCACATTCTCTAGTCTCATTAGTCAAAGATCTTTAAGACTAAATGCTTTTTTATAAAGCCATTCTTTTTATTTTTAAGGAATTCTTAGAATATGAAAGGTGAGTTCAAACTCACAGAAGCGTAGTAAAGCTATCACTGCGGAAAATATAAACACTCCTAGAAGATAAAAATTATATCAAAAGTTTTAATTGCAGGTGTCATGATTTTTATGAGAAAAATATCAGCAAGAAATTTCTGAAATGGTAACATGATAAAGGAGATATGCCACTTATTCCAACTTTCCACCAGTATTCTCCCTGTACAATTTTATTAGAGATACTATCTCTGTTCTCATGCCAAAGCACGTGGCACCTTCCATAGGAACTCAATATGATCTGCTGAAATTCAGGAAGTCAGAACTGACTGAAGGCGTTGGGGGCTGGGCAAAATGAAAGAAATAGCTATTGTTACCTAACTGACCTTTTTTTTTCCCAAACAGAAATATGGTTACAAGTAGACAATAGGATTAACTATTAATCAATATTAACAGTTTCTATTATTAACTATTAACCAATAGTTAATGAGGAAAGACTTTTCTTTCCAGGAAGACATGGCAGTAAAGAATAAGGTGATGTTTATTATAAAGTATAGTAAGATAAATCTGCACACATAATACAAACTTGAAATTGATTTTAGAGTTTATATTCCAATATAGGCAACATATATTCTTAAGGAAAAACTAAAGTAATCTGAGAGCGAGAGCATAACAGATAGCCTAAGTGTAGCTTTGCTCAGGAAGCAATGGTGAAAAAACCAAGTTGCTAGTCATTTCCCCACTCATTAGAGCAACTTTCTCATATAATCACAGAAGAACAGATTTTAATTTAAACTGCTTCCAGATCTATACTGAAATTAAAATACAAAATAGAGGAGACTGGCATATATTATAAAGCAAGTTTAAAATACACGAGAGTAAGAATCTCAGTTCTTGATCCTCTTTTTTTTTTTAAAGATTCATTCATTTATTCATACAGAACTGGGGTACAGGCCAGAAATGCGGAGGGCGAGAGAATTCACCAGGAATAGAGTGGGGCAGAACAGGCAGATCAACGAAGTACACTGCTGAGGGGAGCAGCGGGCGGGTCAGGAGAAGTCTGCCACGCCATATGGATCTCCTCCGCACCATGTGGTCTCCTCCAGGGCAGGCGGGATCGAACCCATGCGGAAGTGGCTTAAACTTCTTTTGCAGTGCTTTAACCCGCTGCGCCATCAGGGAGGGCCTCTTGACCCTCTCTTAAAGTCCCTAAAAATATGGACAATCTACAAGGAACTGCTGGTCTTACTCAATTTTCCACAGTAACGAATTAAAAATTCATTTTAAAGATCATGGGGCAAATGGAGCAAAGTTAAAGGGGCAGGAAGTAGCAAAGTAAACTACTGTTCTATGTAATCCTCTTCTTGGGTTAAGTAGATGAAATAAAATGATAATGTGTGAAATACCATGAGCCACCATCATACAAGTTCAAGAATTTATAAGATACTTGCTGTGTACTCTGAGTGTTTAAATAGCCCTAAGAACTTTCCTGGTAATACCAAAAAACAGGCATTTAAGTACAAGGAAAAGTTCATAGGAACAAACGACAGGGATTAAAAGAATTATTAAGTGTTAAGGGTAAGAAAGCAACATAAACAGAAATATTAAAAACTGAACCGGGGAAATAGGTCAACGAGTAAATGAATAAGGTAATATGACAAGAAAAACAGGAATGGAAGTTTAAATGATACTGATTTAAAGACAACACAGATTAATTTGATAAGGGTGTGAATACTGGTGGCAAACTCACAAGTATTTTTAAAAAAGCATTTAAAATGTTTTTGGAAACATGCCAAATAGTCTGGAAGACTGAAACCAAAATTATTCCTAAAATAAATATCAAAAATGTATGTATGGACTTCAATTCTACAAAAGAAAACACAAAAATGAATATAAAAAAGAGATAAACTGAGTTCACTGTAACTATTTCTACTGATGAGATAAATAAGAAAATGAACAACTTTTGGATTTAAAATCTGTGAATGAAATAAGGCAGATTACAATATTAAAGAAGATGGGTTCAAGGCTTAAACTTAATATTGCTCTTTTATATATGGTCTTAATCACCAGATTGATCTTGGAACCAAAATTTACAACCAACACAGGAAGTACTACATATTTTTTTTTTTGAAGAAAAATCTTAAGGTATTTCCCATAGAATAGAAATAGTCAAAGAAATTAAAGATAAAATTCATTAAGGACCTGAAGTCTATGGAAGAGACTCAGTCTGAGCCAAAGTCAAGCTGAAGGATAACAGCCACTGTCCTACCTAACAAAACCAGAATTAAACCTTGGCTTACACAGATGGTGCTGAATGTCTAAGACTATCTTACAATCTGGACTGAAAAGGTCAAAAAGCCGCCTGATAGTTATTTAGAACTATACTGTCAATAACTCTGTTTCTTTTACTTGAGGCCTGTGTCAGCCCAGATACCTCAGGTTACAAAAACCCCATAAAATCACGTAAGTTGGGACTTTTATTTTTCTTTTGGCTTAGACTGAATTATCCAAATTAAGCTGATGAAAAGTTTTCAGCTAAAGTGAAGTGATTACAACGGGAAGAATGACAGCACCTCCGCATGGTATTGTGCTGTGTGTACGAGCAGCAGTGTAGCGACCAGTCCCACTCACTGACTCATCCCTTACTGTATGCTCTGTATGCTATATATGCCCTCTCTCTCTATATATATATATATATAAAGAAACATGTGATGTATTTATCAAGAATGTGATATGTTAATATGAAGGTAAATCTGAAATCTTAATTCAATTTACTTAAGAGATTATTTAGAAATAAGAAACCAAAGAAAAGGAATAGATCAGAAAACACAAATACAAGGAACAATAGAAAAAACATGGGAAACATGAACTAAACATGAGAGGAAGGTTCAAATGGGCAAAAGTTTAACCTTTGTAACTGCTAGAATTTGGTTTAGAATTAAAACCTGTATTAGTTAGGTTCAAAATGTAAGTACATTTTTGGATTTAAAAATCTGGGAATGAAATCAGACAGATTAGAATATCAGATTGCTGATTTTTGTTTATTAGCTAGAAGCAAATTCCATGAATAAATAAATGAACAAAGTCATAGCTGAGTAAACACAATAAATGAATGTAGTCCAACCTGGTCATGAAAGATAAGCAAGTTACATGATAGAAAACATGAAGGGAAATCCCAGCACCAAATATAGCCTCATGGATGGCTATAAAGGTGAGAGGAAGCAAGGTTTAGTGAGGAGATATCTGGGTATTTTGGTATGGATCACTGGCTGCAAGGGTAGAAGAGAAGAACATTTGGAATGATGAGGTCAGATTCATGCCAATTAAATGGGAAGTGAATAAAGGATTTTAAGCAAGAGGGACCACATCAAGCAGAGCACAATATGTAGTAACAACGATTGCTAAAAGGCTATTACACTACTGCGTGGGAGAAATAAATATGAAGTGGCTATGAAGCCTGGGATAGAGAAAAAGGGATAAAGGAAGAGCAGTAAAGCAGCAGAATCTATTTAACAACTGGCTAGAAACAGGAAATCAATGAGAAGGTGGGTTAGAAATGTGAGTATTTCGGTGAACTGTTGCCACAGGAGGTAATACAAAGGAAAGGACAATGTATGGGATAAACGAACCCTTATCTTGAGTAGGAGCAATGATGTCCTGAAGAGAATAGTTTGGGCAGGATCCATTATGAAGGCAACATCAGCATTTCTCAGATTCTACACTGACATAAGCTATGTTTTGGAAAGGCTAGTGAGCTTGCTCCAGGCATGACATCATCTTAAGAAAACCTTTATTTTTGTTGTGGATTCCAAATATTTACAAAGTATTAACTGAAAGAATAAGTCCACTTCTGTATTATTTTTGAGAAGACATAAGGACATGTACTCTATACAAATATGACAACTCCTAATTTTCAAACAACTAGACCCACCAATTCCTGAGTGCAAAATGGGGAATACGTCAACCTGAGCTACTAGGGTTTTTGATCCATTTAACTATTCCACAGACCCTGTTAGGATTTAAAGGCACTAGTGGCTTTGGGCCTTGAGCTATTTGTAAAACACATCAGAGAGAGATTAATTTGTTTATTTGTTTTACAAAGGGCATAAAACAAATAAACACCAATTACTCTGAAGCAGTATGATTAACATGTTAATAAACTTTTGAAATTCAACGTTTGTAATCTGGTGCTGTCTGCCCAGTTAATGCTCAGTTATTACAGTAAGACTAGATTCCAGATCTAGAAGCCAAACACACCCCCTGACATTTAGTTGCTATAAAGATGTCACAAAGAAGGAGGGGGAACAAAGTATCTGTAGTCATTCTACAGCTAAATGCATTTCAAACTGAGTATCAATTAAAATTCATTTTATAGTTTTCTTAAACTCTTTTGTGACTTTTAACTACATTTAAGCAATAATAAACAATACTTCTTTTTATATTTAGATGGCATCATTCTCTCCTATGTATTCATATTACACTATACAATTACAATATAATAATTGGAATAACATATGAATGAAAACTGTTAGAGCCAATTGGGTAGAAATATTAAATTACAAACCTTGTAGGTGTTTAGACTCCATTTTCTAACAAGTTCTAACTTTTCCATTGCAGGATTTTTAATTTCATCTGCCAGAATAACTGGTCCACTTTTTGTCTGTGCTTTCTGGCCACCTGCATGATCATAACAAAAGTTAAAAACACAAACCAGATCAAGACAAGTAGGGAAAGAAAAGAAAACTGGATGTTCTTCAAATTGAACAGCTGATGTATTTCAAAGCTAAGAACATTCTGAAGAGTTAAGGAATATAATATCCTGGGATTACTGAGGATAATTTCTTAACCTCCCAAAATTATTTCTGTCCATTAAATACAAATACCCTGTGGTTTGTCTCCTTTGGTCTTTAATAAAATAAAAAAGAAACTGAATTCTACTTTATGCTATCTACTCATAAGAAAGAAATTTCCGCAACTAATCTTATAACCTAACGATCCTAAAAGTACTGTCAGTGAAAGTCTGAAGGGCTCTGTACCCCCCTCGGTGGTCTTTCACTGTGTCATGGAGAGTGGGATAACAGTGTCCGAACTATAACTTTGAGGAGTTAGCGATCTAATTCAAATTTGAATAGTCATTAAAAATATCTTACCACCAGAATGAAGGGCTGGGTGAAAATAAGACCTATACTGCACCTCCTTTTTCCTAAAGGGACCTCCCCAAATCTATAATTAATGAGAGGAAGTTCAAAGTCTTGACAAGAGATTGTTCCAACACTATGAAATTATAACAAAGGCTATGCAGTTTCTACAGTGCAGTTTTTTTATGAGGAAATGTTTAATAAGTATATACTAATGAGTTAGGATAAAAACTTTATAATTAAAAACAATGAAATAAGGAGGGGAAAAAAAGGGTTTTAAAATGGTTTCTAAAGCGAGGTTCAACAAACACATCTTCTCTCTCTCTTATAGCCAGACTACTCTACCATAAGTTTACACAATCTATGACTGAAAATGATGTGCAAACATATATTTACAGAATTTTCATAGAAACTAAATACAAAATATATTACATATAAAAAGAAATCTGGAATTCAATTATTTTCCAGATTTAAATAGAGCTTATTATTTTATTTAAGTAAGCAATATTTGGTGTAGGGAAATCCAATGCACAGAAATTGACTTTCCCCAAGTAGCTTGCATGGGCCATAAACTGGTAAATAATATTTTGTCACCACCTGCAATCTACTTACAAGGTGAGACATAAAAGAGGAAACACAAGCTGTGCACATGACCCATGCTAATAATGGACAAACTCGTTAGCTGCTCAAGGCTCCCTTTTTGTTGAACTGAGGAGGGATAGAGGTGCAAAGCTGAGAGTTTAGGATGAAATAAGGGAACTTGACAACTTTCACAGCAGAGAGAGGATGCTTTAAAATGTCTTAAATTTTACAATGTTTCTTAATCTTTGTGAATTAAATTACAGGTTTAAGATAGAGCCTAATAACTCTGAAAAGCCAGAAAGACAGGCATAGCTAGAAAGATTATTTCTCTCATTGTTAAAAAAAAAAAAGCAGCCACCAAAAAAGCCAGAAACACACACCTAAGAATATAAAGCAAGCGATTATGAAATTGAGTGAATTAGTTTAGCTTCAGTAGCAGCAAGAAGGGCTTTATCCAACCAGCGCCGTGAATACCTGCAGGAACAATTAGCTCACTTCCTTGTTGAGCCGGCTGGCTAGCTGCAACCCTGCTAGGAGACATAACAGATGGCAATGGTGGAGCTGGGGAACCTGAAAAGGGTAGATAGGTAACTGTGAAATCCTTTTTCTTCCTTCCCATACTGTACGTTTTAAATACAGATTTAGTGACATTTCCTTTAAAACATCAAAAAACTAGGATTTAAAACGGGAATTAATATATTTGCTGCTTTGTAGGAAATGAATAATAAAAAGTGGGTGCAACCAGGTTGAGTTTTCATTAAACTATTAAAAGCAAACAAAACACATAACTGTAAAAAAGAAACTTGGCAAGGTCACAGCTTAAAAGGAGTATACCTGGACTCTGTTATTACCAAATCAATTAACTGACTGTGATTAATGTCTCATAGTTGAATGATTAAATATTTCATAACTTGCTATGCTTACGAGTAAAGCTATTCAAGAAAAACTCCAAGGGCATGTATTACAGAAATGTGAATGAATGCACAGTCTCCTCAGGAAATGCAGCCCAAAACCATAAACCAAGTATCACAAAGGCTATGTAAGTGCTATTCAGTGTAGATGCAAGAACCCTACTTCAATTAGGGCGTTTATTCAAAATGCAAAATCTCAGGCCCTGTCCCCAAATCTACTGAACCAGAATCTGCATTTCACTAGAACCTCGGATGATCTGTATTTTGAAGTTTGAGAAGTACTGACACAGAGTGTTATTTTGATTAAGCATAAGAATCACTTTTGTAGCTTTAGACTTCTGAAACAATCTGTAAGATCTGACCATCAGTTTTTTGTTGTTTATTATTTTTAAACAAGTTTAAGCTTTTAAATTTTGTCTTTCTCTAACAAATGATAACCATATATATTTAAAGTATACATGATCTTTTGCTACATGTTCACACGTGAAATCACCACCACAATCAAGCTAACATATATCCATCACTCATCACCTCTGTATGTGTGGTTAGAACATTTGAGGTCATTTTTTTTTTTTTTAGCAAACTGGAAGTATTCAATTAAGTACCTTATTATTAAATGCAGTCACCATGCTGCATATTAGGCACCTATCATTTTCCAAAGCCAATTCTCAAACACAACTAAGTTTGAGAAGCAAAGAACAGTTTTTAAATGAAATACAACTGAATCTTAAATTCTAACTCTGGATTTGAAATTCAGTTCTATTTGTCACATTTTATCAGGAGCACCCTGGCAAACTACAAAGCAACCAAAAGTGACCACTCAACACTTTGTTAATGTTCAGCATCAGAAGAAGAAAACAGCTTCTAACGGCTTTTTAATTTGAAATTCTAAAGACTGCATCTTTAGGGGAGTGACAGTTAAGGGGAAGCTGAAAAAATTAGTCCTTCCATATTTAGCGGAGAATATTTTAATAACTGTATGAGACTCTCATTTACATTCTTCCCGGGTTCTCTAAAAATACCTGATATATCAAATTATAATTAAAAACACTTAATAGTGTAGAATCAACATCAACTTTACTTATTACAATTAGTAAAAACTGGGCTTGTCCTAGACACAGTTCTGATGCAGAAAAGGCAGCCAGTTCTAATGATATGAAAATCTTAGTTTCGAGTGTATCTGATCTAAATAGGATGGCACTACCTTTCAAAGCAGTAGAAACTTGTCTCTTTAAATATTTTGGCCATAAAACCTAAACTGGAAGGGAAGCTAGAAATTAACAAGTCTAACATTAAATCACGGGATAAAGTCCAATTAAGATTAAAACAGCTTACTAGAGACTCACAGTAATATGTCCATATTCTGAATTCATACCATAATGTCTCCATTATTAAATTCAGTATAAAAATACTAATTCATAAGTTAACTTTTTGAGTGTAATGCACTTTAATAGCTTATATAGTCCAACTCACCATTCTAAACAAAGACTGTTTATCTCTACCACCCAAGGCACAGTGTTGCTATTATAAAGGAGTATTCAACACAAGACAATTACAGCAGTTCCCTTTCTTGATAATCCTAGGAACACAGCCCTGTTGTTCTGGTTATTACTGTTTATTAATCTTGCATAAGAAATAATCCTGTGACACAACCTGAGATGTACATAATGCCTATAACAAAAGCAGTACATCTCTCCAAACCAAAGTAGCAAATGAAGCAGTATTGAGCTAACTAGGTACTAGGAAATTCAATTTTGGGGGTTTACCATCAACAAGGGTAATTATCACTTGTCTACATCTTCAACACTGTAACCCTTTAAATCACTTACACTAAATTAAATACTGAAATCATTCACTAATACAAAATAAAATAATTCATAAAACCTAGGCTCTGTACTCACTAACTATCTTTGGAGAACTAGTTATGCTTCATCTCAAGCACAGATATCTAGGAATATGAATATTTGAATGCAATGACAGAAACACACTAAAACAAGATTCTTGTAACAAGTACATTTGACTCTTAAGAGCTTTGATCTATTCTTGATTTCCACTACTAGTAACCACAACACATTTGTTAGGCAGATTCCAGCATTTGCTCTTGAGGCTAAATCTAAGTATAATTTCTTCTAAATTCACTACAGAGATGGACGTAAATGATTAATACTCTCCTTGAAGTAAATGTTCAATAAGCAAAGTCAGTATCCAATTGATAGTCATTATCTTGGAATTCTTCCACAGGCTAGCACAGCCCGACTCCTTCAGAATATTTTTGTAAGACTTATATCCTAAGCTTTAATAATTTTTCTCAGGTTCTTTCCAACTAATCTGCAGACGATGTCTTACAACAAGGGCACTTAAAATAACTAATTTCCTAATAAATGCTTAAATAATCTGAGTAGAGCAGAATTATTACTTTTTTTTTTAAGATTTATTTATTTGTACATACAGAACTGGGGTACAGGCCAGAGGCTCAGGGGTGGTGAAAGGCTTCACCAGAGACAGAGTGGGGAGCAGAACAGGCAGATCGATGAAGTACACTGCTGAGGGGAGCAGCGGGCGGGTCAGGAGAGGTCTGCCACCCATGTGGTCACCTCTGGGGCAGGCAGGAATCGAACTCACGCGGAAGTGGCTTTAGCTTCTCAGTGCTGTGCTTTAACCCGCTGCGCCACCAGGGAGGGCCCAATTATTACATTTTTAATACACTGATTAACCACACAGTTTGCATTAAAAATGTTTTAAAGTCAGTTTGCCCCCTTCCTCTTTAGTAACCACAGTGATAAGGAGGAAGGGAGACAAGGTAACAGGGGTCAAGCACTTGGTGTGGATGGAAACCAGACTCTCATGGGGATCAAAATGTAGTACATATAACGGGTGTTGAACTATAATGATGTACACCTGAAACTTAAATAATGTTAGAAACCAATGTTACTTGAACAAGAAGTCAGTTCAGAGATGTAAATTACTGCCATTATCATGAGACAACTTTTCATTCCAATGTGAAGAATTAGGCTATATCTGTAAGTAAGTGTGATACAGTGGCATCTTCAAGCTCAAACACAGCAGTTTATAGTGATCAATTACTGTATGATACCATTTCACTTAAGGGGGAAACAGACTAACCCAAATGTCAGCTTAAAATATCTTAAAAGAATATCTTTTATTCCATGTTGACATTTAAATTTGGAAACTGGTGATGAGTGGAAAATGCTTTGATGTTTTGCAAAGTAAGTCATATATGCAAGTACTCTTAACTTTAGAGACTGAGTGAATCCTTTCAAATTCAAAATTATCCCCTAGATAAGAATGTCACAATGCTGCACAATGACTACTGGAATACTGGCATGTATGCTTGCTTTACTTTTTTTTTCTGAACATGAGAATAAAAAGGGAGATAAATGATGTCACTAGCTAGACCATTTTACAGCCTGTAGAAGAGGATATAAACTGCATTTTTGTAAATGCCTGTTCCCCGGATCCATTTAGTAAAGAATATATTTCAAAATATAAGTTGTCCTTGAATCAAGTATTGGCAATTAGTGCACTAAAAATATAAAACAACAACAAAAAGATAAAACACAATTATCTGCAGGAGGGCTATGTATTACAAAGGCATGGAAACCTTTTTTTTCATTTTGTGAAGTAACAATGTGGCATTAAAATTAATACTCCATTGGAATATCAACTAAGGCTACTGCTGTAACTAGTTACCAAAAGTAGCTCTTTTCATTTTCACAAATGTTTACATGGCTCTACTTTTGTTCACTAATGTGAAAATGAAAAAAGAAGATTTAACATAACAGAACTAACTACTTATTCTGAAAAAGAAAAAAAGGGCCAGCTTATAATACTGGCCCTTGCCTGGCATCTGGGGCATTTTGGGACGATTTCCTCCATTTCCAGAACGGTACGATGGTTTGCAAGGCCTAGACTACTTTTGCACCAACCTGCTTTCCTTCTGGGAGTTTGGAATCTTGGGATGTGCCAGGCAGAGCGTGCCTATGTGAGCAATCTCCACAAAAACCTGGGCACAGCGTGTTTCAGAGACTTTCCCAGCTGGCATCTCACACATGCTGCCACATCACCGCGCGCTATTAAGCACGTCTTCTGTGATGCCCTGGGAAAAGATGACTGGGAGTTTATGCTGACACCCTCCCACTTTGCCAAGCATCCTTTATCTTTGCTAAGCTGTGTGTGGCTTTCCTTCTGCTGTAATAAATCAGAGCTGGGAATATGAATGGCTATATACTAAGTCCTGAGAGTCCTCATAGCAAATCTTGAGAGTGGGCTATTAAGCCTCCATCCTGCTTACCACAATTAATAGGAAAAGTTTTATTGTCCAAATCGTTTTGATATACATATTTATACACATCAATATTGATTTAATAGCTATAGTTTTTGTGGTCACAAACTAAAATAATCTAAACCTGCATTTCAAATGTATATTTTAGTTTTTACTTCAGTATTTTAAAGTCAATCATTAAATAGTAACTGTTGAAATCATGCACACTGATCTATTTATATAATGAAGGCTATTAAAACAATTTTTAAATTATTTAAATTGTAGAGGAACAGGATTAAACGTATAATAGTGTTTTCTTACAGAATAATAGCTTTTATGCTTTATTAATAAAGCTAGCATTTTTATTTTATACCAGTCATCTTTAAAAACACATAGGCTCTTACCCTGAAATGCTCCTCCTTCAATAACCCCCTCTTTGGTACTGTCAAAGCCATGAGATGTAATCTGGGTTTCAGAGAGACCAAGTCCAGCTGGTAATGAGCGCTTCAAATCCTAAGTAACATTAAAATAAAAGAGAAAGTTTTTTGTAAAAAAATCTCACACCATATAAGATTTATGCATTAATTGTAGCCTTTTAATCACACCTCAAACTATTTTTTTCTCTGTTATGTAGCATTCCCTTATACTGTTGATTTTTTCTATAACGATATTCAACGGCAAACTCAGCAACATTTGCTAGTAAAAGGTCCACTATATATTAAACACAAAATATATTCACTTTCTAGAGCCAAACTGAAGGCAGATGTTAAAACAATTTCAAATGTCCAATCTATTGATATACCAGGAAAATATATATTTTTAAAATTTTCATAAAGATTATTTATTTATGTACACAAGAGCTGGGGTAAAGGCCAGAGGTGTGGATGGTGGGAGGATTCACCAGAGACAGAGTAGGGAGCAGAACAGGCAAATCAAATGAAACACACCGCTGAGGGGAGTAGTGGCCGGGACAGGAGAGGTCTGCTGTGCCATGTGGGTCACCTCTTTGGCCAGGGATTGAACTCAGGTTGCAGTGGCTGTGGATACTTCTTAGTACTGTGCTTTAACCAACTGCATCACCAGAGAAGGCCCAAAAACCATTTTAAAGAACAAAATTAAGATGCCAGAAAACCACGTCCATTAAAAAACCCAAGACGATACATTCATAAGCCTGTCACTATAAAGAAATCATTCATTTGCGGTATTAATTTTCCTTTCATTCTGAAATTAGTTAGGTTAAAAGGGATTCTCTGGCTTCAACTAGGGTGAGGTAAAAGAAATTCCTGCTATTTAGACTTGTGCTAAACATGGTTTGAGTGAATCTAACTGCAAATTAGCAATAACTGAGACTTAAGCCATGATAAATATCAAACACTGAACCTTAGAGCTAAACAAGAAAAACAGAAAAAAAGAAAGCCATGCAAACAGATTTCCAGGGTAGTTTCTTTCCCTTGGTTTGCCAATTGAGGTATTACCCAATTTTCATAATTAGTGTCTATAAATATATTTGGTTGGTTTTTCACAATAATGATGAGTTAGTGATGCACTGAAGATCAGTATATCTTTAATTCCATTCGTAATACGCCACCTACCACATATATTCTATAACTGTAATTCCCAAACTGAAAACAACATCTGGACTACTACAATTTGTAGAGTCAAAAGTTAACAGACATAAATGGTACACTTTCTTGCCACATTTTCAACTCCTAGCCTCAGAACACTCTGGGCTTTCTCAGGCCAGCATATGTGTTTCACTGATACTGCCTCCAAATCCTGGAGTATCCAATGGTTCTGTCAGAGGACTTTTTCTTTTATACTTATTTCTTGGATGATCTTATTCAATTCTTATAAATCATCTATACATCAACAACACCCAAATTTGACTACCACACCTGGGCCCTTTCTTAATTTGTTTATTGTTACACCCTCAGAGACTGAGATGCAGTGTATTTGTAAATGAATGAATTTGTTGAATGCACTAAAGAACATATGACTCAACACTATAAAGATTAAGAAGCTGCTATAGCAATTGGTTTACTTTTAAATTAATTTAACAAGGATTTGCTTACTCTTACTACGTTAGACTTTCTGGACAAAGATAAGGTACAATCCAAGCCTCACTAGAGAGACAAGATAGGCAAACATTAACATAAAAGTTGAAGCTGGTGCCAAAGTATCAGAGGAATTCAGTGTAGGAACTAAGTCCATGAGAACCGAGAGGAAGGGCAAAAGTACTCACCTCAGTTCTGGAAAATAAAGGATTTATTTATTCATTGAACCAACATTTAATGAGCGCAACTTCATGACAGTCACATACTGCGGGCCAGGAAACAAGTGTCTGCCCATTTTAGACGTGCATGAGGGCCAGGGAAAAGAAACGACGGACAGTAAATTAAATTTTCTCCAACATCACCCCTTACTCCCATGCTGTTTTAACTACTGCTGCTTTAGAGTACAGCTTAATTAATCAGGTAATGCGATGTCTCCACGTCTCTCCTTTTCCTTTTCCCTCATGAGTGCTTTAGGTATTTAAGCCCTTTTACGGCTACACATAAATTTTAACATTTTTCTTCAATTTCTTTGGTGATCATTACAGGAATTTTGATGAGGATTGTGTAAAACTTAAATGCTGATTTTGGGCAGAGTAGTAATTTTGACTATGTTAATTTTCTCCATCCACGAACACAGACTTTCTATTGCCTATGTCACGCCCTGTATTGTTTAGCAATGTCTTACACTTCTCAGTGTGTAAGTCCTTCACCTTCTTGGTTAGATTAATTCCTAGGCGTTCCTTCCCCACCCCCCCAATTGTACATGGAATTCTTGTTTTCTTTTTCACTGCTTGTATATATATAAAAAAAACAATAGATTTTTGTATGTTGACTGTATAATCTGCCTCTAGCTCCAAAAACATTTGATGTGATGAAATGTATTGGCAATATTTTTTTCCTGTTTTATTGCTTATAATAGCTTTTTGGTGACATTTTTAGGGTTTTCTATATATAGTATTACATAGCCTCCCAATAATGATAGGTTTCACTTTCTCTTTCCAATCTGGATGCCTTTTATTTTCTGTTGTGATTTTTCTAGTTGCCCAGAACAGACTACTTTACCCTAATACTAAATAAAACTGAAGTGGTAACAATGACTATCCTTATCATGTTGCTGAATTTACAGGGAAAGCATTTGGGTTTTGATTCAGTGTAATAGTGGCTGTTTAGCATTCTGTGACCTTCAAAAAATCTTTTTAAAAAATTAAAGTCTCTTCCTTTGTTCAGGTCAGTAAGTCAGGTTTCACTTAAGTTTTCTGTCTGCAAATCTAGCGTCTCTCCTACTATAGTAGTGTCAATATCCTCATGTGCAACTATTCTGTGTACGACATCATTCAGAGTCGATTTGAATTTCCCTTACTTCAACTATGACTTTTCATTTCTTTGCTGCTATACCTGTATTTTTGTTCACCCACTCCCTACTGATTATCCATTTTTGGAAAATGTCACATGGGTTTATGATCAGAAGAAAAGAAGGCAATACAATCACACACGGGTTGCCACTTGGATGTGAACTGAGTGACATATGCAGTGACCAATCACCAAAGAAAGGACTTTGAGACAAAGTACTCTCATTACTGAATTCTCCCATCACTTGTCACATACAGAGTCGTTTATGGACTTACATGCTGGCACTTTACACTTTATACGTTATGCAATTACAATTATTCCATTAAGGTAACAGAAAGCTGAGCTGTGTTCTTGGGGGACTGGTATTGTTCACCTAAACTGCAGTGACTGAAATTAACTTTCATTAGGTCTATACAAAGCAACACTGCTAGTAGACTGTCACATTTAATCTTGACAATATTTTAAGTGGTACCAGTACAACTATTTTATAGATGAGAAAACTGGGAACAAAACCAGGTCATCAAATTCTACTAACTAGCAATATGGTCAGGATTAAGCTTGAAGAAACAATATTAGCTATAATGTAAATTGTGTCAAGCAACTTACTATAATTTTAGAATTAGTTTCAGTGTATTTTCTGAAAGAGTTAAAAAAATACCTTTTTAAAATCATGTTAAAATCTACTAAAGTTTAAACATATCAACAAAAAAGTTCTAACATAGTTTCCTTCCTACTGGTATAAAACAGATGAATAGTCTTCATTCCATTCCATTTATTTCCTAATATCACTTAAAACTCTTATCATAGGACAACATCCTTTTCATTTGTATATTATTTTGAAGAGTGCTTAAAATTAAAATCATTCTTTATACTCAGTCTTATTTGCTTACTATTTTTAAATCAAATCTAAGTGTTTATTTTACTGAATGATTTTTTTTTACCTTTTTTAGTTTATTTTTTAAATCTAAATCAATGGTTTCTACTTTTAAACATTATCAATCTTTTAATTCATATTTATATTAAAACCAGACAAGCTGATTCTCTCTGAAAGACATTTACTAACAAAATAAAGTACTGTCAAACTACCAAGATATTTCTTAAATTTTACAAGTTTAGTCATTAAGGTCAACTAATTTCAGAATTGTTTCCTTGAATGTTGCCTTGCTCTAAGTCTTCAGAGATTTTCAGCTTTCCTTAAGAGAAAACGTACATAAATCAACCTCTCAAAATATAGGGCACAAAAAATTACACTCAAGGGCCCTCCCTGGTGGTGCAGCAGGTTAAAACATAGCACTAAGAAGCTAAAGCCACTTCAGCATAAGTTCCATCCAGATCCCAGCCCGGGAGATGACCACATGGCGCTGCAGACCTCTCCTGACCCGCCCACTGCTCCCCTAAGCAATGTACTTCGTCAGTCTGCCTGTTTTGCTCCCCACTCTGTTTCTGGTGAATCCTCTCACTGCCCCTGCACCTCTGGCCTGTACCCCAGCTTTGTATGCATAAATAAATAAATCTTTTAAAAAATTACATTTAAACAATGTAGAAATATCAATACAGAGCCTGGCTGGTGTCTTTATGGAACTTATCTGAAAGAAGTTTATTCATGTGATTGTCACAAAAGATTGTGAAAATTAAAAAAAAAAAAGGTTAATAGATAGTAGAAATGTTTGAAAAGTGAGGAGTCATTAACAGGCTAAATAGTAGTTATGATGGATATCTTATCACCTAAGTTGTCATTTTGTCATGCAGTGTCTCTAGACCCTCCATTTTGTTATGAAAGTTCTTTGAGTACATGAGATCTTGTTTAAAACTCTTCCAGTGGACTTTTGGAGTCCTTTATTCAACAAACGAAAAGTTCTTCCAGAAAAAAAGTCATGCCCTTTATGTGAAACAGCCACACAATCGGAAAAGCACTAAGGCCTTCCTGCATCTAAACTGTTACTACTAGAAGGCGCCTTACCAAACGTGGCACAAATGGGCGCTTTCAGATTCTGAACAGAACTATCATTTTGATAGTAGTCTGGCAGCTAAGTGGAACACAAAATGATACAGGCTATGTGAAAGGAATGCATAACTTAGGAGTTAACTGTATTTTATGAGCTAGTTGACTGTTTATTATAAATCACATTCTCTAACTCATATAATTCAGCCTCATAGCTCACAAAAAATTAAATGTGCTTTTAAATAACCCTTACATGTTTAAATGGTGTCTCAGTTATAAGGCCATGTCTGGCTTAGTCATTTTATAATAATCTGCAGTACATTTATTTCTATAGCTTCCAGAATATATTTGAGAGACAATGACCCCATTTATAATCAAGTATATAAAATTCCTAATTTGCATTTTTATGTTGCTGACATGCAACTAAATTTTAAGATTTTGCAAACTTGTATCTAACAACTTCACAATAAAATGGAATAAACATGAAATTAACTTTCTACTCAAACTATTTGGACAATGATAGAATCTTTAATAGTTTAAAATAAATTCTCAAGCAATTAAGCTAAAATACTTTGGACAAAAGTTTCATGTATATTTTGAGTCTTTTTCAAAGAAAACAATTATATTTGTAAGTAACAGTTTCTAGAAAACTGGAAAATGGTGTACATTTTCAGCCAAAATAACTTATTACCTCCATTTGCAAGTTAAGATAAGAATGAGTTAAAAAATGTAATTTCAGAACTTGTAATTTAGCGTGATAATCTACTTTTGAACTAGTTAGTACAAAACCAACACATAAAGAAAAGCATTCAGTAAATTTGTTTTAAAATATACATCCTTACAGTATGTACAGCACTACAATATAGAAACAAAACAACTAAAGATTTGTTAATCTTTCTTTCAATTAGGGCAAATTGGATAAATATTGAATAAAGGGTGATACACAAAGCATATACTGAAACGATCATCTGTAAGACTTTGCCAAGCACTCTATAAGTGAACTCTTTTCTTCCTTAGTTTACCTGCAGAATATTTTACCAGTTTTCCTCCTCTTAAAATGGCTTGCTATTTTTTTCTGGGTCTAGTGTCTATTCAGGGGAAAAGCCCACTAATGTTCCCTCTCTTCTTCCCTTGGTGAACTCCCCGAACTTAACTGACTCTCCTGACTATGGTCTTGTCACCCTTGACTTCAAACTGTAAGCTAAGAACTTCCCAACACATAGGTCTGGTTGAGACATGTCCACCTGTGTGCCATTTAGGGGCCATCATTGCTTTTAAGTCAAGTTCAAATTCCTCAACATGGTTTGAACCTGCTGCAGTACTGGTCCCTACTTACCTCTCTTGCCTCATTTCTCTCACATCTGCCCCCGTCCCTTAATCTCCATTCCATCAACAGTGCCCTGTCTTGAACTTTTTTTAGGTCTTTCTAGTTGTCCTTTGTAAGAACATTCTTCATTCTTCTTTACCTTATCCTTATCCTGCAGATTCAGCTTGGGCAGCAAATACTCATAAAATCTTTCCATACTCCTCCTAACAGTCCTTAGAACATGCTGCACTTGACCTATGACCTAGTATAATACTATGACCTAGTATAATACTTTGTGCATGACATTAAAATCAATTTGTCTATATTCTCATTCCCCACAGTTAGCTCAAAATGCTTGTAGAAAGCTTAAAGTTGGTAGTTTTGATTCTGATATGGTAATATGCAGCTGGACAAGGGCATAAAAAAAGAATGGGGGCAGATAAAAGACAGTAGGCTAATACAATACAATACAATACCTTTCCACTTGGGCGGCCTGAACTCCAAGGACAATGTCTGGACCTCGTGATCACTCAGGAACAGCACACCTGGAGCCTTAACTGATAACTCACTTGATGATCAGAATCCCCGCCTACAGCAAACCTCCTGCCTTAGGAGTCACCAGAGACAGAGTAGGGAGCAGAACAGGCAGATCTAGGAAGTACACTGCTGAGGAGAACAGTGGGCAGATCAGGAGAGGTCTGCTGTGCCATGTGGGTCACCTCTGGGGCGTGGAGGGGATCAAACTCATGCTGAAGTAGCTTTAGCTTCTTGGTGCTGTGCTTTAACCCGCTGCGCCACCAGGGAGGGGCCCGCAACAAATTTTTAACAACACCTTATTGTATCACTACCTTTTAGTGATTTACGGCCTATCCTCTTAGCCACACACTTCTCAAGCACCTTGGTCTGGATTCTAATACTGAAGCTTAATTAGAAGGAAATTATATAAAAATAAAGAAGGAAATTATATGCTAACTTGCATCAAGAAAATGCTGAATTCATCGAGTCTCACTGCGGATGTATACTTATGTAACTATTTTCAAAACTATTACTTCTATAAATAGAAAAAATTTATGATAGTTTTTACTTAAAAGTAAAGGTACAAGCTACAGTTTAATTAAAACAGAGAAGGCTTCAGCTTTTCATTAAAAATAATGTATTTATGCACAAATTTCAGAGTTAATGTAATAGATGTATATATAAAATATTTTTTAGAACTTAATTTGTGATAATAGTACCAAGAATAAATTCTATACTTGAAAAGTTAGTATAGAATAAGCTCAGATTTGCATGGCAAGGGTCACATGTTTCTATTTTTTGACCAGTACTTAAACAACATAAATTAGAAATAACATGTAGTTTACAAGTCAGAGTAATTTTTTTTTGGTGTAGAAAATGGCACTAATACAAAGATTACTATACATCCCACCCACCCTATATATAACTGTCGGCTTCATCTTAATTAAGAGAGTAACAGCCCTAGAAATAGTAACACAGAAAGATGTTGCCAGGGGATTTCTAGGACAAGTTCTTCCATCATAGCCTCTACATAAATATGAATGCTGAGTGTGAATTTTTAACTAGGGTCTCCCCTTGGATAGACTTAAAAAGGAAATCAAATGAGAAACTAAGCAAAGGCAGTCACAAACAAGAAAAGAAGTATTTTCAACTTTACTGCCTGTGCCACAGTGACACCAAATGGCCAGTCAAGTTATAACAACTTAACACCTTAATTTTTTGCTGCTGACTCAGTCATACAAATGAGATCTCTTTACCAGTCTAGAAAATAAATCCAAATTTTAAATGACATATTTTAACACTTACTTCCCTATGAAATTTTATATATATTAAAGTGGAAACAGGAATTGGGAGTTTAAATGCAATTTCACTTTTATTGCTCAGAAAAATAAATGAAGAAAATGTACCAAAATGTAGGCAAAAATACAAGGAACAGATCTTGTACAATATATTCAAAACACTCAGAGGAGGCTTCTTAAATTGGTTTCACTTGTGGGGAAAAGAAGCACAGAGCCAACTTTTACTTTAATTAAAGGATATTAAATAGATGAGACCCTCATAATGCATATCTTTTTCATAAGAGAAGGCAGGAACAGAGACATGTTTTATGACACTGAACTTCAGGGAGGTAAAGTGGGAGTGGCCTGGTTGAAGTGGACGACTGCTCTAAGGAGCTTTGCTCCCTGGTAAAGTTCATCGTGTCCAGTAAAGGGAGCTCTCCCCGACAAGATCTATTTTTTCCCTTCTTTACTTTCTTTCAATAGAATGTAAAATAGTATTGCAGGAGAATTTTCAAAATGAGGATCTGACGTTAACCAATGAAACTTGGGGTGCTTCTGGCTTCCTCTCATTGGAAATTGAGAGAATGCAGCACAAATAGAGTGGGGAGCAGAACAGGCAGATCCACACTGCTGAGGGGAGCAGTGGGTGCGGCAGGGAGGTGTGCTGTGCCGTGTGGGTCCGCTCCCTGGCCGGGGATAGGACTCATGCTGCTGTGAGTGGCAATAGCTTGACAGCAGTGAGACTTTAACCCCTAAGCTGACACTTTAGAAAGTGAACAGTAAAATGAGGAGCAGCATACGTAGGAATTACATACTTAGGACACAAGAAAATTGATTATAGTATTTTATTTTATTGCAAATAAAATTAAGTAGCTTTATACAGTGACACGCCCAAAATGTCTGACACACTTTTGTTCTGACCATACAACAGAATTACTACTAATAACATCAAAGCCTGGAACGTAATCTTGACAAATCACTAATATGGCCTACAGGTTAATCCCTGCACGATAACATTAGATTCCTTGCTTTTCAGCCAATCTAAGAAAATAAGACTAAATTAAACCTTACTATTTCTGTGTCAATATTTAAGAGCTTATCGCAATTCTTTGTATTAAAAGAAAGAAAAGTGTACTCACCCTATTAAAGCCATGTTCATGAGAGTCATCAACTTCTCCATTACTAGTTACCGGGATTTCTGCTACTGAATTTTTGGGAGAGTCTTGAGCCATGGTAGATTCCTTCAAAAAAGGAAAGACAAAAAGTCATAATTTACATGAAATCACAAAAGGCAGATATTCACGTGAAGCACGAAATACTATTCATTTTAATAGGGCTTAAGCACCACCACTTTAGAATTTTTTAAATAACTGCAACTACTACTACACTAAATATGATACTAATAAAATGAAAACTGGCCTTTTAAAAACTGTGCTCAAATTTCTTTATAAAAATAAGCTGTTTACTATAGGTACTAAGGGGTCAATGTTCTTGCAGTTAGGACAGACTACCAATTATAATTTCGAAAATTATTACAAAGAGCCCAGCTTCACTGTTAATTTAACTAAGCAGCTCTTGCTACAACTGTGCATGGTTTTGAAAAAACACATGAGCCTACAAGTTAAAATGAGAATTTCATATCTGGAAAAAAAAATCCACTTTCCCTTATTTTAAAAATTAAAAAACTTCAGAAACTTTCAGTAAATAAGCTATTCCACTTCTCAGAAAGAATAGGCTCTCTTTTCACCTCACCCATTACTTCTTAACCAGTAACAATTTTAAAAGTTTTAAACAATTTAAAAGAGATAAAGGTGGGACCTTTGGGAGATGCTTAGTCTTGAGGGTGGAGTCCTCATGAATGGGATTAATGTTCTTATAACAAAAACCCCAAAGAGCTCCCCAGCTCCTCCCACCAAGAAAGGATGCAGTGAAATGCCAGCAGGCTGCTACCAGAAGAGGGCCTTCCTCAGAATCCTGAAGGTTCTATTCTTGGATTCCATCCTTCAAAACTATAAGAAATACATTTCCATGGTTTATAAGTTATTACATAGCTTGTGGTATTGTGTTAGAGCAGCTGGAATGATGAAGACAATGTTCTTCACAATAGGGTCCAACCCACTTTTTAAAGCTTTACTTCTCTTTACTCTTCTAAAGACCCTTTTCTTTTCTACTACTTGCTTTTTCTGGAATGAAGTATACTTTGAGATCTGTGAATATTTGTTCAAATGCTTTTCAATGTTTAACGTATTCCTCCATCTTTACTATCTAATAAAACCTTGCCCAGACTTAGTTCAAAATATTATCTTTTCTATATAACTTATTCCAAAGCCTCTCAGAGACAGCACAATACAAGAAAAGGGTAATGAGAGACTTGGTTAAAAACCCAGCCTTACAGTATACCGTCATATGGAGTACCTCACACTCAACAGGGGCCCTGACATGTGTGGTAGAATGTACCACCTAGGCTCGTGCCCTTATAATCTAGGATGTTCACACTGTGATGACCTCACCTAAAGACCTGCCTCATCTACAGTCATGAACAACTCATGACTGTAGAGGCTGTTCTGTGATCTTTGTTACTTAATCTTAGTTTTCCCATTAAGAAAGTGCATGTATCTCAGCTAATACTTGAAGGGACATTTATTCAACGTATTTAAAGAGTACCTAATGGGACAAGGTGGCCAAGTGGTTAAGGTGATGACTGCTAAAAAGAGTTACCTCACACACAATAAAGTGCTCACTAAATAAAAGCAAGTGTTACCAGTTGTGTGCTACTAAATCTTTTAACAACCAGTTCTCCAGATAATTTTTAAAAAGTCCTTATTTGCAACACTTGCCTGTTTTGATGATGTTAATGCTCTCATGGTCAATTTCAAGCTTCCACTATAACCTTGCTGAATCCAGAGGCAGAACTGATGTGCAGCACATCAGTAAAGCATTTCCTCCCTTGATATAACAGACAGAAACAACCTGAACTGGTAAGTTCTAAGTTACCTATGACTTTTGTTCTTAATAAGTTCTTACTTATAGCTTATGTAAGCAAATATTAAAATAATGTCGATGTTTAGTAGTTGGCTTACAAAATGCTTGGAAATTCAGCAAACATACTAAAAACTGGCTTTAGCCACCACTACATTGTTTTCTGAAAACAAGTCTTGTGCACACATAACGTAGCGTTTAGTATCTTGAAATAACGTGAAGACCTAAACTTAAAATAATCTTTAAAATCTAATATATTGGATATCATGTTCCAGATTTCACTGTTACTGGTTTGGAGAGGAACTGAAAGCATCCTCATGAGGTAAAACTACATATTAAAAGGAGGTTAGGTTTACTACTATGGTCATGAACAAGAAAGTGAACACAGTTTACTTACTTCTTATTTCACAAATCAATAACCAAGTCATGTCTGCTTGCCTGTGTTTCTTGTTAATTCTAAGTACATTCTAAATCCAGAGTCATGCTTAGGATCAAAGTTGAATGAATCCTATGTGTGACTTTGACACTGCTTTATGTGGTAACAGAAAAGTACATTTCTTTTATATTGCATGATTTTCCTAATTTACATGTGGTAGAATGCAATTTAAAGCAGAATTAACCTTGTAACAAAGAGGAATGCAAAACCAAAAAAAGGAGCATGGAACAGCTCCTTATTTACAATATTTGCAACCAAAAAAAGTATAAGCCTGGATTTTTTTTTTTTTTAAAGATTTATTTATGTACACAAAACTGGATACAGGCCAGAGGTGCAG
>NW_004567119.1:11896675-11902906 GCF_000260355.1 Condylura cristata | reverse complement strand
CCCACAAGTTTCTATACAAATGACCAACAAGTAAGTTACCAATTGTTTTTAAAAACTCGTCAGGTGATTCTAATGTACAGCCAAATTGAGAATCACTTCTATAAGCATGCCTTAAACTCTTTAACACAAACCAGTATAAAACAAACAAAGATATGCCATGCAGATTAAAACCCCAAATCAGATACTATTACATGATCATCAGAGTGGCCAAAATTAGAAAGACTGAGAAATCCCAAGTGAGCAACCATGAAGTCTGCATTTACACATGGCTGGCACTTTTTAAGTAAAAGCTGGAAAATCTTTTAGAAAAATATTTGGCAGTATTAACAGCTAAACATTTGCCTCCTATGACCCAGTAACACTCCCAACTATGTACCATACAGTCCTAAGAATCAAATGTGAAATTTCTAGAAAACTGAAAACACCATGTAAAGGTAATGTAATTATAGTATAATTATTCCTAAATCTGTGGTATAATCATACCCAAGAAACAGAAGTGTGTAGGCCCATCAAAAACACATACAAGAATATTCAAAGCAGTTTTATTCATGATTGCTAACAACAGAAAACAATCCAAATGTTCATCAACAAAACAAATCTGTGGTATAATCACACAATGCAGTATCACATAGCAGTAAAACAGAGCTACAAAAAAAAAAAAAGTCAGACATAATACTGAGCAAATTAAGCCAGACATAGAGATATACTAGAAGTTTCAAAATTCAATTCAAAAAGAAAACTAGTACATGTTAAGATCGTAGGCAGGATAGTGTAGGAAGTACAGAGTCAAAACATTCAACTCTTCTCCCCCAAATTAGAGAGAGAGAAATACAGGGAGTCATGTTTTATCAGAAGAAAGATTCCCCAGAGGAAATACTGTGGAAATCAGTACCCAGATTACTTTAAAAGGTGTTAAAAACTATTGTGAATGCTCAGTTCAAGAGCTATATGTAATCAGTAGGCATTTTGTTTCTCTATCAAGTAATTACAGTTTCCTCTAATTGAAAGAACCAAATTCTTAATCTCAGTCAATGCTAGAAGAAAGTGAAGAAAACGAACAGAGTGAAAGAAGAACAGAAAGAAGGGAAGCCACAAATATTCAAAATTATTCTAGTTATAGTTTTAGACAAAGGAGGTCGCAGAGCTTAGTGGACTAATTATGCATGTTGACAGAGGCCATATTCTGCTCCAATATCCAAAAGCACAAATGCCTTCTGTGTAAGATGAAATTATTTAGATTTTTGTTTGCCCACAAAAAAGGAGAAAGCAATTCTATTAAATTCATAACTTCAAAGTCTTTGAATGGGCCTCTGTATTAGAAAGAAGGGTTAATTGCAAGTGTTACTTCAACCTGGTTCAAAAGTGTTAGGATTAGATGAGCAGTGGTAGGTAAGCCTACCAGAAGTCTCAGGAGCTAACCAAGATATCAGGAAACATGGATTTACCTTTTTATAACTTTTCAGAAGTCTCTTGACTTCCCTAAGCTTCAATTCCCTCATTTGTAAAATGATTATTATTATCTATTATTATTATCTATGTACCATATAAGAATCAGATGTGAAATTTCTAGAAAACTGGAAACACGACGTAAAGATAATTATAGTATGGTGATTTCAGCTCAGACCAAAGGGACAAATAATGGAGTTGTTCCAATTGCACCAGTCATCACCAGGATCACTATTCCCACCTCATTAATGTGGGGAATAACTGCACTCTAAAACAGAGCTGAAATGCAGGTATCAGTGGTATTGTTGTTAGCCTCGTTCTATCTCTTTATTCCAGTTATCTTGGCAATTTCTTGGTGATAAGCAGATGACTTTCAAATCTCTTACTCAAAACGGATGGATAAAAGAAACTGGTAAAATTCATACAATTATTGAATCTGGATGATGAATGTAGGGGAACACATTTACTACTTTGTCTTTTTGGCATATGTTGCAAGTTTTTAATCTACAAGTATTAACTCCTAGCTTGTCTTATGTCCCACTACCTGCTACCTGAAAATTCCACTTCAAATCTTCTCGCATCTTTCTCATCTGCCTGTCACTACATCTCTGTATCAAGCTAGTGACCTCAGCTGCTAGCTGCCACTTGAAATGTGTTTCTTCCCACTCTCACCTCACTAGCATACAACTCTAGCCACAGAGCCCTCACTATTGTTCCTCAAACACACAAATCTTTGCTCTTGCTATTTCCTCTTCTTGAAGATTCTTATTCCCAGATTTTACATGATTCTCTCTCATCTCATTCAGGTCTGCACTCAATTATTGCCTTAGAAGGGCCTTCCCTGATTGATGTAAATTAGCCATTCTTCATCACTCCTTAGCCCTTAAACCAGCTTTACAGGCAGAAACACTACTTTATGTCACATTATAACATAATTTATGTACGTGCTTAATATGTACCTCCCTCCCCAATATGTTTACAACATAAAACCAGCATCTTCTAACACTTAAAAGTCCTTCCTGGTCCTGAGGTCTTATACTCTCTGACAATTATGCTTCTTTAAGTACTCTATTAAATCAAACTTAATTACTCACACTTCCTCATACATGTCTCTCAACTTACTGCCTTTATGTATTTGCTCAAAAGTAACCATCATCCCTAACATGTTGAAATCCTATCCATAACGCAAGACTCAGTTTAAATGTTATCTTTATTAATAGTCCTGGTTCTCCTCCAACAATAATTTAATGTCTTTTACTAATGAATATGCAAGTTGAGTGCTGGATAGTACCCAAAACACTTTTTAAGACTCTTATTTACAAAAAAGAATGCAAATATTAGTATATTTTCTCATATATTACAAATTGGTATGTGTATTAGTAATATACTGAAGTGCTAGCAGAAAAGAATTCCAGGATACTCTAAAATAACCTAATATAACTGCTTGCTTTCCTTTTTTATTGTTGTGTTGAATATAGACCTTAGTTGCTTGTTCTCCAAACCTCCTTGCTTCTTTTTTTTTTCTATTTAGTTTCTTAAATTTACTCACTTTTCTACTTTGGATTTAAATCACAGCTCTGTACCTTATCTATGTTAATCCCTCCAAATCTGCAAGATGTGAGCGAGAACCTCAACTACAAAAACAGAGATATTATAGTATTAAATGAGATAACATATAAGCTTAGTACCTGACACTTAACAAGACTCTCAGTAATTGGTGCCTATTAGCCTATTATTTCTTTGAAGTTATATCACATTTCAAGATATAAACTGAGTACTAAAAATATATAGAACAAAACCCACCTTTATTTGCTCTAATCAACACCAAATTAGAGTACAATGAAGCAATCCATGTTTGTTTGTTTTTTATTCACAATGAAAAACACTGGTAACATTTTCATACAACCACATTTTTTAAGATCACTAGAGAAGAAATCAGCTTGGGTTCTATAATTAACTAGTTAGTGGTCATGAGCAAGACATTTCACCTCCAGAACCTGTATGCACTTTCAAGACACTTGTCCAGAATTAATAATGGTTTCAGCTCAATTCAAAATGCTGAATCTTTTGTTGCTGTTGTTTTACTTTTAAAGAAATGAAAATTATCATCCCAATATATTCTATTCCTAAGAAACTGATGTCTATGTACCTCTTACCATGTGGAGTAAGAGCTCATTGTCACCTTCATGTGATTGCCAAGTGATGTGCCAAGCTCTGCTAGACTTAGTCCCAGTTACTGCAGTCTGGGGCACAGCAAACATTTACCCAAAGAGTTAGTGGGTATGATACATTAGAGCGGAAATGTATTAAAAGAATCCTTTCAAGCAAATCTGACTCCACACCAAATTCCATTGTGGAATTTGAAAAAAAATTGATTCAAGTTAGCGGAACACTAATAAATGGGGGCATTTTAAGTCATAAAATATTCTTAAATCCTACATTGGTTAATGCATGAATACTGAGACAAGACTCATTATATTCCACACACCATGTCCACACGCATTTTGGACTTTCTAAAAGCACAGGGAATGCCTAACATAATTTTTATGCTAATTTATAGACAAATGTGAACAATTACTTGACAGTGGTTTCCTTCACTTCATTATCCAGACTTAAGTCTATTAACCAGGAAATTTCCAGTTTAGCATCTGCTTAAATGACAAGTAGTGTTCCCAAACAGAACACTCTCATTTATTATGATGATTCGAACATATTTTGGGGTGCCAATCCTTTCTGTAACTTACACACATCAAATTTCTAATGATCAACAGTACAGATTCAAGTATCTGAGCATAAAAAGTCAAATCCATGAGCTAAGAGGCAATATACATAATTCCCTAGTGTCTCAGAACTAAATCTAACAAGACTGCTTTGACAAAGAATCCCAAATCCACCACAGAGAGTACATATTTTGTTTTTTAGAAGAACTCACCTTTGACTTTTAGACTAAGAGTAAATTATCACACTCTAAATACTATATTAAAGCATATCACAAAGACTCGGTCTCAGCTTAATGGGCTGCGCCTACCACTGTGCCATTTATAGATACGAGATGGTTGGGAAGCGCTGTCGCCAGAGCCAGAAATCCTCTTGTTAGGTTCCAGCCTCAATGATTTCTTTAAGACTGTGACTACCTCTTTGAAAACTGGAATTGTTCAACTAAAAGGTGAGGAAGCTAATAGTTGCTCTACTACCTAAATGAATTATACCCAAGTGTACTAGGAATCAAGGGAGAATTCCATGGAATATCAGATACATGAAAACTGTCTGCACGGTATACATGAGTCACATCACTAATAGATATTCTAAAAAATATCTGGTGACTTGAATTCAATATAAAATTAACATACATTTTTCTCTTTATTTTAATGAACTAGACCAGTGGGTGTTAGGTGGTACAGTCAGAATTGCTTGCGGAACTTTCAAAACAGAAGGAAAAAAACAAACAAACCAACAACCATACATTTGGCCTCATGTCCATCACTTGAAATTTAGGTTCAGCTGAAGTCTGGAATTCAGTATTTTTGCTTAGAAAGGTCTATACTTGGATTCTGACGCATGCCAACTGGACAGCACATGAGAGATTAGCTTAAAAGTGAGTTGCCTACTATTACTTTAACAGAAACTTCATTGCGCATTTAGATTAAAAACTAGTTCAATCCACAACTTGTATGAGATATTCTCTAAAATGTCACATGCCTGAAGGCAAACTCTAAGTCACCACTATGAAGAAATCTCTCATCCACCCACCCCCTTCCGACACTTCTGTGTGTAAAGTTTGCTTAGAATGGCACATAATTTAGACCAATTAAGTAAATTTGAAAAGTCTAAAACTTTGATGGGCTGACTTCAAGAAACAATATAAATAGCATCCAATCACCTCAGAATTAGACTTGACTTCTTCTGTGTCTGGTTTAGATGCACCAAGAGTTGTAGTATCATTGCTGCAGTCAGACATACCTAAAAGTAAAATGTGTTAAGTACATAATAAATAATTTAGTTAAAAGAGCTGCATCACCTTGCTGATATTCTTACAGATATTTCACAACATAATTAATTTGACTTGCAAAACTATATATAATCATGCTTATTGATTACAATAGGAAGCAATTCTAAAAACATTCTATGGAAGTAGTTAAACAATCTAAAAATACATACCTCACTGATTAAAAAATATTTTCATAAAATTACTTTACATATACAGTGGAATTAAAAGATCAGTCAATTTGATTTGACAGAATAAAAAGTTAAGATCCAAAGATCCTGTAGTCAAAATGTTAGTTACTCATGGCCTATAAAAAACCAGCTTCAGACTCTTTCACTCACTGACCAGCGCTCTTTGGTACTGACAGAAGTGACAGCTCATACTCTAAGTGAAGCACTATTCATATTTCATTCAATTAAAATATAATGCACTATTTCTCTTTCCAACGTATTCAACAACATTTAGAGGGTTCTCACTGTATATGAAGAACTCTGCTTACTGTATATGAAAGAAGTAAAATCCAGTTTAGGTTATAAGAGTACTCTGAAGCTAATCAGGGAGACAGGTACATAATTATTAGATACCGTGGTAGGTACTATAATGCAAAGAAACAAATTTTTTTTTTTAAAGATTTATTTATTTGTACATGCAGAACTGGGGTACAGGCCAGAGGCTCAGGGGCGGTGAGAGGCTTCACCAGAGGCAGAGTTGGGAGCAGAACAGGCAGATCAATGAAGTACACTGCTGAGGGGAGCAGCGGACGGGTCAGGAGAGGTCTGCCACGCCATGTGGTCACCTCC
>NW_004567119.1:11858381-11896575 GCF_000260355.1 Condylura cristata | reverse complement strand
AGCGGGCGGGTCAGGAGAGGTCTGCCACGCCATGTGGTCACCTCCGGGGCAGGCGGGAATCGAACTCATGCGGAAGCAGCTTTAGATTCTCAGTGCAGTGCTTTAACCGGCTGTGCCATCAGGGAGGTCCCGCAAAGAAACAAATTTTTATTCCTCACATGCTGGAGAGGATAAATTTATTGTTTCCAAGTGTAATCAAATACCACACTAAGAAAGTAACACAAGAACAAGAAGATGTGTTCAGGAATTTTGGTTCCTCAATTGGCTAAGGAAATGTATTAATACATACCATATCGCAAGTCTAAGCAGAAACAAACACGTAATTCCATAAATAACAACAAAACCCAACGGCCATTCAAAATTCAATTCTCAAGAGATAAGGAGTTAAGGGGATCTTGTTCAACAAGTAAAATAGATATACACTTTTGTCCTATAACTATCTTTTACTTAATAAAAAACAGCGGCTTTTCCACCAAAATCAGGAACAAGACATAAATGTCCACCATCTGCTACTATTCAACATTTTATTATAGAATTTAGCCAATACAATTAGGTTAAGATTAATCAATCAGAATAAGTAAAGAAGTAAAACTATCACTATCTGCAGTTTTGATAATACATTTAAAAAACTGCAAAGAATTAATAGTAAAACTAACTCAAAAAAATGAAAGAATTCAATGAAAAGAACAGGCTACCGAGTTAACACTTAAAATTAATAGCTTCCAATATAGAATGAATGGACACAATGACAGAAAATCCCCAAAATGGCTTACCACATAATATGCAATTATGTTTCCTTTCATAAACAGAATAAGCAAATAAAAAGAAATAAGACAAGAGAAGCATTTGCATCAGCAACCATCTGGGACCTATAAAAGCTACTTGCTAGATGCCACTAAGTCCCTTCACATCGTGGTAAATTAAGTTCAGGTTGCTCAGTAAGTCAGACGCACACCAGTCAGATGCACTACACACATGGTCAACCTCAACTGTATGCATCGTGAGAAGAAATCTAAAAGTCAACCAGATACTCACTATTCCCATCTCCACTATCATTACCAACTTTTAACCAAGTATCAAAAGTAACTACTTGAAGAAGTCCTTATATTTTCCCCATTTAGACTGTGTCACAGAAAAACAAATGAGGGAAGTAGGGTAAGACTCTCAAAACCAAATTACTTGCAAAAAGCAGCTGAAACTCTAAGTTACTCAGTGTTCTGTGGCCTCATTCTTCATAAGGCCTATGTCCAAGAACATGAGCAGTAAAATCAACCAAGGATGAAGAGAATTAAAAAAAGAGGACCAACATTTGGTATTTTATTTGGGAAACAAAGAGAAATTAATTTAATCTTAAATAGATGCCATTTAATATATCTTTAAGATCTTTAAGATCTTCAAGAGAGGGTGTCAACTAGAAATATATGGCGGTCCAGAGCTCGAAGGAGACAGAAAACACCTATGCGCTCAGGAAAGCTGACATCTTTTTCACAGAAAAGCAGCTCGCTATAAATTCCCAAATAGCCAAGACAAATATTATACTTGAACCATCCATCTGGATTTAGTTAAAAAAAAAAAAAGTTGAAAGAAAACATGGCAATACTATTTCATCAGCTAAAACAAAATTGCTAGGTACCATGGACAACACAGATTTCAAAAATCTAGGTTCACCAGTCCAGTGATGTTATTAACGTCTAGTATTTTAAAGTCTGAGCTGACTTGGGAGATGTTGCTGGAGACACACTATTCCCTTGCTGCCCAACAGAGTAGCCACTAGCCACTGTGGCTCTGTGTTCTTGAAATATGGGCAGTGTGACTGAGGACTTGAACTTTTAATTTTAATCAACCAATTTAAGTAGTCACATGTGGCTAGTGGCCATGGTATTAAGACAGAGAGGCTTAGAACTTCCTCAACACATTTCAATGGCTTCCCATTGTGAATTAACCGGGAGTAGGTGTGGACAATAGAGACAGAGAAATAGAAATTATCATTTCATTTGCTTATTATATTATTTGAATTTTATTTCAAGAATATATATTACTGGTATAATTAAAATATTTAATATTTATTTTGGAACTGGAGTGTAGGCCAGAGGTATGGAGTGTGTGAAAGGTTTCACCAAAGACAGAGTGTGGAGCAGAACAGGTAAATTCTACTGAATTATGCTGCTAAGGGGATCAGCGGGGAAGACAGGAGTCTGCTGTGCCATATGTGGGTCAGTTCCCTGGACAGGGGTATTAACTCAGGCCACAGCAGTGATAGCACTGAGACTTAACCCCTAGGCCACCAGGTAGACCCCTAGAAGTATTTTTTACTTTACAAGTAATTAATATGCCACACAGAAAAATTAGGAAATATGGACCAAAAAAATACATTTATAAACTTACCTTTAATCATCAACAGCTACCACATAACCTACATTTTTAACACTTTCATTAGAAGTACCTGTAGTGCCATTGGCCCAAATTCCTTCGAGTTTTTTAATTTTTTTTTTAAAGATTTATTTATTCGTACAGAACTGGGGTACAGGCCAGAGATGTGGAGGCTGAGAGGATTCACCAGAGACAGAGTGGGGAGCAGAACTGGCAAATGATCAAAGTACGCTGTTGAGGGGATCAGCGGGCGGGTCAGGAGAGATCTGCCTCGCCATGTGGATCTCCCCCAGGGCAAGCAGGATCGAACTCATGTGGAAGTGGCTATAGTTAACCCGCTGCGCCACCAGGGAGAGCCCTCCTTCCTTTGAGTTTTACCACATGTCTCTTCCAGCTCACCCCACTCCCAAACACTTTAGAAATGCTATGGGATAGCCACCATCCCTAAAGTCTACCTCAAAACTGCTAAAAACACTAGTTCACTTGCTTGTATCCCTTTCACCAATGTCATCATTATCTGCTCTGCCACCAATGTCAAGCATGGCAGTTGGAAGCCAACCTTTACCCTGCAGTGTCATGAAACTAGGTAGTTACTACAGTAAAAGAGTGCAAGCTTTGGAGTTGAGTAACTCTGCATGAGTCTGTTGTTCTCTTTTTACTGCTTGGGTTACCCTGGATCAGTCACTTCTGCTGCTTCTGTATCTGTTTCCTCATTTGCTTTTAGAAAATAAGAAGAACACACAGAGCACCTACAAAGCACAGTAATCTAGAGTAGCACTCAATAATGGTAACTACTATGTATTTGGCACTGCCCCGGGTGCTTGAAGGTAGCACTTTGAAACAAGAATGCCAGCCATTCAGGAGGTTACATGACACTGCTTTACTACCCCACTGAGTCCCCCCTGATCAATTCCTGATCCATCCTTAGTATGTGTGTGCACTAATACAAAGCACTTTATCTAAAATATCCATTTCTTCATTTGTAACATTATAATGCGATCTGCTCTATCTATTTGACATGGCTGGAATAAAAATAAAATAGTAATATATGTGAAAGTGCTTTGTAAATTAGTATTTACAGAAGTTATTAAACAAAGAACAGCACATTCGTCTTCCTTCTCTAGGGCAATACCAATGTGTTAAGAATGGATTACAGATGCAGTGAAACATCGACCCTGTCTTCTCAGCCTTCAGGGAGCCAAGGAGAGCCTGGCTTTAGTGTGCAGACAAATACAATTATTTTCTATGTGTATCATCAAGCCAAAAAGGAAAATGGAAACTCACTCTCATGCTACAGAAACTGGAGTTAGTCCATGGACTCCCTGCTCCGGATGATTTAGGCTTCACTTCCAACTCAATCCTGCTCCAAAGATATGCACTCACACTTCTCCAAAGGACCAAAGGGGCTCAAATCTGAACAACTAGGGGCTGCTAGTCCCCCCAGTCCAATGCTACCAGATAAACAAAATGAAGTAATTTAGAACTCGTCAGTGAGACTATGGCAAAGCTACTGCTGCTATATTTCCACAAACAATTGAACCATTTTCAGCAATACTGGCCTATAATCATTTTAAGAGAAAGGTTTAGAAGTAGTGGAAGAGTTGGGAATAAGCAGGGGAGGGAAGAAGAAAAAAGAAAAATAAAGGAAAAAGAAAATATATACATTTGTGTTGCACAGAATAGGTAGAAATTTCCAAGAGCTATTCAGCGCTTAAAAGTTAGACTAAAGATAACAAGATTATTTTCTGACTGTTTTTGAAATAGCTTTTCCTATATACATCCTACAATACTGAACTGACTTTTAGACTGTCATAGTCTATAAATTCATTATCTTTCATACTGTATAGAACTGCCCATTTTCCAGTACATATTGCTAGTTTTTAAATCCATATCCATATTATCCTAATTCCTCACTGCATTTACTCCTCATCCTAATTTATCCTTTACTCCAGCATAAATTTATTATTTTGAAATGCATTTATATCGCCAGACTTTTTCAATGCCAAGTTCACTTCTTAAAACCTTTATTTTCATTTTCCACTCCCCCTGTCATAATCAAACACATATATTCCACATTCAGATTTGTCAATCTCCATGAGAAAACTCTATCAACACTGCATAAACCTTCATTTCTTTTTATCATTCTTTTCAGTATGACATTCAAACAGGTGTTCAGTCAAAAAAATGGAAGGACCCTTCCTTAACATTTGCTAGAAAATGGTGCAATAACCCCAACTCCTCCAATGACAAAGGAAATTTGGTAGAAGCAGACTGTGGACTAGAAGTAAAGCGATCACAGGCTGGAGTCTGACCTCCATACTCAATTTTGGCTCCAGCAGTGTAATTCTGGGTCCATTACTTTATGTTGTAAAGTATATCAGTTAGTCATTAAATTTCAGTTTCTTCATCTAATAAATGGGAAATTTAGCCACTTTTATAAACTGCCTTTAGGATCAGATGAAATCATCATTTCAGCATAGTGCCTAGTATACAGTACACAAACAAATATTGTTACAATATAATCTACTTTCTGACTCTATCCTTAGAAAGAAGGTAATTGATCATACTCTGCTCTTTCTTTCTAAAAGTTAAGTTTCCTTTAGAAAAGTTATGTTTTCTGCTTCTCCATGTGAGGACAATGTCAGACAGAAGGAAAGTACTTTGGTTACTCTCTGGACTCAAGTGCAATGTATAGGCCTCTTCAAGTTCTTACATTCTACCAACAAGGGTTAATCTTAGAACTTCTACCTTCAACCAACAAACACTTCAGAAACCCCAGGAAATCAGTAAGCTTAATCACACTTTCTAAACTTGGAAGGATAATAACTTTTTTTACAAATGAGAAACAATCACTAAAACACCTTATATAGAACGGAAAGTAATGTGAGGTCAAGATAAAGTGCAAAAGGCTAGGTCGAGATAAAGTGCACCGTACCAGAGCTGAGGGAGCACCTAACTGAAACATCCTAGAAAAGCCAAAGCCTACAGGAGATGACGCTGCAAGTGAAAAGCAAGAAAATGAGAGTAAAGCACTAAAGCCATTTAAATATTTTACTTTGAATTGTACTGAGCAGCTAGTAATATGTTATCTAGCATCTTTAATATGTTATCACGACACATCAATAGCAGAAACACCAATTTATAAATTCACTGGATATTCACAGCATTGGCCACAACCAGCTATCACTACAAAGAAACCTCAAAACCACAAATCAGGAACTAAATAAGCAGGCTCAGGAAATAAATAAGCAGGCAGTTTTACTTCCTTCTCTAGTTCTGGAAAGAAATTTAGAAACCATGAAGGTTTGTAGTAAACTAAAAGATTTCAGCATAATGCCAGAATCTCTGCATTTTACTCTCCTTGATTCAAAACAAATCATTTATATTTTGAAAGCATAAGCTTCTACAAAAAAAGTTTCATTAACTTTAGCAAGTCTCTTTCTAAGGAGTGGTGTTAAATCATCGGAGGTGTTATATTTCCTCTGACTATCTGACAAAATGAATGGACATTTCCTGGAGTGGGGGAATGCATACAAACAAAACTTTGCACATAATTTCACGGGTGGGGATGAGAATGAGAGTCAATGACCTTAGGTCATGGGCCACAGCCCCTCAGGATTAAGACAAACACGAGGCAAGGAAAGCTAATTTATCAATTTGAAAAGGAAGCCAAAGTACCAAGGCAGAGATTTAATCCAAAAGATAAGATTAGAAATACTGTCCACTTTCTCAGATAATGACTGTTAGATGTGATCAGGTGCTGGTGATGGTCATGTTCAACCAGAAGGGAAAAAAACAGAGCAAATGGGAAAAAGGTGGAATTAAAAACAGTATTAACAGATGGTAAACTCGTAGTCATTTAAAGATACAGGTTTTCCCTACTATACGGATGTAGAAAGTTCCTATTTAGTGTGACTGGGGTTTGGGAATGCTATTACCATTAATTTACATGGGAAATTTTTGAGCAATGTGAGAACCGAAAAATAACCTACTAAATGATACTAAAAGGGAAGCGAGAAACCTGTGGCAGCAATGACACTAACCCTGCAACCTTAACACTGGGCTGACTTAACATACCAATTCTGGTGCACATTTCTATGCCAATATGTTCATTAAATGGCAGACGTGAACACACCCTTGTAGATGAAAGCACAGGTTTTAGAAAAGTTGTGTAAATCTACCATTTTCCCTTATCAAATAAGAATAAAGTTAGAGATGTGATACCCTTTAACCTAGGAGGAAAGGGAGAGGAAAAAAGTCTTAGTAGGTGGTGGCCGAAAGATCTGTAAGTGTAAGCCACAAACTTGCGATCAAAGGGCTCAAGAGGGAGATAAGAACAAAACAAAGGAAGCAATAATAAAATAAAAGGGAAAAGCTTCTAGACTCTGTTCTTCAACACGCACACGCGACACAAAACTTTTTCCTGGACACGTAAACAGTAGTAAATTGGCAAGAGAACGAACAAGACAACAGCACGACCTACTTCCCAAACTCCAGCATTCCTTGGACGGCCTCATAAGCACAGTCAGGCTTGGGACATTTCCTAGGCAAGGCTCCTCCCGGCACCGCTGGCCAGAGAACCTCTCCAAGGGACGATCCCTGTCTCCCCACCCCTCTCGGTGGGAGACAGGAAGTGGGGCACGGCCAGGAGAGGATCCGGCTGGATACCAAACTTTCCGAAGGTGGCCCCGCCGAGACTTAAGCTGATTAAGACCTGGATCACGCCGCCCTTAGCCCACCCAATGCATGCAAAGCTAACAGAGGGTGCTGCCCTGGAAGCACCCTCTTCACCCGGTTGTTCCGGGGTACACTCAGGGCACCAGGAGTGATGAAGGGATAGAAACCGAAAGCCAAATACTCGGGCAGATCGGACGCAGACTAAGGGAAGAAGTGTCCAGAGTCTCGAACAGCGAACCCCGAAGGCAACGTGTCCGCTCCCGCCCACCACCCCAGACCAGCTTGCCCCGCCTCTCCCAGCCCGCCAGTTCCGCCCTCACCTGTCTGCGGGCGACCCGGCAGCTCTCACGTCGAGGATTAGCGCTGCCGCCGCTCTCTTGAATCGCCCGAAGCCTGGCAAGAAATGAGCGGAAACGCGACCTGGGCCTTTTTTCCTTCCCCTCCCCCCCACACACCACGGATCCTCGGGGGGCGGGGAGCAACAGCAGCTGTCACCGCCGCACACTGACCAACCGCCGAGGACACCAGAGCCAGCAGCCTCTCAACTCGCCCTGCGGCTCCAGCGCCCGGAGCAGCGGAGCCGGAAGTGAGGAGGCCGGAAGTAGCGCTGGTCTGTCCTGGACGGCCCCTCTCTCCCTCCATGTGACGGGTCCCGCCACGTCTCGATGGTGCGCGCACCTCAGTGGAGGCTCCCTCTGCCTCGCCACGGACGGCTAGCCCCGCCCCTCGCGCTGCGGCCCTAGCAACCACATCCGGGGCCTCGCTGTCGCCGTTGCCCCGGTAATTTTCTGGCCGCCGCGGGATCATAGAGGGGTGTGAGCGCGGGTCTCCATGCACCTGCCAGAGCTGGGAGCTAGTGGAAGGGCGCGTCGGCCTGATTTTGAGTGGCCGGGCGTCTCCAGAAGCCCACAGCGCCCCATCTTTCTCATTCACACACCCCGGCCTCACGCTTTAGGCGTCCCCCACCAGACGGTGAGCCGGCGGGAGGGCGGAACAGACGTAGCTCACCGCCACGAGTGCCACTGGAGAGCCAAAGCCTCTTGCTCAGCTGCCGGAGAGCACGCAGCAGGTTATTCCAGTCCCGAGGGGTGGGAGCGCGGAGAGGATGCGGGGTTAGGAAGCTGGCGGGGTGCGAGTGTCTCGTTCTTGCTTCGCCTAAGCCGAGAGCCCTCCTCCGGCAACATCGTTCGCGCCCACCCCCTTCAGGAGTACCAGACCCCCCACGCCCGACGTCCCGGAGTTCCTGTTACTTGGCTTTGGGATCACTTTCTGTGAGTCCCTGATGCTATTCTTTCCTACAACTCTTTCCTTTTCCTACTGATCGACTTCTTTCTCTGCTTTCCCCGTTACTCCGCAAGTAGATTGCTCTCCTAGCTACAGAGTAGGTCGCTCTCCTAACTACAGACATCGTTCAACAACTCCTTCTAGAGCCCGTTGTTGTTTCCTAAATTGACGTATCCCAATCCCCAGCACTGATTGGAGGGAATGTGTGAGTCCACGGCGCTGCTATCATAACCTGAGACTCACAGGCAGCACAGGGAGCTGATCCAGCCACGCACATTTTCCCTTAAACTTCGGAACTGCTTTTCTTTTGACAACTTCCCATGCTCAGTTTTACTACCATTTCACTCACTTTTACCACCATTTCACTTGTAGACTTGTAAAGGACGACAGGTACACTCTGTAAGATTTACCACTTCTCTCCACGGTACATCTCGTCTGCCTTTGCTTTTCCCCTTGGCGGACAAGACATTTTTTTAAAAATCTATGTATTTATTCATATAGAACTGGGGTATAGGCCAAAGGTGCAGGGACAGTGAGAGGATTCACCAGAGACAGAGTGGGGAGCAGAACAGGCAGATAGAGGAAGTACACTGCTGAGGGGAGCAGCGGGTGGGTCAGGAGAGGACTGCCACACCTTGTGGATCACCTCCCGGGGCACAGCGGGGATCGAACTCATGCTGAAGTGGCTTTAGCTTCTTAGTGCTGTGCTTTAACCCGCTGCGCCACCAGGGAGGGTCGCGGACAAGACATTTTTAATGACTACATACTTACATGCAGAACTCTGCTTTTCTGGGGAGCTTCACCATAGTGAAAGTACATCCCTGTATAGATGTGGTCACTTTAGCCATGACTATTAGGTGACACCAAGTCTTTTCAAAAGTAGATAACAATTTGTTGTCTAAGATCTCCAAGACACCTTTGACAACGGTACTGACATCCGGTACCGGCTCTTATTTTAAATGGCGTAACCAAAAACAGCAAATGTATCTTTCCAGCTATAATTTTAGTGCTATAGCCTGCTATGAATGTCAGAGTCACCCTGGTTTATTTTCTCATGGAAGATAAAGATGCCAATCTAGGATAATTACTGCTCTTATTGTATAAGTATGGAGTGGAGATGAGTAGCTACGTCCAAGTGTTCATCTTAGAATTTCAGAAGAGTGACTTGGAGGTTCACGCAGTACTCAGTGGTGCTTGAACAACACACACTTAACCTTTTGAGCTGGCTGGTGCCTTACTGGATTCTTGCAAGCTGTTTCTTGCATTTGGAGACACTTAGCTTCACTATGGACATAGGCTCAGAGGTGTTTCTTATATTAGAAAGATGGGCATCTGCTTGTTATTTATCCTTACCTGGATTGTTTCCTTGGTAGCTGCTGGTGGTATTGATAGAGATTCTGGTGGACTTAGAGCTAATGCCAACTTCTACTGGGTGAAAGTGCTATGGATCAAATTAGGTAGTACTTAGTGTGATGCTGGTCCTGTGCATAATTAGTCCCATACATAGTGTTTTGCTGTGCAAGACTGTTAACAGTTTTAATCTTTCCTGCTGCCCCTTGGGGAAATTAGAATTCAGGTTGGCTTGCAGAAAATCCTGGAAGCTACTTCAGCTGGTGAAATTCTGTGGACTTACTTTGGGAAAAAGAAGTAGTAGCATGTATTCTTTGGACTTGTGGGAAATTTTTTCATACTAAAAAACTTATTTTAAATCTATCTCTGCTTAGATGTGGGATGTCTATCACCTGTTCTTTCTTTTTCCCTTTGCCCATGAGCTTGAAGAATTCTGCCTCCCCATTCTGCTAGCAAGAATAAAGTACTACTTTTTCTCGATTGGCATGTTTGGAAAGGTCAGAAAGAAAAAAGGGAATAACTGCCATATATATTTATGACATAGGGATTATCTACTCATTCACCTTTGCACTGCTATTGCTTTTACTGATATTAATATGTTTTTTCACAAAGCAGGTACTATTTATTTGCAAATGTAAGTTGGCTTTGAGTTTATCAAAGGGGAAAATAGCTGGGTGGGTCTAAACTGATCACTTGAGACTTGAGAGCAGAGTATTTTCTGCAGTAGCGACAACAGAGGAAGTCAGAGAAACTGGAGGCTTGAGAGAAATCCTGCACAAGAAATGAAGAGGGCCACAGGCAAGGAGCGGAGGTAGGCCTCTAGGAAGAGAAAATTCTCTGCTGACCACCAACAAAAACCCCAGGGACTTCACTCTTACAACTGCCAGGGGCTTCAAATGAAATGAGTGAGCCCAGAAGCAGAGTCTGACCTGGAGCTCCCAGAGGAGAGCACCACCTGCCTGACACCTGATCGCTGCCTTATGGGACCCTAAATACAGGCCTCTATGGAGACCACCTGGGTTTTCAACCCAAAGCCAATGAGACAGTAAACGGGTGTTGTCTTAAGTCACTAAATGTGTGGCAGCTGTTACAGAGATATAGAAAAAATATATGTTACGTAGTAGGTTTTTTTACATCTGCAATTATTCACTTGGGATAGAATCCTAGGTATGAATTTGCTGGTAAAAGCTCTGCACATATCTCAGGTATTAGTGCTGATTTACCCTCCGTTATAAGCTTTGTACCAGGTGATATGCTTCCGAACAACCCATGTTACCATATCCTGGCAAACGCTAGATACTGTCTTTCTGACAGGCAGAAACAAAAACAAAAACCAGGGTGTCTCCTTTTGAAGATTTATATTTTACTAATAGTATAGTTGACCATGGTTTCCTTTGGAGTTCAATTAGTAAGTCTCTTTTTGGTGAATTCTCCCTATTCTTATTCTTCAGTTAGCTTTACTACTGACATAGTGCAAGCACTCCCTAACATGTGTTACATACAGCATTTCCCTGCTCTAGTATTTTCAAGGGATAGTGAGTTTACTTGAGAGAATGAGTACTTCTACCATTAATTCCTGCTAATAATAATAATAATAATAATAAAAGTAGTCCCAAATGTTATACTCTAGGATTAAAATGTCATCCCCATTGATTAGGCAGTCTTAGTGTTTTATTCTTTTTGTTAGGGAAAAAGCTGGTCTGGTTTGTAATTCCTATGAAACAGAATGACTCCTTTGATTTGGACAGCCAAGGCAGAGGAGTTTTGACAAAAAGCTTGGCCAAAAAAAACTGTGCAGAAATCACGTATCATCTTGAAACCTGGAGGATCAGAAAAGAATGATAGGATGGAGTACCCCCACTTTCACACCTTAGCAACATCCACTGAACTTCTTACTTTGGCCTGGGGTAGACCTGAGATTCTAGAAGGGGGCATGCTAGCTGGGAAGGCAGTGGCGAGCCCATTTGGGGACCTGTGACTGTTCATACAGCAGTACTGTTTCAGAATATATTTAAGGTGAGACTGTTGCTTATGTTTGCAAATAGGATTCTGTAAACCCTGAATTTTATAGGTTGACACAGTCAAAGAGTATAAAAAATTCGTATAAATAATGATGGTGAGATTGTCACTAAACATTATTGAACATCTTGGAAGGTGCTAAGTACTATGTTAAGCCTTACATTCTCACTGAAACTCATCAAATCTGCAGTAACTGTAAAATAGTCACTCCTATTTTACAGATAAGGAATTGAGGGTTCAGATGGTTAAGGAAATTACCCAGGAGCACAGAAAGTACTAACTGGCAGCCACTTTCTCAATGCAGGCCTGTTTGGCACCAAAGTCCATATCCTTATACTATGATCAACCTTTTCTTTTATAGATAACAGAGATCCTCTGAGGTTCAGACCAAGACTCAGTCACTCCTCCTTACTCTTAGCCTAGGTCTTCTACACTTTCTCCACCTAGTTGTTTATTCCCATGCATTTTGTCAACTATTCCTGGTCCCTGCGTGCTTGGCTAATGTGTCAAATTGAAAGAAGAGTTGTTGGGTTTTTAAGCATTTAGGTAGAATAAGATTTGGATTTTTAAAATGTATAATGGAATAATTTGATTTGCATTTTCATGAACCATCTTCTGCCAGACTTCTAGGAGACATCGTCTCCCACATGCTATTAAAAGTCGAACCTTGTGACTGCTGTCTGAGTGTGTTTTTCTTTAGAGAAGTCAGAGAGGGCAGTCTGTGACTTCATGTAAAAGATAGCCACCAAGGATCTTGCCAGCATCATTTTTAGTGCTTTAATTTCAGTAAGTCCACATTTTCAAACCAGTTTAAATTTGTCTGATTTATTTAAGAAGTATGTATTCAAAGGCAACTAAGAATTAACATGCCCAAGTGGAGTTAGAGTGCTTTTTTACCGAGGGCGGCTTTAGGCGGTAAGCATTTCTCCTAGAAACTTTGGTAATTGTGTTTTCAGAAGCATGTTGCTATTATTTTCATTATGATTAAAAGCATAGCTAATTAGTATAAATGTTCTTTTTGATATTCAGTTAAAATGTTGCTAATACTGATTTTTTTTTAATATTTTCAAGAGACAGAAAATATATGTCAAGTTCTAGAAGGATTTTGCCATTTTCTTCTCCACCCTGAAGATACTTGGAAATTAATGGGTAATGTTTTGCCTGAAAATTACTGAATGCTTTTTCTTCTTATCTCTGAGGCCTTCTGTGGAGAATTAATAAGAGGTTGAATGCGCACATGGATAAAATGGATCATCTTAAAGGATTGAAGTTCCAAAAATATATCAGCAGGACTGGACAGGCTTGACATAATGAGATTTCTATTTTAGCCTGACTTCTGGAACTCTGAATAAACTATAAAGTGAGCTACATAAAGTCCTGGGAAGGTAGTTTCTGTTCTAAAATCTTCTAGCTGCAGCTAACCTTTCTCTTATTCAAATCCTTTGAAAAATTACATTTACTCATCAATTTCTTGAGAAACAAAGTGATTAGAATCTTTCAGTATATGAAATAGACTAGAAAGCAGCAATTTGTACCACACTGGAAAAGAAAGTTAATTGAAGAAACAGATACAAGGAATCTGAGAAACCGCTACAGAAACACTGATTGAGATGGCAGAAGCTTCTGGGGATGCCTCGTCTCTGGCTGTAACAGTAAAGAAGAAGAAAAGTCTCTCCATTGAAGAAAAGATTGACATTATAAATGCAGTAGAAAGTGGCAAGAAGAAAGCGGAGATCGCAGCTGAATATGGAATAAAGAAAAATTCGTTATCTTCTATTATGAAGAATAAAGACAAAGTTCTAGAAGCCTTTGAATCTCTGAGATTTGATCCAAAGAGAAAAAGACTGAGAACTGCTTTTTACACAGATCTGGAAGAGGCTTTAATGAGGTGGTATCGAATTGCTCAGTGTCTAAATGTCCCAGTTAATGGTCCAATGTTACGTCTAAAAGCTAATGATTTTGCCCAGAAACTGGGACATAATGATTTTAAGTGCAGTAATGGTTGGCTGGATCGCTTTAAATCCAGGTATGGTTTGGTGTTCAGAGCCCAGCCTGTGGAAGCTCCGGGCATATCGGTAGACCCGTCAGCTGTCTGGCACCAAAATGTGCTTCCTTATTATTTAAATGACTATCATCCTAAAAATGTTTTTAATATAAAAGAGACTGGGCTGCTTTATCGAATGTTACCTACAAATACATTTGCATTTAAAGGAGAAACATGCTCAATTGGAAAATTGTGCAAAGACAGAATAACTTTGGTGGTCGGCACAAACATGGATGGCTCAGAGAAACTCCCTTTGCTTGTTATTGGAAAAAACAGGAACCCACGTTGCTTCAAAGGTATAAAATCATTGCCTGTGTATTATGAAGCTAACAGAATGGCTTGGATGACCTCAGATGTATTTGAACAGTGGATGCGCCAGCTTGATGAGAAATTTCAAGCGCAGCAACGAAGAGTGGTGATTTTTGTTGATTCTTTTCCTTCTCACCCAGAAGTAAAGAACCTTAAGTCTATTGAGTTAGCATTTTTCCCATCATGTTTATCTTCCAAATTTATAGCTATGAAACAGGGTGTTATTCAAAACCTGAAAATTAAATATCGACACTGTCTCATCAAGAAATTTTTAAGCTCTGTGGAAGACAGCCGAGAATTTACATTTTCTCTACTGGATGCAGTTGATATGCTTCATCTCTGTTGGCGGACTGTAACCCCAGAGACTATTGTCAAGAGCTACGAGGAGGCAGGCTTCAAATTTCAGAAGGGAGAAAGTGACGAGACAAAGGCAGAGCTGGACACGGGGCTGGACTTGGTGGCCCATGCGAGGGCGGCGGGCGTGGAGTTCCCGGAAGGCCTGTCTGTGGAGGAGTACGCAGCCCTGGACGATGACCTGGAGGCTTGCGAGGCGGCGCCGGCCGGAGACTCGGTGTGGAAGACAGAAAGTCAGGCAGATGAAACTGGATTTTATGCTTCTGATGAAGAGGATGATGGTGGCTCTCTGGGAACCGAGCCCCCTTCACCATCGCAAACCGAGGCAGTAACTGCCTTAGAGACTCTTAAACATTTTCTTAGAAGTCAAGAAGTGCATGATGGGCTCCATAATTCTTTAGCCGACCTTGAAATTTTTATTAACTCTTTATCATCTAAGTAACTATTGATTGTACAATATCTGAGGAGTCATAGCTTTTCCTGATGTATTTTACCATAAAAGGTATGTAAAGGGAAAGTACCACTTAAACATGAAAACTATCTGTTTAATCACAGATGTCTCTGGCCTGAATAACAGTTTCCTGGGTAGGTTAAGTAAAGAGTAAGTAAGTGAAATATATGAGTTCCAGTTTACCAAGGTTTGGGGGAGTAGTAAATATACTCAGAGACCTTGTACTTGAAGCATATGTTAGATACGTCAAATAAAAAGACTCCCCATCTATCTGGTTCATCCAAGTTGAACTGGTGACTGTATGTTCTTTTAAGTTAGGACATGTTTTAGAATATTTTAATTTATCTACCTCATCTAAGATACAAAATATCAATTGCTTGGATATTTATTTTCATTAAGATCTGTATATTCAAACTATTAAATATCAAGCATTAATTTTGAATTACTTAATTTTTGTCATAACCAGCTAATCTCCCTTATAAGAAATTCTGAAAATAAATCTGACTCAATTATACACCAAAGTGATTAAAAATATGTCTTACTACTTTCCAGTTATTTCTAGGTAAGATTTAGTGAAAGACTATGACATCATCAGTTGTTTTTTGTTATCTGTTAACAGAAGATACAGATTCCTCCTGAATATTTGTATATCCATGTGTGTGTTTAATAGAAAAAATACATTGAGCTATTTATTAAGCTCTTGTGATAATTATATTTTAATACAGTAATTCTTAAAGTAAATATAAAAATATATATAGTTATTAAAAAGAAAATAATGTGGTGGATCTCTGTGAACCAAAATTCTTAGTTTTCAGGTTTTCACAGCTGAAGTTTTTAATCTATATTACTGGTTTTCTTGATTTTGCTGAATTTTATTTTCAGGAAGGTCTTGAGTGACCTTTCGATTTATTTTGATGTATTAATCCTGTTTTTTGTTGTTGGTGTTTTTTTCAAATTCAGAGTGACATTTTAGATTAAATTTGTATTGGGTTGACAGAGATTTTAAAATATTGTTTGAAATTATTTACTCTTCATCTATAAAATAGTCTTTATAGAGAAGAAAAATATAACACTGTGTCAGAACTTTCTGTTGTTAAATTTTATGTACTGTGCTTATTTAACATTAGAGCTACCTGAAGAGCCTCTTTGAAAAGTATTTTTTAAAAATGTAAAACATTATGCAGATTATTCTTGTTATGAATTATTAGTCTGCCAATAAATGATATATTTGGAAAGAAATACAGAATTTTTATTTTCTACTACTGATTTAATCTGCTTTTGAGGTTGAGTAATAGTGACCCTTGAAGTGTATTAAAATTAAGAATGTTTCTTTTAGTGTGAAATATGGGTTATTTAAATTTAATTAAAAGCAGTTTATTCATCATTTGATTAGAATTCCTAGTGTGTAACCATCATGGACTAGCAACTTTTACGAAGCTGACCTGCCGCTCCTGCACTGGCGTATATCAGACCCTCAATAAGATTTTGGTTTTTCCTGTTGTTGTCTACTTTAGTCCAGCTGGATATCAAATATTTTTATTAAACTATTCCAGGTACTATGACATAGGAATTCTTCTTTAAGAATCTTTATTTCCATTTTTATAAATGAGATAATTAAACCTGGCAAGCTCGTTTGGCTAAAACCTCAGCCCCAAACTAAAATGCAGTAACTCCTTGCCAGCTGTCCTGTGTTCCTCAGCCGTATCCCACTGCTTCTTGCCTTATTCTATAAAAGGAGTTCTAATGTTTCCCTTAAGTTCAGGGGCCGGAGAGCAGAGTATTTCAGAGGAGATGCTGCCTTGAATGCTGATAGCTCTATTCACAAAAATCTCTCCTCAGGACCCTGTTACCCTGATTCGGTAATCCAGTACTGCCAGGACACAGAAGTCCCAGTGGAGTTCTAAGGAAAATATTAAAACTAGTATGTCCAGAGTCCTGACATTACCTGCTCTCTTTCCCCATGTTTCACTTCTGGAAATAATTGTGAAGAAACAGAATGACACAAGGCTACTATAGATAATAAAAGATGCCTGGATTTCAAGTTCAAGATAAGCCATAGCTTGTTGACGTGCACTGTGTTGCATCCTTAACAAGATAGGTAGATTTAATAATCTTATGAACAGAAACATTTTAAATTCACCTTTCTTAGGACAGTCACTGCATACCGCTTTCCTATCTTTGTAACAGTAAATGTCACCTGTCTTTTCAAAAGAGGACTTAAGGGGTCTCCCTGGTGGCCTAGGGGTTAAGGCCCAGCGCTACCACTGTGAAGGTCTTAGTTTGATCCTGGGCCAGGGAGGTCACCCACATGGCGTGGCAGACCTCTCCTGTTTTGCCTGCTGCTCCCCTCAGCAGTGTACTTCATTAATCCGCCTGTTCTGCTCCCCACTCTGTCTCTTGTGAATCCTCTCCCCCTCCACTACCCCCTGCCCACCTCTGGCCTGTGCTCCAGTTCTGGGCAAAAATAAATAAAAGAGAGAAAGCCCTTGACTTGGAATTCACCTGTCATCAATGAAATGTGACATTATTTTCATTGTTCTTGACTTATCGCTTCTGTTTTAACACTGTTCTGCCTTCTACTCTACCAAATAGCAAATCTTCTATTTGAGACTATCTCACTCCCAGTGGCTACCGGATGACTAGTGAAAGGTTTGCTTCATCCTAAATAGGACAGTGACTCATTCAAGGCCCACTGAGTGTCTCCTTGCCTGCCTGGCTTCTCATTTGAATTTGAGGTGTAAGTCAAAGCTCCCTTTTACTGTATACAGAGCAGCATAATGGGGGAGGAGAAAACCAGGGGAAGGAGTGTCAGAGCAGAGCTTCCCAAGCAAATGCCTCCACTATCAGGAAGAGTCCTTCCCAGTCACTGGCCCAGGAGGGGCTCCATAGCAAAGAGAACAGGGGTGTCCCTTTAGGTGAGCCTTTCTACACCCTGACCACAGGCTCAGTCAGAGTCTACTGCTGGGCTGGATCTCTGGGGCACCTGAGTTACTTGAGAAGTAGTTTGGCCAAAACAGCCAAAAGGTTACTGCGGCCGTGGGGAGAAGAGCCTGCCACCACAGGAGATAAAGCCTGGCTTGGGAATCAGGATGTGCGCACCGTGAGTCCTCAGGAAAAATTCCATTCACCGGAATTAACAACATCCCGACATAGTTCTACACAACTGCGAAAGACATTCTTTTTTTCCTTTGAATCTGTTTACCCCACATAAAAGTGACCTTCCTCTGAATTTGCTTTTGAGGATGAAGGTATTTTTCATGTGAATGCATTTAGCAAACTAAAGTGTTCCAGTTCAACATAAGAACTTTGAGGACGACACATTCTGTTCCAATATTAATTAATTCACATGTTAATTTTATTTATAATTTGCCGTACACTAAACAGACATGAATATTTCAGTTTGTTAGTCAGCTATAGCTATTAGCTGGGCTTTTAAAGTTTATGAAATGAAAAAAAAAAGGGATATATTTCATGTCCTTGAATATATAGGAAGAGAATACTGAAATAAGTTTCAGTTAAATTTCCAATGCAGGCATTTTGAAAATTTGACAAAATTTAATTTTTATCTGGAAGAATATATGTCACTATCTAAGGAAATTTTGAAAAATAAAAGTAAGGGAGTATTTGACCTGCCAGAAGTTTAAACAATGTGATGTGGGCAAGAGAATGTTAATGAAAGGAAGATGTCTAGAAAAAAGGTAAGGACTGGGGCCCTCCCTGGTGGTGCAGCAGGTTAAAGCACAGCACTGAGAAGCTAAAGCCACTTCAGCATGAGTTCGATTCCCGCCTGCCCCGGAGGTGACCACATGGCGCTGCAGACCTCTCCTGACCAGCCCACTGCTCCCCTCAGCAGTGTACTTCGTCGATCTGCCTGTTCTGCTCCCCACTCTGTCTCTGGTGGATCCTCTCACTGCCCCTGCACCTCTGGCTGTACCCCAGTTCTGTATGCATAAGTAAATAAATGTTAAAAAAAAAAAAATAGGTACAGACTAGCATAAGCTGAAGGGAAGGGATAGCGCCGGGGCCAAGAAGGAGAGAAGGCAGAAGGAAGCTTGCAGAATCTCGGAAAACAGGTTAAGTCTAAATAGTTCACTGATACTTTATTTTTTAAAAGATTTATGCATACAGAATTGGGGTACAGGCCGGAGGTGCAGGGGAGGTGACAGGATTCACCAGCAACAGTGGGGAGCAGAACAGGCCGACTGATGAAGCACACTGCTGAGGGGAGCAGGGGCGGTCTGGATTGGTCTGCCGCGCCATGTGGTCACCTCCAGGGCTGGGAATTGATCTCACACTGCAGCGGCTGTGGCCAGCTTGCTGTGTCCTCACCCTCTGCGTCACAAGGGAGGGCCCTTGCTGATATTTTAATAGCTAGGGGCTATCTTTTGGAAAGTGACAAGAACAATGGCTCAGTATAAAAATGCACATAAAATGTACAAATTTTTCGACATCATCAGAAACCAAGGCAACGTGAGCAAAGCAATGTGAAACTGGTGCACACTTGTCTGCCACACTGGGCAAGATTAGAAAGGATGGTGACACCGGACAGAGGCAGAGAAGAGGGAAGATGTGTAGTTACTGGAAATATGGACGGTCCTAGCTGATATGTTTTGGGTGTTAACTAGTTACCAGACTCTTCTGTTTTTGCACCTGTACCTCAATTTTTAGAATAACTCCCATGGTTATTATCCCCATTTTACTGTGAAGAAACTTTGAGTATAGTCACAGCTAATAAACGACCAGAATTCAAACCCAAAGAATCTGACTCAAACATCTGTTGTGCATGATGAAATTTACCCTAACAAAACAGACATTAAAGGCACGTGCTAAGCTGTAGTCAAATTCATAGTCCCTTATCCAAACCCTGAGCATGTGTGTTTCAGATTTCAGAGTTTCTCAGAGCTGAAGAGTGAACACACACACACTAGTCCACACTGTATGACACCCTCGGGGTATGAGGACGGCACCCACAATCAAATGTTTCTAAGTTTACAATAAGACATTCACATGGAGTCAGGTATGTAAAGCGTTTAAAAACTTCATAGCTTTTTTTTTTTTTTTACCAAATAATTTTGTGGATTACAAAAGGGCTTTAGAGTGTTTCCTGTTTCAGAATCCAGATAAGAGATGGCGATACTGTAGCAGCTTAAAACAAAAGCAAAAACAAAGCCTAAAAACTTCTAGAATGTTTTTAACGAAAAGTGATTAAATATACATGTTTATATTGAATGAAGACTATTTAAATTCCTTTACTTGTAAGTATGTGCAAATTTGTTTGCTTAAACTGAAATAGATCATTTCTAAGTTCGCCTTGCAAATTCTGGAGCTAAAATCTCCTCTTACTCATTGAACATCTTACTGTCACTACAAGGCGAGAAAATTCCTTGCCAAGTAAAACAAGAACTAGAACATAGTATTCAGAAAAACTAGACTTGCTGGTTCCACATACTATAAACTGCATATTCACCTTCATGCATCAGCTCAGTTTAAATCCAAAGAAGTCAACTTTCTTCATCAGAGAACTCTTAGCCAATGTGTCAGGGAGAAAAACCAGTACACTCAGTGTGCCAATGGACTCCATTTGGCTTATTTTAGTCACCAAACCTCAACAAGATCACGGTTCTTTGTTAAATACGGGAACAATACAAGCAGATTGTTAAAATGCTTAAATATTTGCTCAGTTGAAGAATTAAATAAAAAGTTACTGATAGTCTTGTTTCCGGTATTAGGAATAAAGACTTGTCATCTGTTTTGTTTTTGTTTTCCCCTGACTTCCTCTTTGTAGGCCATTAGACTCTTCCTGTTAATGCAAAGTCATTGCCTGTGTTATTGGCTGGTATGGAGCCTCGTTTTCCTTGTTGTGAAACAGTTAACTGAGCACAGAGAGTAGAGCCAATTTCATGTTACCACCTGCCTGGGTGACTCTCTACAGCTACTGTGAACAATTCTGGAAGTTGCCCCCTACACTCCAGAGTAAATAAGAGTTTCATATTGTATATGTATTTAACATTGCCTTATTTTATTAAGTGTTTAGTTTTGCTTAGAAGAATTGGTGTACAGGCTAGAGGTGTAGGGGGTGGGGGTGGGGGTGAGAGGATTCACCAGAAACAGAATGGGGAGCAGAACAGCAGATCCACTAAAATACCCTGCTGAGGTGAGACAGCAGAAAGGTGCTGTACCATGTGGGTCAAGATCCCTTCCAGATATGGACAGCAAGAGAGAACAAGGCCCAGACACAGCGAGATCTCAGGCCATGTAATCATGAAGGTGACAGCAAAGGTAGTTGTAAGGAAGGTTATTTGAAGGTCAAGGAACTGTGAGAACTGAGTTTGCTCTGCTGATTTGCCATGGGGTGGGGTGGGGGGCCGTGTCCCTCCCCTCTTCATCCTCAGGGAAGAATTTGGTGACAGCAGCCAGAGTTGGCGTGGTGAGCGCCTTACAGAAATGGTTCCGGTCCTGGCAGATCTGTCTACTCTTGTGTGAGCAAACAGCGGCTACCTGCACAGCAATGGCAGGCGGCCCTGAGCACCTGGTGAGATGGGGCGGTGAGGAAGGAAAGGCTCCCCATTCCTGAACGTGGGCCAGGACCTGAAGTGAACTCATTTGGGGTCCTCATAACTATCTCCCCTTCCTCTCAACATACCATTTTGGTGAAAGCTTTTCCTTTAAGTTAACGTAAGTCACAACCTGGAAGAAAAGTGTATAGATGGAGCACATAGATATGGTTATAAGACCTATGTCTTTACAAAATCAATGACAGTTTCCAAAACTCTCAGTATTCTTTTTTTTTTGTTTTGTTTTTAAAAAGATTTATTTATTTATTCACCGAGACCTGGGTGTTAGGCTAGAGGTGGGAGCTGGGTGTGGGGGGGGGAGGTCAGAGGACTCACCAGAGACAGAGTGGGGAGCAGGACAGGCAGGTTGACTGAGACACACTGCTGAAGGGAGCAGCAGGGATGCGGGAGAGGTCTGCTGTGCCATGTGGGCCAGCTCCCTGGCTGGCCGGGGACCGAACTCGTGCTGCTGTGGAGATTGCCCGATAGCGCTGTTTTTAACAACATGGATGCCCTCATATTAATATTCTTGACATTCTTCTGCCTCTTCTCTATAAATATGTATGACTATGGTAGGTGAGAAGGAAGCAAAGGTTGAATAGTAATCACCCAATTCTCTGTTTTGAGATGCAGCTTTTCACAGGGCAGCTTGAATTCTATGAGGCCAGTGATCTCAAATGGCCTCACTGGGAATTAACATCCTATCTGTAATAAAACATCTTCCAGCCTTTTGGAAAAGAAGTAAATAAGCTCCCTGAAAGCTACATATTTTAGCATGCAAACATCAAAAGGAGGATTTAAGGTACTTAAGAAAAATGACAAAAGGCGAAATGTCTAAGGATTCTCTAACTGAGCCTCCCTCTTCCTTAACCACGGTGGAAATGACCCTCTGTTCTCTGTGACAGGACAGGGCTCAGGCATCTAGAAGGAAGAGGAAAAGGCCAGCTTTAGGACTCACGAAGCATAGCAAATATGGGTCGTCCTCAGCTTTTTTATCCCGGGTTCCTTCCTTGGTATTTTAATTCCCTCTGCAGCCAGCATCAGCATAAGAGCCAGGAACAATATTTTTAGACCTGTCATCCCCTCCCGCTGACAGGAGCACTGTCTCCATCTATCCAGAGGGAGTGTCCCCGAGGGCTCCCAGTGGCGGGGGTCTTCAAAGCCTGCCTCCCTCATCCTATTTCGCTAAGAAGCCAGACTTCTTGAAAGCTCACTTCTTGTCTGGTTGGAAGGGGGGCCTTTGATTTTTATTTTCTGTAGGAACTCTTTCCACAAGCTCAGGCGACTTTTTTTTGTTGTTGTTGCTTCCATAGCATGTGCAATAGACAATGTGCTGAGCAGTTTGAGACACAGCTTCCAGGAGAACAAGCCTCCTAATGAGCCTCCCGAGAGGGGGTTCACTGTGGGGGAAGCCGCTAAGCCCTGCCAGTGGGTTTTGTGGGACCGAAGGGAGATGATGCTAGTTTTTAATCAGGCAAACCAAAAAGCGAGCACTTTTTAATGACCTCGCAGCCCAACTCCGCTGAGGACGCCAGATGTTCAAAGTCCTCACCAGCAAGTCTAGAAATCTTGTCAGGTTCCTAGGCCCAGGGGAGCCTTGGGTGACTTTAGCAGCTGAATAAATACTGCCCATCAGGGCTTTCTTTCTTTTTCTCTTTCTTTCCCTCTCTCTCTCTCCCTCTTTCTTTCTTTCTTTTTTTTTTTTTGAGACTATTAAAGATAGTTGTTTTCTTTGTTTGCTTGTTTACTCTGAAATAAGTGAAAACTGCACTGAAACTAGATATATATGGGGAATAAATGTAACTTGGAAGAACCTCCTTCTCCCAAACTCAAAGCAGAAGAGCACATCTGTTTTTAATTTCTTTTTAATTTATGCATACAAGAGCTGGGGTGCAGGCCAGAGGTGCAGGGGATGACAGGATTCACCAGAGGCAGAGCGGGGAGCAGAACAGGCAGACTCACGGAAACACACTGCTGAGGGGAGCAGTAGGGAGACAGGAGAGGTCTGCCACGCCACGTGAGTCAGCTCCCTGGCCCTAGCTGGAGATGGAACTCGTGTTGCAATGGCTGCGGACAGATTCACAGTGCTGTGCTTTAACCCACTGCACCACCAGGGAGGGATTGTTTTTAATTCTTTGTTTAACAGACCCCTTTGAGTAGTCAAATAACAGAGCTTTGGGTTCTCTCTAGAGTAAAAGATGTGTGTGAAAGTTACATAAAGTTGCAGGAGAGTCACTCCAGAAACCCTGCTTCCCCTTTCTACCATTGATAAAGTCTTCTGATTAAAACTTATAGAAAATGTGGAGAGAAATAAAAGCCACCTGTCTCTGAGGAGACTGAGCTAACATCCCACATTTTCTCCTTTTTTAAACATTTCAACATTACCAAGAAATACTTAAAATTTAATAGAATTTTCCTGAACTTGTATTTGAGCGATTTGGTCCTTTGCACATTAAATTAAGCTTTCTTCTTTGAATGTTATGTTGAATAGCTCACTTGTGTATTTTTACCAAGAATTGACTCCCCTCGCCAAATCCGATTAATAAATAGAACTGTTGAGGCCTTGGGCTCTCTAGAAGCTGGACAGAGTCCGGAATTAGTCACAGACGGAATCTCCACAAGCAGAGCTGGCCCGTTGTGCCAGTGGCCGACTCTGTCACGTAGGGAAGCATCAGAAAGTCACAGACTGAATCTCGTCACCAGAGCTGGCCCATTGTGCCACCCGTTGTGCCACTGGCTGCCAATACTATGTCGGGAAGCATCAGAAACAGCGTTTAAAAACTGAACATACCAGCCCTCGGGTTGACCTCTCAGGAATGAAGTGTTTTCTGTTTTTGGAGCAGAGAAAGTAACCATGTAATCATGCCATCATCATCACTGGCGCTGCTTCAGAGCTGGGAGGAGGAAGTCACCGAAGTCTAAAAAGCTTCCCTGCCAGTGGTGGGGCTTGGAGGGGAGGGAGAGGAACAGCTAAGACTGCCCTCCCCTTTGGATTTTGCCTTCCTATTGGGAAGACAGTGAAGACACTGGATGATGAAACCCACTGCTTACCAAGTTCACATTGGCATGACAGAGATGGAGAGAGAGAACTGGGGAGAACGGCTGGGTCAGGATGGCTTCATGCAGAGGGCCCCCGGCCTAGACAGGAGCTGAGCAGAGTAATGAATGTTGTGGGGAGGAATTTCCCAATGTTTTTTGTTGATATTTCCTGTTGGTATCTAAGGAAGAAGGTACATTTACAATATTTCCAAACAGGGTGTCGATTCACCTAGGGCTTGTGCATGCTCTATATAAATACATAAAACTCCACCCTTGATTGCATAAAGCTCCAATGAAAAAAGCCCTTCCATGCCAAATGTGCACATAATCTTCACAAAGAAACTTTTCCCTGACTTAAGTAACCATTCATGCCACAGATAGGAGCAAAGAGTGGCTTCTGTTTATATGTTTGTCAGCTATCTGGGGTTGGGTGAACGGATCAAACAGGGACTACCAGAGTCCAAAAGAGTGCTGAGGTCAAGAAGCTTATTTTGGAACCTAGAAGTTTGCTATATCGAGCATGCAAAGGAGTGGCTGGAAAGTGATCCACCTCGTGTTTCTCCTTGTCTCGTCCCAGCAATAGAAAGGCGACGAGAGCTCAATTCTGTCTGCATGGAAGGCTTTAAATCATTTCTCCCCTAAAAGTTTATTATTTGCTCTACTTTCTTGTAATTCAGTTTCACAGTAACATTAACATCAGCCAATTTAAAAATAAGCATAATGGTTATTCATTTTAAGTAGTATACTCAAGATGGGTTCTAACGCCTCACCCCCGACCCCAAAGCAATAAAATTTAAGGCTCTGTTTCAACCACGTTTGTGTTACTAACAAGGGCAAAGATGAAGAATCACTAAGCTAGTGACCTATTCTGGGGAACGAGAGCCAGCTTAATGCTTTCAGGGAACTGGCTAGTTATCTTATTGCTGTTGGGAGTGGTAACACTAGTCACCTATTCTGAATGTGCACAATGTTCCCAGAATGTTAAGTCCACTACTTCATACAACACCCTATTAACAATAACCCTGTGAGGCCGCTATTACCCTGGTTTGACAGGTGGGGGAACTAGTGATGGTCACACTGGAATTGAAGATCTGCAGAGGATGACTCTTAACTCCATGCCCAGCTTCTCATCTCCCTCCCAGAATGCCCTTCCCACTCTACTCTGCCACCCAAACTCAGTGATAACCCATCTTGTGTCCTTTGTCTTCTGAAATGCTCCTACTGCTGATCTCAAACTCATCTCAGAATATGAAAAGCACTTATTTTTTGAACTCAGAAGTGCACAGCCTAACCTTACAGAAAGCATGCTGAGCCCTGACTATGTACGAGGGATTGTTCTAAGAAAGCAGTGTGGATTTACCAATTTCATTGTCGACAAAGTTATGAGGTCACTACCATAAATACTTCTACTTTGTAGATGTACAAACTGAGAAAGAGGTTAAACAACTTGGCTAAGGCCACAAGACTTAGAGTGTGAGCACAAAGACCAGTACTTTGTGCACAGAGGACTTAAGTGCTATCACTACTGTCATTAATTTTTTAAAGATTTATTTATGCATACAAGAACTGGGGTACAGACCAGACGTGTGGTGGGTGAGAGGATTCACCAGTGACAGAGTGGGGAACAGAACAGACAGTTTGAAATACACTGCTGGGGGGAGCAGTGGGCTGGTCAGGAGAGGTCTGCTGCTCCATGTGGGTCACCTCCCTGGCCAGGGATTGAACTTGTGCTGCAGTGGCTGTGGATTGCTTCATAGTGCTGCGCTTTAACTCACTGCACCACAAGGGAAGGCCCCATTATTGTCATCATTATTTCACTCTAGTGCGTCTCCAAAAGCATTCTCTTTATCCATCTATTCATTCATCTTCCCAGGAAGAAAATAAAGCATCTCCAGTGAACCAGCTACTGAGCTAGAAATTTTTATACCTGTCACTTGTATTCATTCATTCCACAAATATTTACAGAGCACTTACCAATGTTGCCTTGTGTCAGATACGGCCAGGCACAGGACTCAGCAGTGAAACTCAAGGGTCTCTTCACAATGATCCTGTCAGAGGGTTTGTTAGATCCATTAAATAAACATAAATGATATTTATATTTAAACCCCAAACCTTCAACTGACTGAGGCAGGTCTTCCAGGCTTTTCTCAAAGAAACTTCAAGGTCTTTCACCAAGAGAAGATAATGTTACTTCCTCCTGCCTGTGATCTACCAGGTAGGACCTATTTTCTCCCATAGGACATAGTATATTTGGAAATCAGGATGTGATATTTCTTTCTCATGTTTAGGTTAAAATTTCCCATATTATCATCGTTATCCCCAAACAGTATATATAAAGTATAGGCATAATATATACAGAATTAGATAATGTATGTATGCTGTATTTAGAATATATGCAAAGTATGTTATTGGTGAGACTATCCCCCTAATTCCCTCCATCCCCACCCCACCTCCTGGAAAAGCCTTCACCCTCTGGTTGGGGATATAGGGTGTTGACATTGAATTCTAGTTGTTTGTCTTTTTCTGGAGTCGCTGAGGTGACCCCCCCAATACTCCTCCACAGGACACATACAGATTATAGCAACAAAGTTTTCATGCACATGATTGATTTGATTTGATTTGATTTGATTCCCTAAATCAAAGTGTTTTGATTTAGGGAAAATTTTTTAGAATCAGAAAGCCTATTTTATTACCTTTTTTCATTATTTAAAAAAAAGATTTATTTATTTATGCACACAGAACTGGGGTACAGGCCAGAGGTGCAAGGGTGGTGAGAGAATTCACCAGAGACAGAGTGGGGAGCAGAACAGGCTGACTGATGAAGTACACTGCTGAGGGGAGCAGCAGGCAGGTCAGGAGAGGTCTGCTGCACCCTGTGGGTCAGCTCCAAGGCCGGGGATCAAATTCGCACAGAAGCGGCTGCAGCAAGCTTTGCAGTGCTGAGTCCTAATCCTAACCCATTGCGCCACCAGGGAGGGCCCTTGTTTAACCAACACTCAGGTGTCATTCGCTGTGAACCAGACACATCTTACAATGTTAACACCTACTAGGAGTCAACTGGAGTCCCAATTTGCCATTTATCAGCTGTGTGATCATGGCCAGTCAGTCAACTTCTCTGGGTCTTGGTTTCTTTACCTGTTTAAATGAGTATAATAAAATCTCACAGATTCCAAGAATCCAAGGAAATGAGTCCCATGCCAGCTCTTAAGGACTGACATAACCTCATTGTCATTTTGGTCACTGTTGCTCTAAGGGAGAGATGTTTCCCCTCCTGGGAGCCTCTGATCAAGGAGGCTGAAGTAAATGGGCTCAAAGCTGAGCTGCTCAGATGGACCAGAAACTGTGTTTCAGGTTTCAGGGGAGCATGATATAGTAAGATGTCAGTCACAGTTCTTTGTGTGTGTGTGTGTGTGAGATTATAGCAACAACGTTTTCATGCACGGAGGGTTTTGCTTGCTCCCACACTAGGTCCTTATCTAAGTTCTATTCACCCAGCAGGTCTTAGCTTAAATATGGCTCCCTCTTGGAAGTCCTGATTCCCGAGCCCTGTATAAGGGATCTGTCTTGAGCTCCTGTAGTGTTCTACGCTTCCCACCCCCTTAGTAATTTTCAGGTCCAGTTCCTCAACCAACTCTATGAAGAAATGAACCTGATGATTTTTTTCCCCAGCAATCTCTCCTCAGCATTTAACATGCATCCTGACACTTAGTAAGACCTTGACAAGTAGTTATGTAGCAAAAATGACTCCTTGTCTGGACTGAAGAGGGAGGGAAAAATTATAACTCTGGTATATTTATAGAGGATTCCAGAAAGTTGCTACCCTAAGAGTAGACATCTTTTTACATTATCATAAAGCGCATAGTGTGAAATGCTCTCAGGGTGACCAGCGTCCACGTCTCACTGCAAGTCCACAGAGACGAGCTGTTGAGTGTTGATTTCTTGGTGACCTTTGCCTACTGGACAATGAAGGCCCTTCCCTGACAGTCTATCCTGGAGGGTGTGTGTGTGTCAACAGTGAAGGCACAAGTCCAGCTTGGGGAATCAAGCGCAGGTGGGACAGGCGCTTGCTTTTAATAACTCAGCCCCTGCGGTGTAGACGAGCTTGGAAGAGACTGGAAGGGAAGCCAAGCAGTGCTGTGTTATTGAATGTGTTGTGGGCATGCTAGTATCCTTGTCAGTTTCAGAAGGGTCAGTGAGTCTCCTGTTCACTGAAAAATTTCATACATTGCAAGGAGATGAAATGGTATTGAGAATGAAATGAAATGTCATCCACAGTGAAATGAAATGTCTAGGAAAGAGAAAAGGAGACAGAAGAAGATGATAGAGTTGACGGTCATAGCAGACAGCCGTTTAGCATAAGTTAATATCCTGGCCAGCTCAATCCAAAGGATGCTTATTTCTGGCTTACGCTCTGATATATTAGACTCTGACATGATGATGGGAGGGGACAGGAGATAAAAGGCCATTTCCAAGGACATAATATATATTATGCATGAATTGCAGAAGCAGGAGAAAGATCAAGAAGAGGCTGACATGTGTTTTATCTCTGGCAGACTCCCATTCACGAGTGTCTGCCAGCTTCTCTGGAACGCAGAGTTTGAGCGGTTTGTTGCACCAAGTTAATACGTCTCCATGAAGGTGGATAGCAGATTTCAGTGGGATCCACTAACGGCGTGTGTGGATCTGCACTCACATATGTAAGAGTGTGGTTAACTTTTCCATAGGCATCAATTAGTCATATCATACATATTTCGCTTAGAATATAACTTTATACTGAATACTGATTAGCTGCTGCCTGGTTGCAATTCAAAAAACAGTAATTTTTTAAGTATGGGACCAGCAAGCAATTGTCCCCTTTATAGTTTATAGGGCAAAAATCTAATATTTTCTTATTTCATCAAATAAAGAATAATTTGGCATCCCCAAAGCACTAAGGACAGTTAGTTTGATAACAAAGAATAGATGAAATGTATGTATACAAATATACACATAATAGTTGTGTTTAGAAGAACTGCAGTATACAATTTCATTTCATAATATTGCATTTTCTATAGTTGTTGGCTTGATAACATTATCAGCTTGTGGTTATATGTTTAATGGAGTATTTCAACATGGAGCATAGATGCTTAATTTATTCTCATGTATTAACGTTATCATTCATTATAACATTATTATATTTATTTCTCATAATTGTGGTCACACAAATGGAGGTAATACTCTTATACATTTACCTTAGTTTGGAATATCCTGTGTAATAGAAACAAGTTCACTAGTAGTTCTGACGCTCCCCTTAGTCCTTACTGGGCCCCAAAGAATCTGGGGGGGTGGGACCCAGAAGATCTTGCCCAGTGACTCCTGTTAGCTGAGCTGGGGTGGGGAGGCTTGGGACTTTAATTCAGAGCCCTCAGGCATATGGGAAAAATGTCCTGGTCTGTGAAAGCTTATGCTTTTTTTTTTAATATTTATTTATTTATTTATACAGATCTGGGGTACAGGCCAGAGATGCGGAGGGTGAGAGGCTTCACCAGAGACAGAGTGGGGAGCAGAACAGGCAGATCGACGAAGTACACTGCTGAGGGGAGCAGCGGGCAGGTCAGGAGAGGTCTGCCACGCTATGTGGTCATCTCCAGGGCAGGTGGGAATCCAACTCATGTGGAAGTGGCTTAAGCTTCTTAGTGCAGTGCTTTAACCCGCTGCACTACCAGGGAGGGCCCGAAAGCTTATGCTTTTGATTGTCAAGAAACATGAGGTAGTTAATTGTGGTAAGAACAACAAGGTAATCACAAAGAGTAAACACATTTCCTAGCTCACATATGGACAATCTCCCCTGTCTGCAATGGGGTCACACAAAGTCCCCCATTCACGTCTAGTCAGAACCAGTGTGGACTTTTAGAAAACAGGGTCTTTTTGGAGATGAAATCACCCAGATTTAGAATGGGCCTTAAATCCAATGACCTGGGTTCTTACAAAAAGTGGAAAGACACAGACGCACATGGGAGATGCCTGTGGAGACAGGTGCAGAGATAAGTTGCGTTTCCAAGCCACGGAACAAAGAGACGCTGGAAGGACCAGAAGCACCCTCCCCAGAGCCTTTCCGGGGCCACGGCCGTCACCTCGCCCTGACCTCGGACGTCCCCCTCCAGCACTGTGAGTGAGCCCATTTTTGTAGTGTAAGTCCAAGTTACTGCTGCACGGGGAGAGTAATACAAACATCTCTTGCTACTTATGGCACAATTCTCTTTCTGCTGTAGCCTTCGCAAGAGTGATGCTCTTACACTGAAGGAGTCTTTGTGGGGCCTCTTTGTTGACTAAGCACACTTCTTCCTAAACTCCCTGTAGTTTTCAAACTCGATCTGTTGCTCCACTTTAATCATCTTGACTTCTCACCCTGTCACTCCTCCTGTGTTTTGCTTTTGTTCGCTTCCTTGTGCTCTGGGAGGCGCTGGCAGAGATGCGTTGGGCAGATGATTGGTATCTCATCTGTTGTCCTTTCTTTGAGCACTACCCAAGGAGACGAGAACCAACTGGGTGGGCTTCCATTGGGAAAGTCAGCTATGTTCAGGGAGGGTTTTTTTTTTTTGACAATACCTGGCAGGTGGGGGAATTCAGTACTTCTCAAACCAGAAACCACCTACAGTTTGCACAAAGAGCTCACATATTTGTGACTGAGTGGGACTAGTTGATGCAGAAGCACACAAACAAGAGCGAAATCATTTTCTAAACCCGTCCACACAGCGATGCTCCGGGCAGAGTTGGGTCAGAAGCGCGTGATGCCGCGAACAGTGATGCTCCCTCCAGACCCAGCACTGTTCTCCTCCAGCGGCTCCCCTAGGAATGGCACGTGACTTTGTTGGGTTTCCACTCAAATCCATTGGGAAATGGGGTGAGTCTGCTTTCATTTCTTGGCCAGAATCACTAGTTCCTGAAAGCCAAGTGCACCCAGCCGGGGCAAGGAAGAGGAGGGAGATCTGCTGGGCACCCGCCCTCTGGGCAGCGGTGCCCTACTGCGTCTCCTCCGCATCTGCCCGCGGCACTGCCCGTGGGTTTCTAACTCCTGGCCCTGCAGAGACTGCCTGTGCTGAAGCCGTGTCCTCCTTTCCGGCCAGCCCTCACTGCCCCCTGCCTGTCTACTCTGGCGCTCACATCAAGCCCTACTGATTTCCAGGTTGACAGCAGATGCTCACCGCTCTTTTTCTTTCTTTTTAAAGAGTTTTATTTCATTTGCTCTTTTTGAAGCATCTTTGTCATACTAAGAGTGAAGGAGGTGCACAAACATCAGCGGGGCAGCAGGCCACGGCTCGCATGTGTTAGGTGAACTCTCTAGAGCCCCCTTCATGCCTCTACCCAAGGGAAACCAGAGAAAGCCCCTCATCTTTGCCCCAGCTCTCTGGCTCTCCCGGACCTGGTCCTCTCCCCTCCCAGCATGCTGCCAGGCCGCAGACAGCTGTTTCCATATTTAGACACCAATCGAGCTTCTCCACCTCATGTGGAAACAACAGAGATGCTCTCTGCTATTCACGAAGCCTCCTTTGTCTTTTGGGTAATAACACAGAGCAGAAGGAAAGCCAGCTTTGCGGCAGACACCCCTTCAACTTCCTGTTCTGGGCTGCACACTCTCCTCTCCCCCTGACCTAGTCCTGCACCCCCACCCTTCCCATCTTCCCCAAGGGAGCTTGTGAGAATGAGCAGGGCCTCTTCGGGGCCTGCCAGGTTTAGGGACAGCTGGGGGGAAGGTGCAGGAGAGGGTCTCGGGTGGAGAGGGGGAGGACGGTTCTTGGGGGGTTGAAGGTAGAGACCATGCCAATCTTGCACACCTGGCAAAAAGCCAGTGCCCACAAGAGGTGGCCAGTATTATGCTAAAGTGGCTTCTTCATAGTTGTAAGAGGCGCCTCTTGGATCGAGCTCTTGGGGAACTTTGTTGTTACTCCAGGGTTTATGCAGGTCCGCTTTTCAGGCTAGCACATTCTATTTTTTATTTGTTTGTTGTTTTGAAACCTGTTCACACAGGAATGAACCTCTTCCCCTCGTTTACTCTCATTGCCATTCTCTGAACCTTCTCAAGCGCCATTACATCTGCCCTGAAGGGAAGTGATCTGGAATTGTTCAAGCAATATCCTCACTAAAGGCAGAAAGATGACCTGAATAATGTATTAAGGTCCATCCTGGCAATATCAATCTGTGCAGTGAATCTCAGGGTAGGGAATCAAGGTTTCGATCTGCCTCAGTGGTCGCAGAGAGCTCTCTTTTTTCCCACAGATGATGTATAACATCATGTTCATTTCAGGTAGGTAACACAGTATGTCCACCATTGCATTTGAATACGTGATGAAAGCTTTACTGCTTTAAACCTAGTTAACATCCATCTCCACATAGTCACAACATTTAAAAAATAATAATATAATAGCTTTTTATATATCATGTTGTGCCTTTTTCCATCTCCGTTGTAATCCCATGGGCTTCCCATCACCAGATCACCCGTGTGCCATCACTACAGTCTAGTGCCCTTTCCCTCCCCCCACCCGTTTTTTATCCCATTTCCCACTCCAACCCCATAAAACATCTCTGGTATATAGTAGTCACAACATTTTTTTAAATTGTGATGACTCTGGGGGCTTTCAGATCTGCCAGACAGCGTTTTTGACTACGGCCTCTACTTTGTGATCTCCATGACTTAATACAGCTGGAAGTCTGAACGCAGACATCTTTTTGTAACACTAGAGGTCACTGTTCAAGCAATATTTCAAAAACATTAGCTTTGAACCAGCAATAAAACAGAGAGAATCCTTCAGTACAAGGGTTAGTGAGAAGATATTTTATGAATCGTTTGAGGGCAACAGCTGGGATTTTATCAAGTTCCTAAATTGAAATTCACTTCTAATCTCCTCTTGTTTCTCACCTCTAGAAAACAATTCCGTTTTCCCAGTTGTAGTAAGACCTCTGCCTGGGGAAGATATGGACGGAAATCCTGCTTCTTCTTGAACTGCAGATTTCAAGTCAACCTCCCCTGCTCTGCCCCAGGAGCTGAGCCCCACCAGTATTTCTAGTACCTTCATTTCCACTGGTCAGTCCCCTCTATCTGCACTTTCAAATCCAAACCTGTTCAGCCGGAACCTGCTTCTGGTCATTTCTTGTCTTGCGCTTTCATAGCCAAACAGACCGCCCTGCTCTACTTCCTTGCTGGTGACTGACACCAGATTTGGCTGATAATGTTGCCAGATCTTGTTGCTTTTACACGCTAGTTGCTAGGGGGATATGTCCTCTGTGAAGTCAGAATGACCACAGCATTCACTGCCTCATTTATTAAATAAATGAGGCCACAGTAGCCAGCTGTCAACAGATGGGTCACTGTAAGACCACCCCTGTTTCAGATACATGCAGCCAACAAGGGGGTCCCCAGAAACGGTCGAGCTCCTATCAAAAACCCCAGATCCCTCACTGTCTGCCTTGTGGCACCAGACTGATGCCATCACGGCCCCATCCCCGCTGATGGCCACCCCCATGAAACCCGGGCTTTGCAAGTCTTGGCTCATTCTTGAGAATCGACTTTCCCTAGGACTCTGTGCAACCCCTTTGCTGACCTCCTCTGCCCCTCCCAATCTCCTGGAAGCCACTTACCCACCTTCTGGACTTGGGTCAATTATGAGCCAAACCCTGTTTCTCCTGACCTGTCCTCTGAGCCGGCCCCCACACACCTAGCAAATTGACACCTGACTCTGAGCCCTGGGCCCTGCTTCCTGCAGCCCTGAGGAGCGGGGGACTCCTCCCCCCAGGGCCAGGAGCTAAGTGACTGGTCTTCCTCCTCTTCGCTGCCCCAGACCACACTGGCTCAGCCGCCTCCTACCACACCCTGCTTTGACCACCTTGCCATTTATCTCCAGTCGCTTTGACCCACTTTTTGATTATTTTACTGTCTGGCTCGCCTTCTCTCTCCAGTATCAACCCCGCCTAACGTCTTAGCAGTTTGAAATTGCACACAGATGCTCTTTCAACAGCCGTGTTGTCCTCCCTGACCTCAGCCAGGTGTTACCATGGTCACACCCTCGGCCTGGGCTACCCAAATGAACATTCTGCAGTGATGGAAATGTTTATACTGCTCTGCTCTGACTGCTGCGGAGCACTTGAAATGTGACTAATACACTGAAGGAATTGAGTTTAAATTTTACGTCATGTTGAAGGAGTTTAAATGAGAAGCACCTGTGCATGAGTTCTTTGCTCTCATGGCTCTAAGGTAAATTTAGCCCCTGGCTAAGGTCCATTCACCTGGTGCCTTGGCAGTCACTTAGGGAGGGGAGCTGTCAGCCTTGGATTTAGGGAGTGCCCTCTCTTCTATTGTTTCGCTTCCAAATAAACCCAGTTTGCAGATAGAATAACTGATCACTTTTGTTTAGGACAAACAGAGGCTTACTGTCTGTCTTCTCCAGTGGGATGTGAGCTCTAAGGAGGCAGAGACTTTGTTGAATTTATTCACTGCTTGAGTATTGCCTGGATCTGTTGTCTGGATCTATGTCTGGCACATAGTAGCTGCTCAACAAACTTATATTGAGTGAATTAGTAAAAGATGTTCATGGAATGCCCTTAGAACAATATCTAGATAAGACAATAAAACTGTTGTATTAATCTTACCTGATATTTTTATTGCCATAACGATCATCCTCTTCGTCCTTCCTGCTGGATTTATCCTCTTCTGTCCCTAAAGCAGTCTCCTCACTTCAGCTCTCATTAACGTTCACCTAGACGCTCAGTCTCAAAAGTCTTCCAGCGCCCGTTTTGCCGTTTAGAGCCTCCCCCTGTTTCCAGAAGGACGTTTCTTAAAAACAAGCTTGATCTTTTCATCATCCTGTAAAAGCCTCTTAGAGAGTCCCCACTTGCTTCCGGTGAAGCCCCCGCATTCATAGACCTTCCGCAATGGGGCCTCCGTCTCCTTTCTAGCTGCTTCTTTCCCGCCCTCCCGCGCCCTGAGAGCACACGTGCTGCCCCACAGCTGTGTGGAGACCGCCTGCCCTTCTGTCCACGTGGCCGGCTCCTCCTCATCCTTTACACGCCCCCTCCGGCCTCTATCTCTCCCCTGCCTGTTGGCTGTTTGCACGTCCTTGCTGGAGAAGTGTCTTTTACTCTTCTGTCCTTCCTGCCTCACAGAGGTTAGGTCGGCTCTCCTGTGGCTGCTGGTTCCGGAGTCAGTGGGAATGGCTGACGGTGCTGCCTTCCCGTCGCAGGAATTTCCCTTCCCACCTCCCACCCAGAAGATTCCAGCTACCCACATCCCCAGCCCATTTGAACACTTGAAGCTGTCTACCTGCTTTCCCTCATCCTCAAAATTAAACCCTAGAGCCCACTCTTACTCTCTCAAGACATTAGTCCCATTCGGTGACTGTTTGCTGACCTAGGAGCTCCCCAGCACCTCAAACCCGTCCTGCTGGGGGACATCCTCTCTGTGTGAGCCCCAGTGGAAAGCAGGAGCTTCTCTGTCACCAACTCCTTGGACCCAGGTTTCCCGGATTCGTTTGCCCTGGGCGCCTTTATTCAGCTTCGTTTCTTACCTTCACCTGGGAGGCAATGCCTGTTTCTGCTTAGAGGTTATGGAGGTAAAATGCAGTTTTCCCTGTACAAGTTTATAGACGTGGCTTAGACTCTTGAACACCTTAGTGACTGTGAACCAAGACTCATTGACCTAGTTTCTCCCTGATTTTTGAGGTGAGGTCTCTGGGGTGAAGCAGTTTGCTGGGAGACACACAGGGTAGCACAGCCTGGACTAGAATTCAGGTGTCCCCATTGCTCATCCTGCGTGTCCCTTATCCTTGACATGCCCCCCAAGAAGGTCCCGGTTGGAGCCTCCCAGAGATAGGCACCAGCGCCTTCGGCTTATTGGGCTGCACATGATCGATCACTCTCAGAGGTGGCCAGGAGGCAAGAGAGCCCACAGCTGTCCCTGCGATCAGCCTCTGAGCTGAGAATCTTATGTGGGGACTTTAGTTTCTAAGCAACTGTACGACAGCAATTGTCATTGTATTTGTATGAATAAAGAAAAGCTTCAAGCCCTCCCTGGTGGCGCAGTGGTTAGGGTGCTGCACTGCAAGCTGGCTGCAGCCGCTTCAGTGCCAGTTGGGTCCCTGGTCCCGGAGGTGACCCACATAGTGTAGCAGACCTCTCCTGACCCGCCCGCTGCTCCCCTCAGCAGAGGACTTCATCCATCTGCCTGTTCTGCTCCCCACTCTGTCTCTGGTGAAGCCTCTCACTCCCCTGTACCTCTGGCCTGTGCCCCAGTTCTGTGTGCATAATAAATAAATCTTTAAAAAAATAAAGGTGATTAAAATGAAAAAAGCTCTTGTTTTGGATCCAACATATACACGTAACAAATTTTCTTTTTCTAAATGAGTTTATGAAGATCTAGACTTTTATAAAGTTATCAGACTAGTGCATAAACATAGGTCTTAGAAACTGGCTTCAGATTTCAAACCATTTTTAAAAAATTCTCATATTTAAGTCACTTTTTTTTTTTGCAGAATAACTCAACAACAAATGTGACTGTATCCATTCCTATTGGTTTAGTATCTAAGATATTAGCTGGTTACTATTAACAAAGGATTTAGCTCAGCTTAGGAACAACAGCAAAAGAAAACAAATCCAGAAGTAAAGAACTCAAGGAAAATGAGACATGAAGTCAGCCTTCCTTACATTTCTGAGGCCATCTTAGCTTCTCCGCTATCATGTAAACTGATTTATCTTCTTAAGCTTGTTCTTAAAGATTACAATGACCTCTAATGAGCACTTGGATGACAGTCTTCTAAAGGAGATGTCTTATTGTTAGATTTCTTTAGATTGCTTACTTATTTGTGTGGTACAAATTGAATTGTACAGCTGCAATTGAATCCAATGACAATTTTTCTTGTCCACATCGGACTGGCTGAGTTAACCACCTGTGTTTCTTTGCGGGGGGGGGAGGGGGGCTACTGACCCTTCAAGCTGTCTGCTTTGGTTTCAGCTGTCTGCCAACAGGGCGCTCACCTATTCATTCGCCAAATGATTAGACTGATACTTGTTCCTGAAGGGGAATCACCTCCTAGTGAGCCTCGGGACTTGGCCTTGAGGCAGAGTCAAATCTATGAAGTGGTATCTGTGTCAAGGCTGAGAGGCTGTCATCATTTTGTCTAAACGGGTGGATCTGATCATTCCTAAAAAGATGTCACAGCTCCCAGCAGAGAGGAACATTGGAGTACTTCACTATTCTTCCTTTGTGTGCTGGGCTTGGAAAAGATAGATCTCCGTTTAGATATTCAAACTTCTAGCTCCTTGCCTGCTGCTGGTGTTTGCTCTCTGACATACAAACCAATTGTGTTCATAAATCCTATGTATAAGACACGGCAAATCCTATTTTTACTTTTCATATTTAATTTGACAACCTTAAGGTGTTTTAAAGTGCATAAATACCCACGTTTGCACAAGAAGGGGAACCAGCCCTTCTTCACAGGTCTGCAGAAACCTGCTGTTCTGAATCGTGTCTGACTAGTGTGCTGAGCCCTGCCGTGTGTGGCCTGCTTGAATATTTAAGACCAGGAATTATCATTTTATTTGATCTCCGAGAAAGTCATTTTCTTTTTCTATGCACCAGAATAAGCCTGTCTACTAAAAATAATGAAAAAAATAAATGTGGTCTGTCTTTTGCAGCAACTTGGATGGAGCTGGAAAAGATCATGCTTAGTGAGATAAGCCAGAAAGAGAAAGAAAAATACTGGATGGTGTCACTCC
>NW_004567119.1:11849178-11858106 GCF_000260355.1 Condylura cristata | reverse complement strand
AAAAAAAAAATAAAAAATAAATGTGGTCCTGGATGTCACTGTATTCTGCCAGCTCATCAAGATTCTAAGCAGGTCAGTATCAGTCTCCCTTTAAGCCCAGGCTGCTACTGTGTAATGCCGGGCTGAAAAGAATTATAATAATAAAATCAGTGTGTGGGTTATGCCTAAACCTTAGGAGGTTCATTCAGTGGGTTGGGAAGCCCACTGGGAAGCCACTGGAGGGGGTTTCAGTGGCATTTGTAACCCTGGTACCTTTGAATTCCTATTTTTTGATGAGAGAGGGCTTGCTGAGCAAAGATGAAATAATACTCAGCAGCCATTCTCCATGACACACACACACACACACACGCTAAGGAGAGTCTGTAAAAGGGAAGGACAGGTATCCCCCACAGTTTAGATGAAATAACTTGCAAAGCAGGACACTCACCCTCTCTTTCCCTCCTCTGTTCATCCCAACCATCTCTCCTACAGATAGATGTTTGTCCTTATAGCAACAGCACTATCTTCTTCCTTGGCTTTCTTTGTAATCTCTCTTACTTCAGAGAAGCTACAGCGGGAGATTTGACCAGTCAAGTTAATTGACAACACTAATTTCTTCTTGGGCCAGCAGCGCACGGGAGAATGAGCCAGTGACAGGCCTGGACATGATCTCAAGTGGAAGGATCGGTGTGATCATTTATTCAGACACTGTCCGTCAGTCAGCACCGAATCACTGAGCAACTCCCACTGCAGGCTGCCACCCTGCTGGGGAGACCATACAGGGTGAACCAGAAAACAAGTTTCCTCCTCTCCAGGGCTCTGCAGTTTGCAGAAGTCGTGCAGGTGAAATCCCTGCAAAGGTCTAAAGTGGAATCTGTGAAGATTATATGTTCAGATGTAAAAGTCAAAATGTAAGCGTAGCCCCGTCACGGAGGGGCCTGGCCAGGGCACCACTCAAAGCTTTGCTTCTGCACATCTCTGTTCGGGAACAGCCTTACCCCCAGATTCCACATGGAGGAACCTGACTGGTGTATGGCAGCTGCTACCCCCAGCCAGGGGGTCAAGTTTAACGCCAACAGTGAGGAGTCACAGATACACTGTACCTCAATGTGAGGTGATGAGATTGGCTTTCTGCTGTCATCCTGCTTCTAAAAAGACACTAACCCATGTCCATCTTTTGAGAAAGACACCAGACAAAGCCTCATGGAGGGCACCCTACATGTCCAGAGCCGAGCACCCTGCCAGGAAGTCCAGTGGGATCCTGAACAGAGGAGGGAGGAGGTGCCAACTATGAAAATGAGCATCATGGGTGCATGTTAGTTAATGACAAGATGTTGGTTCTTTCACTGTACTGCGCTCATGGAGCGTGTGATGCTGGGAAAGCAGGTAGCGGGTGGCTCCATGCTATCTCCACATAGTTCCCGGAATCTCAAACTGTCCTAAAATAGCAAGTATAATTAAAAAAAAACAAACTGCTGGTAATAGCATGATAGTGGGATGTGCAGAGGTTCTTAGAATTTGCTTTTCTATGTTTTCCTGTTCTTCTGCACCAGTCTTCCTTGGCTAAACACTGCATTCAGTATGTTTGCGATAGGAGAAACTGAAAAGAACTGTGATATTTCATAGCATTTCTCTGCTTCTAAGTTAGAGGGTCCTTTGCTACAAGAGAAGGCACAGGCTGCCGCTCCTTCGGCTCCGTGGCTATTTTCTCTGTTTGTGCCGGACCGGTGGCATCTTCTGGGGCGGGGTTAGAGGAGGGCAGGGAGAAAACAATGTCACGAAGAGACATCTTGTTTCTGGAGAAGTGGAGGAGGATGGTTCTAGTCCTTCTTGTCCTGACTGGGCAGACAAGGTATTGAAGTATGGAAATAAAAGTATTGAAGTAACATTGGTTTAAACATTGCATGTTTTTCAGGGGCACAGCTTTGTAATTTGACAACTGTATATACACCTTAATCACCTCCAAAAGTCTGACTTCCACCACACAATTGACTCCCTTTGCCCAACACCGAACCCCTCCCCTCTCTCCTCTGGTAACCACCATTTTGTTCCTCTAACCTGAAAGTCATGTTTGTTTGCTTGGACAGGAATTCATTTGCACCTTTGTCGCGGAAGAGGGCAAGCTCTGTTTGGAGAGGTCAGAAGTAACCTCCAAGATGATAATTTGAATACAAGTGACCTAAAGATGGTGAGGTTATGCGATCAAGAGAACTCATGCAGAGAAAACAGTTTCCTCAAAATGGGGAGAGGGAAACATTGCAAGAGAGAACCCGCAGGCTCTGTGCTCCCTGGGGACCCCATCACCTTGCCGGCCAGATTCTTGCTCAGCCGTTGAGGATGGGTCTGCCTCCTAGTCCCCACCTGGCAAGTCTGTCTAGAAAGACACTTCCAGCTGCGTATGCCTCTTCTGCACGTGATTCATCTTTTTCTTCTTCTAGGGGCTGTGAGGGAATGAAGCTTCAGAACCTGAGTCCTCCTGTCATTTAAGAACTCCGCCAGGACAGCCTTAGATTGGGCCCCTGCATAGAAATGGTGGTCCCTTGGGTGCGCCTGGTTTTTGCAGGGACTAAGTTTAGCAAGAGATTATGAAGGTGAGTCTCTCTTTCTCTCTCTTTCTTTTTTGAGAAAGGAAACGTTGCCTCCTTGAATTCATTTTTCAGTGTCTCTGGAAGCTCTGTTTTTCCCAAACATATTCTTTGGAGAAGCCTGGAGAGGAAAGAAGTGTCCAAGTGTATGCAGATGACAAACCAGCGCTCCAGCAGCCAGCCACAGCAGTGAGGAAACCTTGATGAAAACCCCAACCTCTGAGGTGGGAAATGAAGCCTGGGGGGGGGGGGGAGGAGAAAGGCTGGGAGAGAGTGATGTGAAGAGTGAAAGTCTCTGAATCTGAATGATAAGCTGCCCCAGAGAACCCACAAAGTGGCTCTGAGCCCTGTCTTTGCCAAGAGGGACTTTTTTTTAAGCATTTATTTATTTGTGCATACAGAACTGGGGTACAGGCCAGAGGTACAGGGGCGGTGAGAGGGTTCACCAGAGACAGAGTGGGGAGCAGAGCAGGCAGCACTGAGGAAGTACACTGGGGAGGAGAGCAGCGGGCGGGTCAGGAGAGGTCTGCTGCGCCATGTGGTCACCTCCGGGGCTGGGATCAAGCTCATGTTGAAGTGGCTGTAGCTTCTTAGTGAGGTGCTTTAACCCTCTGCGCCACCAGGGAGGGCCCCAAGGAGGACTGTTTAATAGCAATGGCAGCAAAGTAGGTGTTGAGCTGGGCAACCATCGAGTGGCTGGAAGAGTTGCTCTGATTTTCTGCAGTTTTTCTCACTTGATCAGAAAACCATTAAATGACATTGTTTGGAAAGAACTGTCAGAAAATGTAAGTGAATATTTATCTTCTCTTGAGGTAGAGAAAGGCTTCCTAAGCATAACATTAAAGATAGAATAGAAAGGAAAAGATCAATGAATTTGATGCAGTGAAAATAAAGAACGTCTATATGAAAAAGCCCATAATAAACAATATGAAAAGGCAAGTAACAAGCTTGAAGATTCTCAATAAACACAGCAGACAAACAGTTTAAAATCTTAAACATAAGGACTCTTAGAAAGAAAGTAAAAGAGGATAGAAAAAAAATAGGTCAATAAACAACTTGGATATTTATCAGAGAAAAATGCAAATAGGCAATAATCTTATGAAAAAAATTCCATTAAAACTAGTAAACAAAGAAATGGACATGAAAACAATCCTGAGGAACCACTTCCACCAAGTTGCAATAAAAACTAGGGTTGGTAGATGTCCACCAAGGTGGGATTTCCAGGCCTCCCTGGTGACTGAGGGATGAAGTCTCAGCGCTATCACGGCTATGGCCTGAGTTCGATCCCCGGCCAGGGACTGACCCACCGGGCACGCCAGACCTCTCCTGTCTCACCCACTACTCCCCTCGGCAGTGTATCTCAGTAAATCTGCCCATTCTGTCCCCCACTCTGTCTCTGGTGAATCCTCTCATCCCCTGAACCTCTGGCCTACACCCCAATTCTTCTATGCAACAACAAAAATGGGGTGTTTCCGCATATGCAGAAGACCAAATCATGATTCTGAAATTTGGCAACATGTTTCAAAAGTCTTAAAAGTAAGTTTTCCTTTTGACCTAGGAATTATCGCCATGAAATAACTGAACAAGTACTCACGATGCTCAGCTCAGTATTGGTGAGAACCAAAGAGGCCCTGGGTGGCAGAGATCCCTTGCAACAGGGCCACCAGAGGGTTCCACTGCAGTGGAAGTCAGTGGCTGGGCCCTTTCTGGCCCTCTGCTTGAAGCTCTGTGGCTTCTCTGTGCTTCAGTTTCTGCTTTTGTAGGAGAGGATGATTGTGTAGCACCTGCCTCACCATGTTATTATGAGCTTTAGACCTTACACGACACAGAGGGCTCAGCAGAGTCTGTGTGCTGTTGCTAGTGTCTTTCTTTTTCCTTTTTAGAAGATTTATTTATTTATGCATACAGAATTAAGGTACAGACCAGAAGCGTGTGTGGTGTGTGTGTGTGTGTGTGTGAAAGGCTTCACCAGCAACAGAATAGGGAGCAGAACAGACAGATTTACTGAAATACACTGCTGAGGGAAGCAGCGGGCGGGTCAGGAGAAGTCTGCCGTGCCAGGTGGGTCAACCCCTGGCCAGGATTGAACTTGTGTTGTGTGTTGCAGTGGCTTCGATAGCTTCTTAGTGCTGTACTTTAGCCTCTGTGCCATCAGGGAGGGCCCCTCGCTAGTGTTTTTCTTGCTGTCGATACAACAGGAGTTCTATATGTGTGAGGAACACATGTAAAAGCATAGGAAACCGTCTGATAGATGTCAAGTGAAAAAAAGGCAGATGACAAAGAAGTAGCCACAATACCCATGATGTGGGGGCAGAGCTCAGGGTAGAGCATCTGGCTGCTTAATGCTCACAGCTGTGTAAGTAGAGCATCTCTGGCTACTCTGTGTCCACCTGCAGAGGGAAAGGCTTGGCAGCAGACTAAACATTAACACGCTGGCTTCTGGGTGACGTTTGCTCCTCTTCACTTTTTCACCTTTTACAAATTTTCACATACTATTTTTGCTTTTAATCATAAAATTTAAAAACTATGAAAGTCTGTTAGGGAGTGAGCACTTCTCAGATGCGGCCTGCGACACTCGCTACAGCCTTAACTTCACTCCGCTCATGCTCTGTCCCCGTGTCTGCCTTCTCCAGCCTGAGCCGGGACTCCGCTCTCCAGAGGGCACAGACGACGCTGGTGGGATTCTGCCCGGCCCGGCCCGGAGGGCGTCCTGTTGGGGAGGAAGGGGGCCCGCCACGGTACCCGGGCTGGGCCCGCCACGGACCACAGCTGCTCTCACGGCCGGGCCGTAGAATGTCGAGAAGCTTCCCCAGTGGGGCTTCTACAGGAGCAGGGCCTGCTGTCAGGTAAGTGTTTCGAGTATTAGAAAACACCCACTTTCCTCTGTGACTTGACTTCCTATGCCCCTCATTGCCCTGCTGGCCAGGAGCTTGCCCTCATCTCCTGGGGGGAGACCAGGGTGTGAGGCCTGCGATCCTAAGTGGAGACTGGAGCCCCAGCACATAGGAGGCTTTTACCCTTTCTCTTTGGCAGCTGGAACTTGGGTGTGTCTCAGTCTCTGAGTCACTGATGGGTTAGTTTCGTTCTCTGAGGCCTTTTCAGTGTCTTGCCCCTTAGTTCTGGGGCCTGCAGAATGGGGGTGCTCCACAATGCTGTTGAGTGGTGCAGAGATAAAGGGTGATTGGAAAAGTGGACACAGGAGCAGGTGGGCGGGAGGCTGCCTGGCTGGAGAAGGGAGCTCCAGGCTGGCCGACTTGAACCCCTAATTTTTCTCCTTTAAACTTCTCAGAGGGAGGGGTACAGCCCACTCACCTTGGTTCTTTATTACAATTTAACCTCTCCTCACACTGAAGCAGAGGCCACCGTGTTCTCAGCACAGGCTGGTCTTGTAAACAAGGGAGGCTCTTTGATAGTGGAGGGGTCAGGTGCTTTCATTGCAGTAGAAATCTAGCTGCACAGATGGCTTCAGGACTTCAAGGAGCTACGCTTGGCTCTCTGGGGATGAGTTTTTAGGACTAGGAAAATCAAGTTTTGAGCTTATTTATAGGTGAGAATGCAGAAATAATACCACAAGGAAGCGGAGCTCACCCCGATGATTCATGCTCAGAAATCAGCCCGAGGGAGACAACGCTCATCCTCATCAGGGCAAGGCCACTTGAGAGGACTGGCGGAGCCCCTGGCCCAGGGCCCATCGCCCCACCCAGGGCTCGAGCGCAGGTGTGGACAAAGCGGTTGTCACATGGAGACGCGTCCGCGGTAGCCAACATCAGGGAGACGCTGTGTGCAGGCCGGGATTTCAGCCATTAATTAGCATCCCAGTTTTTCAACATTTCTCCTTTGGGTCCTTTTTCCGGTAAACACCAACCCACCCAAACTGCTTGTATTAAAAAATCCTAAATTTATCTTCCCAAGAACTATCAGCCCGTCTTCTCTTTTACAACCAAAATTCTCAACAAGAAGACATAGACCCTCAAAGTTCCTCCCTTCTTCATAACTCGCTCCCTCCTCCCTAGAAGACGGTCTTCCCTGAAGCTTCTTAGCTGAAATTGCAGCCAAGGGGCACCGTGACCTCCAAGTCCCCAAATCAGTCATCTCAGCGCAGTTCTCTTTCTACTTAAGGTTTTAGATAACTTCTGCTATCCGCTAGAAACTTTCTACTTTGACTTCAGGGGTGTCAAAGTACAGCGCAAGGCCTCACTTAACTCGGCCACTTTGAGCCAAGCAGGAGGCTATGAAGGTCGGTCTGGGCAGCATAGTTGGTATTTCTCTAATCAGCGTTCCAGAGAATGAAATGCCCTTACTTGAGGAGCTGCTGTGTCTTGAGTTCCCACTCCTGGGGGCTTCTCCTCCAGCCCTTCTCTTAATTCTCTCCTCTGCTAGCTGGACAGTAGTTAAGGGGAGCACATGTCAGCACACCTGTGCTTAGCACAGGGCCAGGCGCTTTGTAAGGCGCTGTTCTGGCCTCCTGGGTCCTCCCTCCACCCAAGGCTTCCCTGTCTGTCTGCTGTGTTCCTGCGACACCCCTTACTCCTCCTGTGGCGCATCTCCCAAGAAATGGGGACCTGTTTCCTCCACGCCCCTGAGCACTCCACAGGGAAAGGCCCCCACTTCCTGGGAAGCCCCAGTGAGGAGCGCCATCTGCACAACGGGACCCTTACTTTGCGGGCTTGTCGAGCGACCTCATATGTATGCCCTAAAGCTGTCCCCAGGGGCTCTGGGCTTCTGAAGATGACACGTATATTTCTTGCCGTCTGCTGAACATTCTCACATCAAGAGCTCAGCTTCGTGACACCCAAGCTCCGCTTTGGAAGTGTTGTGCTCCCGTCAACTCAGAGTCACAGTGTGAGCTGTACCTTTTCTTCATCACCCCTGACAGCTTCCTCCTGACCCACCCCTCATCACACACTCTGTCCTGTCCCAGAACCCGCCCTCACTGCGGTCTCCCTCCCAGGCTGACGATGGCTCCCTAGCTGCTCTTGCCTCCTGTCCCCATGCTGTTCCATGGAAAGCCTTCTTGGCTCTCTCCCTTCCCAGTCCTCAGCAGACCCCAGATAGAGTTAAGGAAGAGTCAGGAAGACTTCTGACCTCCTTCACATTTTCTTGTGCCAGCCATCCCAGCACCAAGCCGGGCAATGCCCACCCCCCTCAAAATGGCAGACAGTCCCATGTATAAGCCGTCACTGGGGATGGCCTCTCCCAGCTCGCCCCCTCACAGTTGGGTGGCCATGGTCCAGGCTCCCTGTGAGCCACAGCTGAAAGGACCCTTCTCTTCCCTGACCTCATGAAACCTTTAGCTTGTCCTCTCGTCACCAACGAGTGCAGGTCTATCAGTTATCACCTTGTCCTCGTGGGAAAGCCGTGTCCACAGGGCTCTGCGCAGCATTGGGACCAGTGATAGCATGTGCATGGTTGTCACTTTATCACCACTTTGCAGGCAGAGACTGTGATCTCTGGTTGCCACAACCAGCTGATTTCCAGCCGAAGTAGAAACAACAGGTGACATGAGACCAAGATACCGTAAGAGTTAGGCTCTGGCGCAGTGAGACAGCCTGAGAAGGAGCTGAGTTATAGCCTATGAGGCCAGTGAGAAGGGTAGTGGCCCTTCCTGGGAACGGTGGGTCAGGTGAGGCCTGTGGGCCTTCTCCTGCAGACCTAGCTCTGACGCTAGGTCGCCGTAGGGCTTGTGCTGAGGGGGCTTTGGAATACAATTTGGAGTTTGTTCTCCTTCTAGCAATGCCTTCGTTTCCTTTCCATTTTTATACTTTCTCAGCCTACCCCATAACTTATCTATTTCTGCAGTTTCGGTTCTAGACCTCACTTTTTCCCAGGAACTGACAAGAAGACAAACAGTAAATATTTTACCAGTCCAACGGTTCTTGATACTAAAATCTCACACCAACCATCTCCGATGAGCGCTCCAGCTTCCAGGGAGGAATCATTGGGGGTTCACGAGGACACCCCAGCCAGAGCAGCTGCGTGAAAATCTAGGAGAAAGTCAGAAATTAGCCCGCGTTTAGGGGACTTTTATTGGTCATAATTAAACCCTTGTTTAAAAGCAATTATTAAGTGGTTAAATGCTGTGATGCACCCCTTCCAGGAGGTGGGGTGAAGAGTCGCAGCATCAAGTCACCTAGGATCTTGCTAGAAAGCCAGTCTGAGGCCCCATTCACCGCAGGCCTCCTGAACTGGAACCTGCAATTTAGTGTGGTTCTCCGTCAAAGTTTATGATCACTGCTGCAGACAATCTCTACTGGGCTCTTAAAAGCATCTTCCGATGTGGGGGGGGGGGAGGAAGGGAGGGAAATGCACGGGACTATGGTGGTGGCACAGGGGTGATTTGGTGATGGGAAACCCGTGGGGATTA
>NW_004567119.1:11845385-11848963 GCF_000260355.1 Condylura cristata | reverse complement strand
GACTAAACTGCCCTCTTCTTTCCAGGCCCCCTGGGCTCACCGTGCTTCCTGACTCAAATCAAGTGGTGTTTGTGATTTGAGAAGCCACTGGCATGGGGGCTGGACAGAGAAGCCTTTTTAGTTCTCCCACAACTGTCCCCACCCTTTGCGACTGGAGTCTGTCACTTCCAGTGTGGCTGCTCAGGAGGTCAAGGCAAGAAACCTGGGCAGCAAGGAGCTCTGGGTGCTTCCTAAAAGCTCCGAGCCTGGCTGGTTTAGGAGAAAGGCTGCCCCAAACCTGGATACCACAGAAATGTCCACCGCCAGATGAGTAGATGACAACCATGGTGAAGGCATGTGATGGACACTGGCCAGCAACAAGGAGGGAAGTTACTGGTATGCACAGCAACATGGATGCACCTCAAAATAGTTTCTCTGACAGCAGCCAGACTCCCCACCCAAAGGCACAACACTGCATTTGCATTTAACTGGTTTGGGAATGAGGGGGTCTATCCATGAAGACAGATTCTGCTTGAAGAGAGATTACGATGCTCACTTCATATTTTAAAAATGAAGGTGTGGCCCTCCCTGGTGGTACAGCGGGTTAAAGCACAGCACTGAGAATCTAAAGCCAGTTCCGCATGAGTTTGATCCCCGCCTGCCCCGGAGGTGACCCCATGGTGCGGCAGACCTCTCCTGACCCGCCCGCTGCTCCCCTCAGCAGTGTACTTCGTCGATCTGCCTGTTCTGCTCCCCACTCTGTCTCTGGTGAAGCCTCTCACTGCTCCTGAGCTTCTGGCCTGTACCCCAGTTCTGTATGCACAAATAAATAAATCTTTAAAAAAAAAAGAAGGTATAATTTGCATGTGGGAAATGTTTTTTTCTTTCCTTTCTGGCTCCAAGGGCAGTAGAGGTCAAGGGTGGCTGTGCTCTTGGGGACACATGATGGCTAGCTGCTCCCTCGAACTGGGCAGGTGGTTTGGTGCAGGAGACCTCCTGATGGTTCCTGTTTCCTTGGAGGAGAATCTTGACCAGAGGCATCTCTGGCCGGAGGCTTCGTCCTCAAAAGCCGTCGGTGTGCTCTGCAGAACCTTCCTTTTGCAGACTTGCCTCACTCCGCGTCTCTAGGAGCCCCCAGCAGACTCACAGGGAATTGACTGCTCCCTCAAGGGCTTCCAACACGAGCCTCTCTGTTGGGAAGTTTAGGAACTGCTGCAACATACAAATTTTGGTCACTGAGTTCCATAAGTATTTCCAGAGCAAGGGTTTATCACATTGGCGTAAACGTCCCCAAGAAAAAAAGTTACCTGGCGGATGGGTGAGGTTCCCGTGCCTACTTAAGATGAAAATTTTAACTTTTTTTTTTTTTAAAGATTTATTTATTTGTGCATACAGAACTGGGGTACAGGCCAGAGGCTCAGGGGCGGCGAGAGGCTTCACCAGAGACAGAGCAGGGAGCAGAACAGGCAGATCAACGAAGTACACTGCTGAGGGGAGCAGCGGGCGGGTCAGGAGAGGTCTGCCACGCCATGTGGGTCACCTCCGGGGCAGGCGGGAATCGAACTCATGCGGAACTGGCTTAAGCTTCTTAGTGCTGTGCTTTAACCCGCTGCGCCACCAGGGAGGGCCGAAAATTTTAACTTTTTAAACAGGAAAACCCAAGAATGATGTTGGAATTATTCTTTGGAAAAATTATAATTTATCTCTATTAATTTGGAAAAACTAACTGAGCTGACAGTGGCAGTATTTTCTGTCTTTGTCTGCATTTTTTAATGTCTCTGTGGTGAGCACATATTACCTGGAAACTATTAACATATAATATTAATATATGAAAAGTATGTAATTAAAAGAAAAAGCCAGCAGCTACTCAGTGCAGTACCAGGAAGGGGCTGGACGTACATAGCTGATTTCCAATTTCTGGCGCCTCTGGGGGCGACGATCTCCATCCCAGACTCAGCCCACGTAAATGACCCTGGAAGTCCTGGGAACACACTGTCGCCTATTTTGAGTCATTCGAATTTAGATTTGTGGTAATAGACCTATTTGGGTTAGTGTCAGGTGATGGCTGAGCCTGTAGCTGCTCTGTGACTTCGCGTATTCTCTATTTAAATAGGCGCCCAGGAGGGCAGCTGTGCAAGGTGCTATTTTCATCTGCCTCCAATTTCTCAGTAAGTTGTTTCATTTGACTTGTAGGAAAGCACTGGGCCATTAATGCAAGCCCCCAACATCAAATACAACGCTTTGAAAAGCAGACCATTTTGCCATGCGGGCAGGAGGAGTAAATGTTATTTAGAAGAAAGCACTCTTTGCAGCCCCGGCTTCCTGGAGCACCAGTCGGGGGTCGCTGCGCCCTGACCGTGCCCACCTTCCTCATGGCACCCAGGACCAGCTTCCTTCCTGACCCATCCCCTGGACTTTGTCCTGCTTTGCTTTCCAGCTTCTCTGGCCACAGTGTCTCTTTATCTGTCCTACTTTCTTTTTAAAAAGATATATTTTTTTATGCACACAGAACTGGGGTACAGGCCAGAGGTGCAGGGGTGGTGAGAGGATTCACCAGAGACAGAGTGGGGAGCAGAACAGGCAGATTGATTGAGGTACACTGCTGAGGGGAGAAGCGGGCGGGTCAGGAGAGGGCTGTGGGACATGTAGGTCACCTCTGGGGCTGGGGATGGAACTTGTACTGAAGCAGCTGCGGTCAGCTTGCAGTGCTGCGCCCTAACCCGCTGCGCCACAGGGCGGGCCCTGTGCTACTGTAACCACAGGAGCCTGCCCTTCCCCAAGCCAGCCAGGTGCTGGCTCTTGCAAATCAAAAACTCCCCCTGCAGGTGTCTCACAAAGCCTGGCCACAGCAACGACCCAGAGGAAATCTCACAGCTGTTTCATGGAAACTTGAAAGCCTTTTTCACAGTTTCTCCCTGTGAATTACCACATCCTGAAACTGGGCCCTACAGCTTGTGGGGGGCAGTAATGCCGAGCGCTTGCGCTGGGCCAGAGGGCCCATGTGCATCGAAAGATCTGGAAAATCTTGAACTGGAACTGCGTTGTCCTGCTTATGTGCATTTTTCATGTTTCCTTGTTTTCAGAATATATAATAAACACCCTCTGCTACAATAAATGAAGTCCTGCCCTCTGCTACAGTCTCTCTCTCTCCAGCTACAGATCTCAACTTTTGCTCATGTCTGCCACTACCGACATTTCCTGCACCTGAGTTGCTCTTCTTGGCATCTTACCCATCCTGCCCACCCCCAAACCCTCGTGTTGAGGATTTAGTTGGCCAGGACACTGCTAACTGTGAATCTGGAATGTCAAAGTCAAGAGAAAAACAACAACAACAAAGGCATTGGCATCAGTAACGTGCCTTTATCAACCTGAAGTGGACTCTGGGATGGATGCCATGTGCTTATTAGTGATGCAGGTCCTGCTTTAAAAACTACTGAAGAGGGGGCCCTCCCTGGTGGGGCAACGGATTGGAGTGCAGCACTGCAAGCTGGCTGCAGCTGCCTCAGTGCAAGTTCGATCCCCAGCCCAGGAGGTGACCACGTGGCACGGCTGACCTCTCCTGACCCGCCCGCTGCCCCCCACAGCAGTGTGGGAAAAAA
>NW_004567119.1:11807445-11845095 GCF_000260355.1 Condylura cristata | reverse complement strand
TCTGATGGGTGTTGGGGTGCAGGTGGGTGAGGGGTGCCTAGGCCAGTCTGGAGGGGACTTCTGGGAGGGCTTCCTGGTGGAGGTGTCTCCTAAGTCTTGAAAGACGAGTAAGAGTTAGCTGGGAGGGAGAGGTCCCCAGAGGTGGCAGGGAACTCTGGGCTGATGAGTTTCACAACCAGACTTTACTTTTAGTTCCAGTTTTGCAAACAAGGCAGAAGAGGGCAAATATGTTTTATTTTCTACCGTTTGAGAAAAGGAACATAACTTTCAGGAATTAAAAATGAAACTCTAGCATAAGTGATTTTCAAGTTTTATATATAAATATCCTCCCAAGTCACCAAAAATACAGAGTTCTGAAACCTCAGTTTCAGAGACTCTGAATAGTTCTGAGGGCTGGGGAGGGGGGAGTCAAGGAGAGATGTGCCCAAGACTATTTTAACGAATTCCCCAAATAATTCTGATGTAGGGTGCCCCCTTCACCCCATTAAAAAAATCCTGCTGTACGGGAGGCAGTAATAATAATAATGAACAACTATATACCAGAGACATTTTACGGGGGTGGAATGGGGAATGGGATCAAAAAGCTGGGGAGGAGGAAGGTGCCCTGGACTATGGTGACGGTGCACGGGTGAACTGGTGATGGGAAGCCCATGGGGATGACAAATGAGATGGGAAAAGGCACAAAGTGATGTAAAAATAAACTATTATTCATAAAAAGAAAATCCTGCTGTAAAAAGAATTTTTAGTCACTCGTCCATTCGTTTACACAAAACAATATTAATATGAAACACAGTCCCAAGACTGGAGGCGAGACAGAAGCTCCTGCCTGCAGGGAGCCCCGCTCAGCCAGAGGAGGCCCATGGAGGCCAGCTTCTGCCTGGTCTCCTCAGGTCTTGCCTAAGGGGCCCTCCTCTCCCCCAGAGCTACGCGCCTGCCCCAAACGCCACTCTAGCACCTGGCCACTGTCCTTCAAGTTTGGGTTAGGCTGGGCCCCTGCATAGGTCCTGGCGACTGTTAGGGGCAGGTCCAGGCGGAGGCCTGGTCTGGGAGTCGGTAGGATTCTCCACACCCTGCAGCAGCTTCTGTGAGCAGCCAGTTGGGAAGCGTCTGCCAGGTCAGCAGTGCGAGCACAGGGTCCGTGCTGACAGAGGGTCTGTCTGAGTGGAAGGTCTGGCCAGAAAGCAGCAGGTATGCAGGGTCCTGGCTTCCAAGGCAGGTGTTTGTTCCCCTGTTTCAGTGTTGGAGACTAATTCCCAGTGGGATGGTAACTGGACGTGAGGCCTTTGGAAGGTAGTTAGGGGGACGTGGGGTCACGAGGGCAAGTGCCTTGTGCCGAGAGACATCTGTGTTTGCTCTGTCTCAGTGCCCAGTGGGCACACAGCGAGAAGAGGGCCCTCACCATAGCCCAGCCTGGCCAAGCCTCTGACCTGGACTTGCAGCCCTCAGAACTGGGAGAGAAAAAGTGTCTGTGTATTAAGCACCCCCCACCCAGCTCCCCAGTCTCCCCACACGGTCTGTGGTATCACATGGCAGCCTGAGCCGAGTAAGGGATAACTGTCAGCCCCTCTCGGCTTCTCTGAACGCCCCGGGGTTTGTGCAACCGTCTGCCCAGCCCTGCCCGGCTTACCTGTGGGAACTCCTTCAGAATCAGGGACTTTCACCTGCCTCCTTACTGGCTTAGAGTGATTTAATGGCCTCACCCGATGTTACTATTACCATGTCGGAGGCCCGGCCCCCGGGTTAAGCAAACACCATGGAACCATCAGCTACCACTAGCCAGCACCTGGAAAGAGAAAGCAGTTCCAGAAACTGTGACTGGGCTCGAGTGCCTGGGACTCTGTATGTGGGTGTATGTTGGGACATATACAAATAAGAGATTGGGACATGGCCAAATAGAGAAGAGCCAGGCATAGCACAGAGGCAAATATAGCTGGATGACAGGAATGCGCGCACAGACACAGGAATGGAGACACGAGCACACACTCTCAGAACACTGGTCCACCCTCCCCAGCCGCTGTAAAGCAAACCTGTGGGCATTAAGGCTGTCTCCAGCCACTGGCCCAGGAGCCCAAACAAGAATCCCCATGACAATCAACCACAATTAGCCCTACATCAGCCTACCACAGCTTCCAATTTAGAAGCTGAAATGCACCCCCACCCAACCGCTGGGCCGGACACGAGGGCTCACCTCTCACTTCCAAGCTGGCACCCCCATTAGGACACACTGGAAACCTCCGCTTGCCTCCACTAGAGGCCTTTCCGGCCCCTTGGCCTGCCTCACTAGAGTCTCCACCAGGACATAAGGGATCCCGCCTTGCGTAAGTTCTAGATGAGTGGCCTTTGCTTGTCCTCACTGATTGGTTCTCACGCGTACCCAGTGTGTGTGCAGGTGTGTGATCACACGCACGTGAGCAAGCGTGAGTGAGGGCTGTGTGCAATGTCTGAGCGTGTGCGTGGTGTGGCCATGTGTGCTGGGGACGCGAGGCTGGGCCAGGAGGCTCGGGAGATGGGGGGGGAGGGACCCTCCTCACTGTTAGACATCACTATTCCCCCTCCTCTTTGAGGGGGGAAGGAGAGTCACCTTTGTAATGGGGAGTTGATGGCAAGAGCCAGACTCCTGTGTAGAGAAATGAGGCGCCCCCAGGTCAGGGGGCCAGGTTCTAGCTGCCTGCCTCACCCGTTGGGCCTGTCGTTGCTGAAAGGCCAGAGCAGGACGCTGCCTGCCTTTACCCCAGGGCTCCCTGGCGCCTCTGGGCTGTGGCCAGGTCCTGAGTTCCTGCCACGAGTATATCAGGATTTAATCTGAGGCCGCCAGGCCACTTGCCAAAATTAATGGTCGGTAAAATTAGAACAAACGGAGGTAAATAGACCTTTACCTACCACACAATCTCCCTGTGATTTTAACTTCAGCCAAGGGATCATCGAGGTGCTACAATCTTCTGATAAATGGTGGTAATTTTCTTCCTGCTAAGATCAGCTTGATCCTGCCAAGAAGCTGACAGAGCACAGGGGTCAAGAGAAAATTGTCTGGTTGTGCGGGATGGTGCGTCAACCTTGGTTTATTTTGTATCATGCCAACTGATCCTGAGAGTCACAGGCTCTGGGAGAATGTGGGGCATGCTTGTGGAAACTGAGGACGCGCGTGGCCACGCTGGGGGGGCCTGGAGAGGAAGGCTGAAAAGACAATCGTTGGCTCACCCCAGACACCTGGCTGGACAAGGCTCCTGTGAGCTGGAATCTCCAGCCCCAAGAAACAAGGCAGATACCTTGCCCTTCCAAACGCACGCCTCAAGCCTGCGGTCCAATGGCGGTTTCCAAAGAGCAGAACTGGCAATGTGAAGAGAACTCCCAAGCCTGGGCTTCCCTCCTGCAAGGGAGCAGCACAGCTGGCGAAATGCTGGCTGTTGGCACAGGAACAACCACCAGCTGAGCTGGGTCTATTCACTGGCACAGCGAGAGCCCCAGGAATGTTCTTTCCCTGTTGTTTCCAAATCAATCATCTGGTTTTGACTTGTCTTTTTTCTTCTGCTGTTTGTTCCCTATTGTCACTGCAACTGCAAAAGTGTGTTTTATCACGAGTTGATTTCATTGCCAATTTCAAACATTCAAATGCTGACTGGAAATCCATGGCCAGCCTGACCATCACATGAATCCACAGCCTTCTTTTTGCGGATAAGAACGGAGATAAACGGTGACCAGTGACACCAAAAAGCAGCCGTGCTTTCCACAAAACATTAAAGGCTGCGTCAGGGGCTGAGGAATCGCAGGCACCTCGACCCTCTCGCTGAAGACCAAGCCTGCTCAGAAAGCGAAGACTGAGAACCAGCAGCAAAGGGCTGACAGGCAGCCTGGGGTTGTTCTCTCCTGCCTGCCCGCCTGCCTGTCTGGGCTCCACAGTAAGCAGGGGCGAAGGTTGCACTCTGGAGCACTTAGGCCCTAAGCCGGCACCAGGGAAAGACTTCAGTCAGCACAAGAACCTCCACAAACTAATCTTCCCACTACTGGTCCAAACACACAACTCCTTCCTGCATTGTCTCAACTGGGTAGGATTTCTACCCCCTTGTAATTCACATGGTGCCTATTTTGTTTGTGGTTAACAACCCTGGGAAAAGTATCGTCTTGCAAAAAGGAAGAAAGATGAAATATAAATTTAACCCCTCTGCGAGCACATTCTGCTTTAGAAATGAACACTTTAAAAGATCCTTTGTCTCCTACCCTGTGATCCAGCAATCAAACTCCTTGGTATTTTCCCAGTGGAGCTGAAAATGTTAAGTCGCAACTCTGCATGTGTTTATAGCAACTTTATTCATGATCGCCTAAACTTGGAAGCAACTGAAAGGCCCTTCAGTAGGTGAGTGGGTACATGCCCTGCAGCGCAGCATCCAGATAAAGAGATCTTAGTCAGTAAAAAGCAAGGAGCTCCCAGCCATGGAAATGGAGGGAGGAACCCTCAGTGCACATTACGAACTGAAAGAACCCAACCCAGGGACCATGTGATCCTAAGAATTTGACACTCAGAGAGGGCACCTCTATGGAGACAGTAAAGGACATCAGTATTTGTCAGGGACTGGGGTGGTGAATAGTAAGCAAAGCACAGAGGATTTTTTTTAAAGATTTATTCATGCATACAGAACTGGGGTACAGGTTGAGGCACAGGGGTGGTGAGAGACTTCACCAGAGACAGAGTGGGGAGCAGAACAGGCAGATCGACGAAGTACACTGCTGAGGGGAGTAGTGGGCAGGTCAGGAGAGGTCACTGTGCCATGTGGGTCACCTCCGGGGCAGGCGGGGATCGAACTCATGCGGAAGTGGCTTAAGCTTCCTAGTGCTGTGCTTTAACCCGCTGCACCACAAGGGAGGGCCTCGCCCAGAGGATTTTCAGGACTATGAATGTATATTTGCCTCTTGAACATAAAGTTTAGGGGTGCCCACCCCAAACAGTTGTACATCTGAGTATGATTTATAGCTGGTTCTTCATATCTGCCAATTCTGTTCCTTGGGATTTCCTCACACCTGCATGCCCATGCTTGGTTTATTCTATGAATGGGGATACCGTGGAGAGAGAACCTAAGTATAAGAGGACCCCCATGTTTCAAACCTGTGCCCAGGTCCAGTATGCCCTGTCTGTCCTCTAGTGACAGACACAGGTCACTACCGTGCTTGGGTTCACATCCAGGGTATTCAGCTCTCAGAGAGGCCCCAAGGTAGACCATGGACTTGGGGGTTATGATGTGTCCTTGTGGGCTCATGGACTGTAACAGATGCCCTCTGCGGTGCCAGGAGGGCACAGAGCAGCTTCTCTATGGATCCAGGCAGACAGTAAAGGAGTCCTGGTGCTCTCAGGGGCTTTTTATGACCTTTCTACACCATGTGTAGTGAGGCTACCCGGTGCCAGCAGGCAGGGGCCAGGGCAATCTGCACTCTCTCAGGGCTCTCTGGCATTCTCTCGGGGCCTCTCCACAGGTCTCCACTGCACCTTGCTACACGGTCCTCGACGCCTCCGTCCTCTCCTGCTGCCTGGCCCCTCTGTGACTTGCCCTCATCGCTCGCCCTCTGGTCCCCGGTGTGCCCACTCACACACACCCACACCGCACTCGGTGACGCTATCAGGCATGTGGCTAAGCCCACACGTGTCGATCACCGATGCTAACAGGAGGGCCACCAAACCTGACCACTTCCGTGGACCCTACACCCCCTCTACAGTGGGGGGTGGGGCTTTGACCACAGGGGAGGTTGCCATGCGTGGGGACAGGGAGTGTGTGGTAAATCTCTGTAGCTTCCTCTTAATTTTGCTGCAAACAGAAAACTGTCTAAGGAAAATAAAATCTTTAAAATGAAAGTCGAACAAACGAACGAACATTAACAAAGAATTTTCTGGGGAAGCAGAACACGCCCGTTACACTGGGCTCTGTGTTACCACCCCCAACCTTGGGGGAAGAAGCGCGCTTAGGAGGAAGCTAGCATCACCCTGCTGCCGGGACCTGTCACAGAACTGCCAGCAAATGGATTTCTTTACGTTTAAATAAAAAAACATGAAAATGAAAAGCCTCGTTCCCACTTCCCTCCTTGCTCAGGACCCTGGTGGCTGGTGACACGTGTTGGACAGTGAAAATGTGCAATATTTTCCTGGCCTCTGGAAGTTCTCTTGGCTAGTTTTAGGCTCCAGGCAGCTTCAGCAACTCACCTGGGCTTGAGGAAAACCACCAATCAAGAATGCATGCAGTCCGGGGACCCCAGTGCCAGAGCCCGAATGACATCAAAACAACGGACAGGTTGAATTTCGAAAGATGGAGGCCGGTGGGCCAGGACTGCCAGGGCGTGCTAGAAGGGCGTGCTAGCTGAATCAGTGCATGAAGAGCAACTTTTCTTTTGCAATCCTTGCTGGTCTGACAGGCTCCTGCAGAATTACATCACTTCCTAAAAAACAGGCAAACACCTCTCCTTCAAGTTTGCACCAACCCAAACAAGCAGGAAACAGGAAATGTTCATGTTTCAGGGAGGCTGAAGCCCAGCGCGTAGCATCAGGTCTGTGCCCCGGCGCTGACATGAAGGTCCTGGGAGCCGTTCTGGTCACCCCGCTCCTCTGCACCGGGGGTGCTCACGGTAAGCTACCTCCAGGCTTTCCAGGGCTGGGACACTGCAGGCTTGTTTAATGCCTGAGGCTACACAACTGAGGGCGTGTAACACTCAGAAAATCGAATCCTTTCTGTGACAGGATGAGAGCTGTCTTTTTTTAAGTGGGGGAGCACAGTCGGGGGGAGGGGGTCAGGAGGGGTGCTTTTGGTTTTTCCTGCAGCGGACTAATCCCTTTCCTGGGCGGCTCATTCACTCCACTTTAACCTTGTAATCGTTGTCTTCTAAGATGTGTGGGTCCCTGTAATTTACTAACTTTAATGGGCATATTAAGAAAACCATAAATTCTGTGGCAATTTTTGTAAAAGAATTTGCTTGAAATCATGTGGGCCGATTATCAGAGTAAAAGAATTTGCTTGAAATCATGTAGTCCAAAAACTCCACAAAAAAAACGGGGGTATGGAAATTTACTACTGAAAAGAATACGAAAGAAAAAAAACCTGTAAGTTAAAAAAAGCAAACAGGAAACGATCTGAGGAGTTACCAGGCATCACTGTGAGTTATCAAAAAAAAAAAAAAAAAAAAAGCCTTTCATCTGCTTTCCTTTGATTTTATGCTGCGTGGAGGTTTTGTTTGAGAAAGTAAGGTAATTGTAGCAAATCATAGGTATTGGAAAAGACAAAATATTAAGTCTCATTATTTTGAGCTAACAGCAGCAATTGATTTATGCTCTTGACAGTTGCTACAACAAGCATAATCGCCCTCAATTGCCTCCGACAGTTCTGTTGACTTGCCCTGGGATAAACTCTGTGCCCGTAGTTTCTGTCAACGGGTTCTGCCCGCTTCTCGGGTAGGGCGGTATATTCGGCTGCAGGGAAGTTCTCAAGCTGCAGCTGGCTGCATAGCCCTGGAGGCCGCTGTCTGAAGAGCAGAGAGCTGTCAGCTGTGGCCTCGCCCTCCGCCCCTGCCCTCCACATGGTCTCTTCCCGCAATGGCGGGGGGTGGGGGGGATTCAAACGTGGAATTCAGACCTTCGCCATGATTGCACAGCTGTCCGACGGAAATCGAGGTTAGCGAGTGGGGGACACGTGTTGCTTGTGCACAGTATGGGAGCTGGGAGAGCGCTCACACCTGGGTGCAGATGAAGAAACTAGGCAGAGGCAGGTGAGAGGTGCGAGAGTCCCACTGCTACTCACCCTGCGCTCCAGGGTGCTCTCCCACGGGCTGCCGAGAGCAGACTACTTCCCCCAGGGTAGCCGCCCTCAGCCCTGGGGAAGTGCGCCCCGCCGTTCACCTCGCCCCCCCTTAGCGTCTGGCTCTTGGACTCCTCGGGTGTTCACTTGCCGAGCAGCCTTCTCTGACAGTAATGCTTACAGCTGAGTATTCTCCTGAGCCGCGGAAAATGACCCAGTCCAAGGCCTCGCAATTCCTGAGCGGAACAAGGGTAATCTGAAGGGACTCGGTGAGCTTCTGACCCCCACACCCAAGCCTGTACCCTCCTCCCAGCGCCCTGCAGTTGTTCCTCATCGATGTGGCCTGACAGGCAAGCTGGGCTCGCTGGGGTGCTTCTCCCGGTCCTGGTACCCTCCCTGGCCCTGAGCAGAGTGCTTGCTCCCCCCAGGGGCTCTAACTGAAGGTGACCGGCAAGTTCCGTTTTCTCTACCTAGTGGTATAACCTTATAACCTTAGTAGGCCCAGGCTGAATGTTCCTCTTCCTGGGGGCCTCCTGTCTCCATCCTCCCCTGGCTCTCTCTTCTACTCTGGGTTCCGGGCCCCCTCCCCTACTCTCAACGTGTGTTAACCCAGCTGGACACTTTGAGTTATAATGGCATCCGCATGCCCATATTGCCACCAGCCTGCCAGTAGCTGTGGGGGGCCTCCCTCTAGTTCCTTGGACTTCCCAACGCAGCATACATTAGGAACTCAGTCTTTCTGGCAAACACCACAGTCCTCCTGGAGTAGATAGAGTCTGCTCACATCACATTAATGAGCGCCTGAAAGCAGGCAGGGTTAGAATGTTAGCAAAAATCAAGGATGAAAAGCCTCAGTTCGGGCCCTCCCTGGTGGCGCAGCGGGTTAATGCACTGGGAAAGAAACTCAAGCTACTTCCGCATGAGTTCGATCCCCGCCTGCCCCGGAGGTGACCACATGGCGTGGCAGACCTCTCCTGACCCACCCACTGCTCCCCTCAGCAGTGTACTTCGTTGATCTGCTCCCCACTCTATCCCTGGTGAATTCTCTCACCCTCCGCATCTCTGGCCTGTACCCCAGTTCTATATGAATAAATAAATAAATCTTTAACAAAAAAAAAAAAAAAAGAAAAGAAAAGCCTCAATTCAAGTAGAGCAGGGATTATGTGGCTAATTCAACACACTCCCTGGACTCCCAGTTTCTAAAAGGTGCTCAAATACTCACTTGCAACAAAGCTGCATAATAGAAGTGTATCACTTTGAGTTTCTCAAACTTCAACCGATTCTAATTTGGAGACTGTGTGTACATATTTAAATTAAATCGGGTACATATCCTTTTGCGCTAACAGTGCCTGAGACTTCAGGACATGAGTTGGCTTTTAGGATCCCATTTGTATTTCCTTGCATTTGCCAAAAAATATGTCTCAGGGACGTTTGATAGAAGAATCCAGTCTGCTGGACAGCCCGACTCTCTCCCAGGCAAGCACATTTCGGGACATATCTCAAATTTTATTAACCATGACCAGGAAACACTACAAGATCCCTAATTTACTTGGCCCTGCCTCTTGATCTCTGAGTCAGCGCCTCTTCTGTATTCGATGGAGAGCTTCATGCAGGGTTGATTGCTACCCCAAGTGAGATGATTCGCTTAGAAGTCGACTGGTGAGAAGTGAAAAAAGTGTTTCTGGCATTTTGAACAAACAGATGAGCCTAGTTAAAGCAAAGCTGGGGGCCTGAGCGTCTTGGTTGGTGCAGGATGCCAAGGTCAGACTCAGGCTTTCTGCCCATGGGTGAAGGGAGAAGGTTCCCCCATCTGCCTTAGCCTATGCTGTTGATGTTCCACACCACCCTGCAGAAGCTTCAGCAGCTCTCCAGATACCAAAAGCGTGGGCTTTCTTAGCCACTGCGAGCAGAATGCTTAGTAGGGGAAGAGCCAAAGAGGATGAGACAGAAGTGCTAAGTCTTCAGCGGTCTGACTCACATGGGGGTTGACAGGATTAGGAGGTTTTCTAGGCTGTCTTGGAAGAGTAAGAACCCTGTAATTATCGGATGAGCCTTGCATACAAGAGAAAGAATAGAAGGAAATACTAGTTTAAATGACATGGCACTTTCTGACTGGATCTTGTGATCACTACCTGCCGTTTCCTTGGCTGGCCCCAGCTTCAGGTAGTAATGACCATGGTTAACATATACAGTGCTGTTCCAGACATGTTACATCTCTGGACTCATCCCATTCTTATAACAATCTTATACACCAAGTACCTTATGTCTGCCTTACATATGAGAATATTGCAGCACAGAGAGGTTAAGTGAATTGCCAATGGTCACACAGCTAAGTAGCAGATCTAAGTAAGACTCAGCCGCAGAAGTCCATGTTATAACCATAGACTCTTTTACTTCCAGGTTTTGGGGATCTGCCAGGCTATTGTTTAGTTTAAGGTCTGCAAAAATATACCTTTGGTATTACCCCATAAACCCTGATCTAGATGTAAGTTTCCTGTATGTAACAGAAACGCTGTATGTGTTTGGTCAGGTCAGAGACTGGCTTACAAGGAGGGGTGAGGAGGCCAGCAGAGGGAAAGCAGGAAGTGCCAGTGTGAGCAATGAGAACCTGGGGATTAGCAGAATGAAGAGCAGAAGCATGACAGACTTACTGGGTAAGAGGCATTGGGTGAGGAAACCTGGGATAGCGGGAACCTGACAGGCAGAGTAAACAGAAAGAGCCCTGTTGAGAACGGACCCCATGCACCAGCCTATGAAAGGAACCTAAAGAAGGAGACAGTGGGGATTTGGAGGCTTAAAGTCCTTTTGTGTCTGAGAGTTTGAGTCCTAGGAAGCCACAAGAGGCAGGACTTTGGCTGGGATGAACCCAGTCTAGAGAAACAATGCAACCTGCAATTTGCCTACCTGAATCCACCCTGCCCTCAGATGCACCAAGAAGTAAAGAAACAGGATCTCCGCCCCAGGGCGGTAAGTGGTGGGTGTGAACGGTGGCCCCTCAGTGGCTGACCCCAGCCACCTGGCTTTTCATTTAGTTAGCACATTTTTCATTTCTAATGTCTTTTCTCACTTCCCCCAAAACTCTTTCTTTGAATATATATACAGAGTGTCTTGGATCTTCCCCCTTGAGTTATTTAGTCCCTCTTTAGTGTCTTTACTTTAAACATATAATCTCTTTGGAATGTTTTTTTGGACATGCGTGTAGAGGTCACTTTGTTTCTTGTTGTATGTCCTGACAACCATATTTTTTATGTCAATGGGGGGTGCAGAGTCTGGCACACTCAAGATGGCCGTTGATAGAACCGCACATGTTCTGATCCCATCATTGAACTACTGGAAATACTTTCCCAAAACAACCCCTGTCTTATCACCACTACATAGGGGAAACAGAGGGGTTCCTGAGCTTGAGGGGAATGGTGTGTGGGCCTCAGGCTTAAACACTAGCCTAGGGATGGGGAAGGGGACAGGCCTGGGGGTGCGGAGGGGGCAGTCAGCCAGAGTTTTGGCACCAGGAGGTACCCAGCTCCCGATTAAGGTACAAGCCAGCAGAGCAGAGCTGGCAGCACAGCTAAGTCAGAGCAGGTAACCAAGGGGACCAGGAAGAAGAAATAGATCAAACCAAAGTCAAAATTGGAGGAAGGGCCAGAACCCACAGTGTCAAGAGATCAGCCTGGGGTAGACAGCCTGCTGACCTTGAACTTTGCCAACGTCATTTGCAGCTGCTTTTATTTCTTTTTTTGTCCCCGGATATTTTTTTCTTTCCCATGACCTTTTTAGCTTTAATTTTTAGCCCAATGGCTAGGAACCCCTAGAAGCACATACAGCCTCTTGCCTCCCTGTGGGCCCGGACTTTTGTTCTAGCAAACGGCCATATGTAGTTATGGCTCCGAATTTAAATTCCCTCTACAGTCTTTTTTTGTAAACATTTTTCAGATCCTGGGGAGGTTCCCAGCTTTCTTGAGATTTCTTTATTACATTTTAAAAGTTGCTCTTCTATTTCTAGGCGTTGCACAGTGGGATAATTTTTCAGGCTACCAAGTATACAGTGACTGGAAGAGGAGATTTTTCTATACAACTATAAAGAGATTTTTCTATACAACTATAAAGAGATTTTTCTATACAACTATTCTGCAGCACAATTTGAAAATATTTAGTTAGCTGAAGCTGTTCACACTGTACCACCCCAATGCTTTGCTGCTCGGTATTTAGCCCAGATCACTCATTATGGCAGCTGAGAGTCATAGCCAAGGATGTTGACTGTAACATGGTTTGTGTACAATGGGGAATAAATAGAAGCCATCTAAATGTGCATTCATAGAAGGAAGATACCTGGAATTTGGTTTAATCACAGAGTGAAACCAATTAGAGCAGATAAAGTGAATGACCTAGATGCACATGGACTCCTTCTCCAGCGTTCCTTTCCCTAACGCCCAATCTTTTTGAAAGACTATCAACCTATCTACCTTTTCCCACTTTCCATTAATTTCTCAGCAGCAAGCCCACCTTTCTCAACCCCCGCAGCCTGGCCAGTGTGTGAAACTCAGTACCAGAGTTGTTCCCTCTGGATCACCTGTGCCTCCTCATTGCCAAACCCAAAACACCCACTTCTGCCCCCATTGGATGTTTTTCTCACTTAACCCACTCAGCTGCCGACACTCCCCTTTCCAGGGCCTCCAGTGCCATTTTCTTCTGGTCTCTTCCTGAGACTCGACTTGCCCATTTCCAGTTTTTCATGGCTCTCTTGCTTGGCTCCTTCACATGAATGTTTATCTTTGTCACCCCTCACAGCACCCCCGGGGGCAAGCCTAGCTTTCTTCTCACTCTCTGGCCAGTGATCCCCAAGTTGGCACATGCAGCCAGACCTCCCTGCCCGACTCTACACCTGCATTTCCATCCCCACTTCTTGGATCCGTCACAGGAGTTCGCGTGTCCCAAACGGAACTCACTCTCTGCCTGTCAGTTAATGTCCTTGTTAGCGTGCACCTAGGCAACTTCATTAACTTCATTCCTTACATATGAAACAACTGAGGCACATTTCCTGCCTCGGGGGCCAGTTCCAACCCATTTCCGGTCACCCTCAGAGTGATCATCGCATCACAAAGGCGTTATTTTCCTCTTGTGCTTATGCCCTGAGTGGCCTGGAGTTTGTGTCAAGAAAATGCGAAGCCACCCTTCCTCCGTTGCCAGGCCTCTGTGCCTGGCCCTGAGCACCTTCCCACATCACCCTTGACCCCTCCCAACACTGGATGACTGACATGAAGGCTACCCCATAACTCAAGACTGACTTGTTTTCTTGACAATATTATATGCATTGAAATAATGAAATGCAACTGCAGGTGATTTCTAGCTAACCCCACTGTATTGTATTTCCAAAGTGTTACCTGACTATTGCAGACCTTTTTACAATACTTCACTTTCTCTGCAAACCAAAATGAGCAAGGAGGAATCTCCCCCTTCCTATAGAGAACACTGTGTACTGCACCTCATCCATCTTCTTTCAAAGTGTGGATGGAAGTTCAGATGCAGAAAAAAATATGGTGAGCAGCATAATTCAGAGAAAGGTCAGGCAGTTACAAGCATTTGGGGTTTTTTGAAAAGAAATTCGATCCATTAAGAGCTGATCTGAAAACCCAAATAAGAATAAAATTTGTCTGACACAAAGCTAATGGCAAACCTACCTCAGAGGGTGAGGACAACACAGAAACTTCTCCCGAAAGGTAGGAGGAGAAGGTTTGAGAGGAGATTTATGAACTGGAGCAGGGCAGGTGGGTCGTGGTGTTTTGGTTTCTTTTCCTTAAAACAACGCGCACTGACCTAGTTTGCTTTAATGCATCAGCTCTGCTTCTTTGCCTGGTGCGAATTAAAATCAACCTTGCCACCCCCCTTCTCCTCCCCACTGTAATCTTCAAAACCAGGAGCCCAGGGTTTGCTGACACAGCCCACCCCCCAACCTCCAACACTGTTCACTGTTAAAAATGCACTTATATTTTTCTTAAAATTATGCTGATTTATGGCTGAGTGCCAGATTTAGCACATAAGAATACAAGGCACCAATTAAAAATGAAATTCAAATAAAAATTTTAGTGCATGTACATCCCAGGCAAGTTAATATCAGTACAGGGAGCACAAACCTTGCCTATTTCCTTCAAAAAAGTATCCATTCCTTCTCTTGTACTCGAATTGAGCTGGGCAGCCTATGTTTTACTTTGGTATGTTGAGCTGATCACAATGATCTTTTATCAAGCAAAGACCATCCCAGATGAGTTTATCAGTGAGATCACAGATGTATTGACAATGTAGCCAGCTAACTAATATTAGCAGAGTATTTAGGCAGAGTTTTTCTCTACATTCAAATACCAAGTTAGAGAAACTATCACTGAAAAAATAAAAAACCAACCAGTGATTAAGTAGCTTAAAACCAGGAATCCAAAGGAGCATTATCCCACTCTAGAGCAATGAAGTGATTTGTCACATTAAAGGCTGAATTAGAAAAAAAGCATATGATAATGTTAACAAATGCAGAAAAGAGGCTGACAACAAGGAGAGAAAATAGCACAGAAGTAGCTCCAGTAAACTTCCAAGTGTTTGTGCCTGTTATTCTGCCGGGGAGGGAGCACAGGCTGATTCTCTTTCACGACAAAGGAGAATCAGAAGCAAGGCAGCCTTGGATACCTGTAAAGGGGCTTTGCCCACCCTGGAAAAGCCAACGGGCTATTTTGCTCCCCTCAAACACCATCCTGAAGACCTCAGGAATGTGCTTCCTTCCTGAAGTCTCCTGCTTAAAAAAAATAAATAAATAAGAAAGAGTTAAACTCTCGCTCTCTGCTCCCCTCGGACTGGCTGGGGAGCCCGGTTCTGCTCCTCTCCAGCTCTGTTGCCAGCCTCTCCTCCACCCTTCCTGCTCTCTGACCACAAACACACATCTACCTCTCATCTGGCTTTTGTCTCTGTGCTGAGGCTGCTCTTGCAACGCCCGGAACTTGAGTTGATCTGGACAGGAGCGGGGCCAGCTGACCAGCAGGGCTCCCGCCTGGGGCAGGCACTGGGCTGGGGCAGCTCTTCCCTGCTGGGGGGCAAAGTCACTGTCAGAGGGCAAGGGCGTGGCTGGAACATCTGTTTCGGTTACTCTTTTAAAAGGGCATGTTGATAGTGGCTAATAAAAGAAAAAAAATTGTAAAAGGTAGAAAAGTACTCAGGTTCATATTGGTAGTAATGATCACTTAATGAACTTTATCGCGTTTAAAGAACTTTTGTGTATATTATCCCACTGGTGGCAAGAAGAATCTGTAAACGTGCGAAAAGTGTATTCATCCTGTCTCATAAAAACTCACACAGCCACGGGGTTGCCCTGCAACAGTCCCTTTCACTGCATGGGTGTCTGGGTAGTTCAGCTGGACCAGGGTCCCCACCTAGTCAAAGGTAGTTGCAGGTCAAGCGTGCAGCTTCGTCGGGGACCTGACTTCAAACCAGAGAAGCCCTCGGGCCCAGGCAGGTCCTGCTGCCTAGGAGGAAGCTTTCTCAGCAGTAGACATCAAAACAAAAAGCTGAAAGGAAAAATACATCAGAGCACTTGGGCCTCCACAGTGGGGCATGTTTTATCTGAGAGCAAACTGAAGTTGCAAGGCATTGGGGCAACCTACACCCTGGCTTTGCAAGTAACTTCCCGGAGCAAGGCGGGATGACAGCCCTGCCAGGCGGCCTCCGCCAAATAAGCCAAAGCGACATTTCGCCAGGCTCTTTCACGTCAGCCTTGGCAGCTTTGGTCATTTTTACAGGGCAGGATGAAGGGCACCCCAGAATCCCCAGTCCTGCCTGCTTAAAATAGGTGCTGCCCTCTGCCACATCAAGACAGACCAGACTCTAGTATGTAAGAGCTTTAAGAGAAGGAACTTCAGTCCGATGACTGTGCAGTGTTAAGAAGGGGAAGAAAAAAGTTTCCAAACCAAGCACCCAGGGTTACCCATCCCTCGTGGGTAAACACCCAGACAAACAGGCTCAAAGCAGGGCCACTGAGGCCGGAAAGTCTAAGGCACCTGCTGGTGGGGACCCGTAGGAAAGGGGCAGAGGGAACCCGCATGTTGGAACAGAAGGAGCAAAATCCAAATCGAGGTAACAGCTGCATCGCTCACCTCCCCACGTCTCTCACCCACGAGTGTGTCACCCTGTCCAAGGCAGGAGGAGGTGAAGCGTCTTCACCTGTCTGTGCTCTATGGGCCTCCTCAGGTCTCCGTCTGGCTCCCCAACCTGCTTCCTCCCCTCCAGCTTCTCCTCCTCCCTGCTCAGTTCCGTTCCTTGGTTGGGACAGGGACCTGGAACCTCCCCCTTTTCTGGCCCACCCCGTTGGCAGCTACCTGCTGAGGATCAGGGCAGACAAAACCCAAATGCTGCTTTACCCAAAGGCTCCCTTCGATACTCAGAATCTGCTGCTTTTGCCTGGCATCTGTTCATGCAGACACCTGTCCGTATCTTCTTCAAGTGAACGCATAAGGGAAACATGGAAGTGAGTATTGTCGCTGAAAATGGAGGACTCCATGTACAATACAGCTTCAGTGAAGGCAGCAGACCCTTTGCTCCCCGAGTCCTGCTCTGGAGAGGATGGAGTTACCAGGAACTTACAGGGGGAAGCCCTGGGAAGCACTCTGACTCACCCTAAGAAATGAAACCCCCAAAAACTAAAAAGGCGAAATTTCATCATCAGAGATTCGCAACTTTGTATTCAACAATTCCTCTCCTTCCTTGGTATTTACTTTCAAATTCAAGTAACCTTTTAGAGAAAGACATCTTGAATTGCTCTCTCCTTGTGACTCAGCCTACACCTGTGTGCACCTGGGAGGACAGGTAGAGAGAAGAGCCTGGACTCTGGGCCATGTCAGTGCGAGTCTTCTGCCCCAGGAGAATGCACAAACTGTCACAGGTGTGTGCTCAGGCCTCCGGGCCAGACAAGAGTCCAGCACACTGAAAGGTGCTAATGTCCTAATGTCCTCAGACTCACCCAGCCGTGCTTACATTTTCCAAGCAGCCAATGGCAGCTAGTACAAGACAGGCAGGTCAGGGATCGACGTGGAGTCTCCAAAGACAGGTGCGTGAATGACACGTTTTCACATCCCAGTGAGCTGTTGCTGTTTTGAAGGAGCTAGAGAAAGGAAGGACGCTGCAGAGCCCAGGACCTGCCCACGCCAGCGCTCCGTGACCCAGGATAGCCTCCCCCTGCTCAGTCTGATAAGTCACCTGTCCTCTTCCACCTTTGTCACACTGCAGTCAGCTCCCACAGATGCTGAATATCTAATTTTTTCAAAGAGAGCCTGAAGAGACTATTTGATGAGAGCATATGCCTGTGGATTTTGCTCTCCAAATTGTCTGTGTGGGGTTCTGCAAACACTTCTAAGCTAATAAGGACCGTCTTCATGAATAATAGCAAATTAAATTGAAGTGAATGAGGATTTCACTCAGTAATTCTCAACGCAGCATAGTACTGGAACCATTCCGGGAAGTTTATAACATAGTGTTACCCAGATCTCAAGTAACTGATGGGGGTGGAGCTTAATCACCACAATTTCCATTGAGATTGTTTGGGTCACTTAGCCCAGTGGTCCCCAGAGGAGAAGCCCCACATTTGCTAGAAGTTCTAGTCTCCAGCAAACCAGAAATTCGGGCCACAGTGCTAGAAAACTGTTTAAAATGTCCAGCAGGTGATTTTGACACTCACCTGGGATGGCGGCCGAGTGGTGTAAACCTCTAGACTGTTCTCCTTAGCAGCAGCCTCCCCTGGAGATGTGGGTTTCACAGTCCAAGGCGCCCCCCTCTTATTCGTACCTGTTGGAAGGGCGGGATGTCACAGTTCTCGCTGAATAGTCCCTGGCAGGGTGTCTCTGGTGTCCAGTGCCCCAATGATGGTTCTTTTTACCTATCGCCTCCCACTGTTGGAGATGACATCCAGCTCCCTAACTTCTGATTTTTCTCAGCTTGTCCAGTCTGAACACTCAGGAGAGGGAGCATGGTTGGGGAAGGCTAAGAGCAGGGCCAGAACATGTGGGGTCTATGGACGTGGTTTTCCACACTGGAGGCACCTGGGAGCTGTAAAACATACTGAGACCGGGGTCATCCCAATGTATCCTGATCTAAGATTCAGGGTGTGGTCTGGGCATCAGGAGAGTTCAAAGAGTCCCAGATGATTCTCACGTACAGCCAAAGCCAAGAGCCGCTAGAAGACTTCTTGGTTTGGCTTAATCTCTTCCCAACCATGGAAAGGGGTGTTGCTTAGATTGACTGCAGTTGTTCTCATCCTACTGAATTTTTAACCTAAAAAATAAACCCACCCTATTTACTGACTGGAAAGAACTGGTTTTCAGTTAGATGAAATCTTCTTCAAGAACTCCACCAAGGTAATTTCTTCTTGCCTTTGTTTCTCTCCATAGTAACCAAGACCAAATTGACTAAGCATTAATGAGCTCTAAGGAATGTAATCCATAACTACTCACGATTTGGTCAATTCCCTCCTTCTCCCCCCTTCCACTTTTTTTCCCCTCTAAGACCCCTTAAAACCTCAGCAGAGCACTATTCGAGCTAATACTTGAGTTTGTTCTCCCTGATATGCAATTTAAGACTTCACATGAATATTCTTGTTTTATTTTATCTTTACATGATTTTCTCAGTTGACAGCTCTTTGCTGTGTGTGAAGATTGGGGACGAGGCATGTAGGTTTTATTTATTTGTGCATACAGAATGGGGGTACAGACCAGAGGTGCAGGGGCGGTGAGAGGATTCACCAGAGACAGAGCAGGGAACAGAACAGGCAGATTGATGAAGCACACTGCTGAGGGGAGCAGCGGGTGGGTCAGGAGAGGTCTGCCACGCCATGTGGTCACCTCCAGGGCGGGGATCGAACTCACACTGAAGTGGCCAGCTTGGCTTAGCTTCACCAGGCCGCACTCCAACCCACTGTGCCACCAGCGAGGGCCAAACTTCCTCAATTTCATAGATTCTAGTTACTCCACAGGGAAGGACAGAGTTCAAATGACTGCTCTGGTGGACGTTTTTCTTTCACTCTCTGAATCACAAAATCCTTTAAATAAGGTGTGAGTGGAGCATGGGCATCTGATTGCCACCTGCACACGTCACACTATCCTTTGTCTTCTTATGTGCTCTGTGTTGTAACATCCCAGGCTGGGGAGGTTCGCGGTAGGGTCTAACAGTTTGGCAGAGAATGTAGGAGCCTTGGTGCCACCCTCACAGGTTTTGATGGTGAACTGGGTGAGGGGGGGGCCCACAAGCCAGCAGGGAGATGGCAACTTGAGCCCTGACCCCAGGGTGATGCCACCTTCTCCCCTCTCTCCTAGGCTCAGGTGTGCCCACTCACACCTGTGCACAGACCCATGCCGGAGGTGCCCACAGTGAGGCACGCTATCTGCACCCACAGGCCTTCCGCCTTCACAGCATCAAGGCCACAGTGAGAGCCACAGAGCCCAGTGGCGGGAGGAGCCTGGTGAACTCATCTAACCCTACAACCCGCATTGTTTCACTGACAGGGTTAGACCCGGGTGGCCATATTTCAGCTGACAAAGAAGGCTCTTTGAACTTTGAGAACTAGTGCCTGTTTCACATTTGTTCCACTTTCGAAAAAAGAGAAGTCACTTAGCTCACTTGACCGCGAAGCTGAGTCATTTCCACTTGGTGGTGACACGAGCATGGCGCTAAGGAGCGTGGGCTGTGACTGTTTGCTGTGCTTCGGAGGGATTCCACGCCGGGGAGGAATTCCTCTGCACACCCTTGTGACCTCATGTAACGTTCCACCGCGAGAGCGGACAGTATGTTGAGCGGGAGGTTCCTGGCAGAGTCTGCACTGCGCCACCTGCGAGACCCTCGGTGGGGCCCTGGGAAGGCCCACGTGACGGCCCAGCGGCACACACAGCATGCAGTTCACAAGCAGGTGCCCAGGGCGCAAAGCGGACAGCGCCCTCTGGCTTTGTTCTTCTGTCCTTGTCCCCTAGGTGACCCCCTTCTGGCTATGGATTTGGTGCTCTGGCTTAAGGCTTCTCCAGCTCCCCTTTGATTGTCATTGAAGCTCCTGGCACAAACCCTGGAGGTTGATCCCCAGGGCGCTCTGCTTTCCCATCACATGCTCCCCCCACACCCTACCTGTAGCCTGAGGTCTGGGCTAGAGTTGGAGAAGTCCTGAGGGCAGACCGCGGAGAGGAGTTTGAGGACACCCCACTCCCCTCCTCCCAGCACTCTCTGCCCTGCTTCCCCCAATTTTGAGCTGCACCAGATACATAAAGGAGCATTGCAAACCGAAGCAATATAGGGGTGCTTGTTGGACATACAAAAGAAACAGCCTTCATCTCCATGGGTCGGGGTGACCGTGAGACAGGCAATAATAGTGGGGAAGGGCTGCTCTGTGGATTCTGGTCCAGAATAATTTTCCAGATGTAATTCTAAGCAGAAAAAGCAAGAGGCAGAACATATATGAATGCATATAAATGTCGTTACCCTTTGTGTTAAATAAAGAAAACAGGAAACGATACCTAGGTTGGTATCTGCAAAGAGTTTCTCTGGAAGGTAGCAGAAACAGCAGTTTGCCTCTAGGGAGTGAAACTGAATGAGGGGTGATGTTAAATTTCCATTCTGAACTCAGAAACACGTGTATAGCACCAGTCAAAAATTCTGGTCAAGTACAAGGTGAGCCCTTTTGCATCGACAGAGATGTGGACAGATGTGTCCTGGGGGAGGGGGGGTCACTCCATAGTTGTGCAGGTCAGAACTTAAAATCACTAAGGGAGTAAACTATAATATTTGTCCAAATCCCCGCAATGACTAAGTGACTAAGCAAAGACTGGAAACTTCCCTACTATTTGGCACCTGGGCTCGAGAACATGAAGCTTCAACTCTTACTCACCAGTAGAATTTACAACATAAATTACAGGGACTCTGTTTCTTTATCTGTAAAATGTGAATAAAGTTCTTGAGAGAGCTCAGAACCTGCCCATACTAAGCGTTTGACAAATACCAGTTACTGTTATTATTTTGAGGCTCTTAGACATTGTTTGGAGCAGGGAGGGCAGTGAGAAGGTGAAGGGTGAAGTCTGGAGGTAAAGGGCGGGAGGGTGAAGAAATATAACCAGGGCCTCCCTGGTGGCACAAGGGGTTAAGTCTCAGCACCAGGAAGCACCGCTGCAGCACAAGTTCGATCCCCATCCGCAGCCAGGAGAGACCCACATGGTGCAGCAGACCTCCCCTGTCTCACCCGCTGCTCCCCTCAGCAGTGTCTATCAGTAGATCCACCTGTTCTGCTCCCCACTCTATCTCTGGTGGCTCCTCTTGCCCTGCATACCTCTGGCCTATACCCCAGTTCTTGTATGCATAAATAAAAAATAAATATTATAAAATATAGCCGAAGCCTTTTATAGATTCCAAAGCATTCAAGGGCTTAATTATTTGCTCTATTGCTAATATGACATTAGGATTTTAGTTTCAGCAAGTTGGTTTTTGCTAATTTGTGATATTGTGCTTTTGGAAAAGTAATTTCAGGGGGCCTCTCTAGTGGTGCAAGTTGGTTAGGTCTCAGCACTATCAAGTTATCTGCAGTCACTGCAACATGAGTGGATCCTCGGGCAGGGAGCCGGCCCACATGGCGCGCCCGCGGCAGACCTCTCCTGTCCCGCCGGCTGCTCCCCTCAGCAGTGTACTATGTCAGTCGGCCTGTTCTGCTCCCCGCTCTGTCTCTGGTGAATCTTCTCACCCCCCCATAGCCCCCGCCCCCACACCTCTGACCTACACCCCAGATCTTACATACATGTAAATAAAAAATAAATCTTTAAAAGAAAAGGAGAACAGAGCGAGCCTCAGTTTTCATTTATTTAAATAGTTGTTAGGAAGCTGGAGTAAATATTGCTTAACATGGCAAACATATTAGGACATGTGGGGGTGCAGCACCGCATAGACAACCTCATCCCCTTTGATTCCGGACCGGTGCCAGGGCGGGCTGAGCAGTGCGGTCGCTGATGCTCAGAAATGAATGTTCGCAGCGGCACCAGCGGGTGCGCCTCTCCGCTCGCCTTCCCGCTTGCCCAAACGCCCTCGTTACTCCAGCTCCTTATTTCCTTTCCTCCTCTCCCTCCATCTGCAGCCGCGTCAAGTGGTGACTCGGGCACCGAGTGTCCTCCTGGGAACTTGGTTCTTCGGAGAGAAGCTGATGGTTGCGCAGTTTCGCCCCCGTGTCTGGGCTAGCCGGTTGCAGCCAAGCTGAGGGTAACGGGAACCGTTTTCTCGCTGTCCCCCTTGTGCTCAAAAACCGCCGCCTCTCGGGGCTGAGGGCAAGAACATCACGTCCCCCTCATGACTCACCACGGCCACGCCTGCCTGGTCAGAAAATGGAACGTGAGCGCCGAACCCGTCTGGTGGTGTGCCCGCCGGGGTTCAAATTCTTTCCTGCCTGTGACTTGGGACAAAGGGCATTGCCTCTTTGCTCCAGATTCTGTCCCCAAATTAGGTAATCCAGGTAAAAGACAGCACGGGACTTGGTTCAGTGAAGTCTCTGTGAAGACTGCTGTGAAGTAGCAGAAACAGCCACAGGGAGTAGGAGAGAGCGGAAAGGAAAGGAGGCCTGAGCATTCCAGGAGGGCCGCAGGCGCTGGCTTCATGGAATAGGGTCACCAACACCGGCTGCATTTATGCTGTGCCACCAGCCCCTCAGCACCCCCAAACCCCGCCCCCTCCCACGTCATCCAGCCCCCAGCTGGGCTGTGGGTGAGGTCGACCGGCTCCATATGGATAGCTTCAAGGGGGCCATGGGCAAATCCAGGGTGATCCATGATGTATCGAAGCTGTTCACATGTGCAAGGCTAGTGATGTACCTGATTTCAGAGACATAACGATAGGACCAAGCCTTTTCAGCTGGAAGGCTGGGGTCAATGAACAGTAAAGTCTCCCCACCCCTCCTTTTTTTTTTTTTTTTAAGATGTATTTATTTATTCATATAGAACTGGGGTACAGGCCAGAGATACAGAGGGTGAGAGGATTCACCAGAGACAGAGTGGGGAGCAGAACAGGCAGATCCACGAAGTACACTGCTGAGGGGAGCAGCGGGTGGGTCAGGAGAGGGCTGCAGAGCGGGCGGGTCAGGAGAGGTCTGCAGCGCCATGTGGTCACCTCTGGGGTAGGCGGGGATCGAACTCATGTGGAAGTGGCTTTAGCTTCTTAGTGCTGTGCTTTAACCCATTGTGCCACCAGGGAGGGCCCACACCCCTCCTTTTTTTAAAGATTTATCTATGCATACAAGAACTGGGGTACAGGCCAGAGGTGTGGGGTGAGAGGATTCACCAGAGACAGAGCGGGGAGCAGAACAGATGGATCTGCTGAGATACACTGCTGAGGGGAGCATTGGGCTGGTCAGGAGAGGTCTGCCATGCCTTGTGGGTCACCCCCTCGCTGGGGGTTGAACTCATGCTGCAGTGGCTGTGGATAGCTTCACAGTGCTGCCCTTTAACCCGTCACCCTACCAGGGAGGGCCTGGTAAAGTCTTTCTTAAATCCTGTTTGTGGCATCTCGTTGTAACACGTAGGAACACTTTGTAGTTTGTGAAGGAGACCCCTGGCCAGGGCTGGTGGTCACCAAAGTGATGACCAGTGTACTCCCCCTTCTTGGGGTGAAATGGAAATGTTTATCTATAACAAAAAAGAGCCAGGCAGTGATCAGAGGAATATTTTTATTCCTTTGTCATGCAGGTGGGTAGGGAGACAAGGGACAGAGTTGGCTCTAGGTCTGTGGGGCACGGTGCCCTCACCTGTTGCATCGGAGGTGGTGTCAAGCAGCCAACATCTCTGCACAGCACCTATCATTGTAGAAAGAACTTGTGCATAAATTATCTCCGGTAAATTTTCAATAGTTTAAAATCACAGCTATATTCCTCAGTGAGTTCTACTTCAATAAGCAACCTAAGATGAAAACCTTCAACTTACCAACATCACTACCAAGCCAGGTAGGGCAGATTTTTCAAATCATCATCAAGCTAACTGTCTTCCTGTGCTTTGATGAGCCACAGATGACTTTTGGACACAATGTCAAATGCAAGCAGAATACACTTTGCCTTCTTCACAAGCCAAGTCCTCAAGGTGCATTTTACTAAACAGATTTCAATACCAGTGTGGTTTCCTTAGTGCCCAAGAAGGCACGTTCCCCTTGAGTATTTCACTAGGCAAATGAAATATATGTTGTGTTTTTATTTAGAACCCCGGAGGGTGTCTGTCAGGTCATCTCAGAGGTAGACTCGGTTTGCTGAGGCATGTGAGAACTGACACCAATTTCGAAGCAGTCACCTTGATTTCAAAGAATTCCTTTCCAGTGAGAAACAACCTCTTATTTCAAATTAGGACACAGGGTATTCCTTTATACCTGGCTGTGTTAGGAAGCAAGTACTTCACTTGTAGTAAAGAGGAATTTTGATTGACTCAGAACTGCTGTTAAATATCACAAAACCCTTAGAGGAAACATCCCGGAGATCAGGCTGGACACAGCACAGCTTCTGAATGCCATTTGGGTAAGCGTGTCTGAGGTGTGCGGTCAAGGCTGAATTATCTGCATCTGTAGGAGGTTTATCTCTGGGCTCTGATGCCACGTTCAGCACACTTCCAGCTTGCGTTCCATTTATGTAAAATCAATACTCCGTGACACACTGAACTGGGAGACCAAATAAAGTGGCTCAGGTTTATCACTGGATGCATGTAGGATAAATTTAGAAATCATTGAAAATATAACATACTCGCTTTGTCTCCATGGCAATCTTGGTTTTTGTGTGTTCTCGCAGGTTATTTTGAAGAATCAGAGCAGTCAGGATATATGCCCCAGGAAGAGGCACACGAAGAGACCATTATTCTGAGCACACTTGCCTCAGAGACCACAGATATAGTCACCGCAAGCACGAATGCTACCCTCATCGGTGAGAAGGAAAGTCAGCTGGAGTTGATATTAATGGTATTGATCCCTCTGGTCTTATTGGCCTTACTTCTATCTGTGATTCTGCTTGTAACATACTATAAAAGAAAAGGATCTAAGCAAGGTAAATGTTTTGTGCGCTCCCATTTCTAAGCAATTGCTTCAGATGCTAATGAGCAAACATCACAATAAAGTACCTTTTGTTTTTACACAGAACCCTCTAGTCAAGGATCCCAGAATGCTTTACAGACATGTGAGTATTAAGCTCATACCTGTCTAGAGCTGGGGGAGGGGGCAGGAGAGGTTTTAAAGTTAAGCAGCATAGTTCAAGGTTTCCAGGAGTTTAAAAATGTCAATTTCCTTGCCTTTTAAAAAAAAATATGGTTTTAGCCTACCTTGGAATTTAAAATGCAGGGATGCCTCCTCTTTACCTGCTCCAGACTGGAGACTTTGGGGTCACCTTCACAAGAGGATTCTTCCATCTGTATTTCTCTCACATAGCATCCTCCTCCCTGATCCAGGCGACATCCCAATTTGATCTGAAAAGCCTGTTCTTCTTCCCATTCCAAGTATGCTAACTTTTATAGTGAAATTCCTGCTTGACTGGAGATTGCTGTCTTCAACCTGCGAACAGCATCCTCGCCCAGAGTTACACACTGAGGGCAGCCGGTCTCACTTTTGGAAACTCAGACGCTAGGTTTCCAGGTGGTTCCAGGCCCAACACAAGCCTTGGTACTTTGGGCTCGTGCTGGGAAAAATGATTCCAGTTAGATTTAAACAAAGGCCTTTAAAATCATCCCAAAACTCCGTCAATGGGTGGGAACTTCTCTAATAAAATACAGGTGTTTTTGTGTGACACACCTCATTCTGTGCCTCTCCCCCCAGCTCCCAGGACACCTCTGGCTGAGACCATGTCCTTGACCTGGGTTCTCTCTCAGAGCTGGCTGTCCCTGCCTAGATGAGCCTTTAAGTGCTCCTCGGCAGATGTAAATAGTCACTTTCTACTGTTTTCCATTATGCCAGTAGGTGAGGAATATCTGAGCTGGAGAAGGCACATTCAGAGCTTTACCCTCCTGTCAGGGACTGAGAGGACAGATCCGCAAGAAAGGAAATGCACTGCTTTCTGCTGCTTGAAATTTCAGGTGGCCCTAATAGCCGTCCCCTTGTGGAAGCGCCTTTGAAAGCTTAAAAGAAAACAACAGACTTGTTAAAAATGGCCCCCTATTTTTTTTTTAAAGATTTATTTATTTATTCATACAGAACTGGGGTACAGGCCAGAGGCTCAGGGGTGGTGAGAGGCTTCACCAGAGAGAGTGGGGAGCAGAACAGGCAGATCGACGAAGTACACTGCTGAGGGAAGCAGCGGGCGGGCCAGGAGAGGTCTGGCTCGCCATGTGGTCTCCTCCGGGGCAGGCAGCAGGCGTGGCCCCCTATTTTTTAACCCCCTCCAAAGAACTTCCTGTCCATACACAGCGCACCACAGGTCTTACCTAATGGAATCCCCGATTGGAGTTGGGGGCGGTCTCCAGAGGCTTATGCTCTTAGGCTTTCAGTCTGGAAAGAGGTTGTTGAACTTTACTGTGAGAATCGCATAGTTCAAAAGCCATTCACAAGCGAGACCATTCACAAGCGAGAATGTCCCCGGCTCTGTTACAGTGCATGAGTTCAGTCCTGTGGCTGAACTGGGAGGGTTTGTTGTCACTTGCCTGTCTCCTCCCTGCCTGGTTGATGCCACTTCTTCTGTCTGGAATTTCCTTCTTGTCTGCTTGGCAAACTGTCACCCCATTCTTCTTCAGCGCCCAGTTCTGAAGTTTTTATGGGGCTTTGAGTGATCTCCCCAGGCAAAATTCATCAGCCCCTCTTCTGTGCTCCAGAGTATTTACATTGTCAGAAGTCAGTGACTTGCCTGTGTGGAATCTCTCTCGCCTGCGAGGTTATGTTCTGTTCAAGGGCCAAGAAACCAAGAACTCGCCTCATTTATGGTGGGTACCAATGTGGCCCTGAGGCTGAGCATCCAGACTGAGCCACAGAGTGCTCTTTCATACTTTCTAGCTCTTTGGCCTCTAATTCAGTTTTCTTTTCTGTAAAATAGGCACGTTTGTGAGAATTAAATAGGTTCATCTATGTAAGGAACTTAGAAAAAGGCAGTACCCAGTATTTTGTGTGTGGTTTATTATTTTTCCCTTTTCCCGAAAATGGTGCCTCACCAGACACATCTGCTCAATAAATGTTTGTTGACTGACTGACTGACTGACTGACTGACTGTTAGAACTTTTAAAGGTCACCTGTCCCCAGATGTGCAAATAAACTTGCACATTATCCCTGATAAAAGTTGGTGCATTTTTAGTGTAGCTATGCCACATGCAAGGAAAACACGACATGGAAAACAGAATTTCAAAACAAGTATACTTATCGCAAAGGTTTTTCATAAACAAAGCTTTATTTGAACATTTCCTTTACTAGCCAGGCCTTCGATGCTTAACAGACACATGAAGCAATTGCTCTGTAGGTTAACAGCTGAACAGAAGAATCTCTCTTCAGACAGAAGTGCTCTCCTTCCTATTCAACACGACAATGCAAGGCAAAGGAAGATCTGATTCAATCCCCTTTCCTTTTCTGGAAAAAATAAAACTGTCTCACTGGGTCAAATGAGCCCGTGGTGGAGATTTTGGGGGTGTAGGGAGAGGGGAGACTGAGGATGTCTACCACAAAGTTCAAATAGTCATAGTTTTTTTTTTCCTCACCAGAGCCAGGTACATCCTTCCACACCAGGAAGTAGGTCTTTAAATTTGACAGCTGGAGAGAACCCGCCAACATTTTCACAGCAACACTTCATCTGTCTGGAAATTACCTTTTTCTTGGGGACTGTCCGTTTCCTGTCCAGGAAAGGGAACCCAGTACCGACTTGATAGTCTGTTCTCATCCTCTCAGACCTGGGGCATTGAATTTACAGTTGTTATTATTCAACATTTATTAAGTGTCTGGATGTACTGTGTATCTGAGAGAGCAGCAGGAAGAGCAGCTGGCCGTAAACCATCCCTTTAAACAGGCCAGCTGCCTGCCATCAGCACTGCCCATGAAACCCCATGAAACTCGCTCCCTGCGAGGCTCAGAAACCAGGGCCCGCCTCCTCCTGGGCCCCGTCCCCTCCCCCAGCAAGTCCACCGTCAAGTGCAGGGTGGAGAAGAGCTGGGAGAGAGGGCCTCCTCGAGCTAAGTGGGTGCAATGTAGGTGCTGAAGGAGGCGGGCAGAGTGGGTGGGAGGAAATGAAAGGATGGCAGGAGGGAAAATGGGATCAAGTGGGGCGGGAGGGGCTGCCCAGGGCGCCTTTCCCTGCCCTACTGCAGGGAAGGGCGCAGTAGCTGTTAATGCAGAGATGTGGCCAGGTGGAGCGAGCGGCCAGCCCTGATTGCGAAGGGCCAGTAATTGGTCTCCCCCTGGCTTAATGCTCTGCTCGGCTGCGCGCTCCCAGATGTTTTCCCGTTGCCATGGCTGCTGGGGCAGGGGTAATGGCCGTGGTTCAGGGGAGCTGAGGCCACAGAAGGCTCTTTGCTCTGTTTGAATACTGATTACAGGAGCGTCACATTTGGTGCATCCGGAGCACTTTTGTAATGGGTTTTTAAACTTTTCCATCATCTGCACGCAGGGTTAGCTTTTGCTCACCTCGAAGCCTGCGGGCGCCCAGATTATCAAGATAAATCCATGCCCTTGACAACGGGGCTGTGGGGCCATCTCTGTGAAATTAGGAGGGGTTATTAAGCAGGGAAGTGGGCGGGTGACAAAGCAGGGGAGTCTCACGGCTCACCTGGTGGGGAGATTCAGTTGCAAAGGGATTTTATCTGAAAACGGCTGCAAATTTTATAGGAAAAATGTCTATACGTAAAAATACAAGATGAACATACTCTCCTTTTCCCATTAAACTTTCTGAGGAGTTGGACATCGGCAAGCCTGAGGTTCTGACTAGGGGCCCAGAGACCTCCAAAGGTAGGCAGTGATGGCATGAAATTCACATCTGTGCCCAGCTTTCCTGGCTCAGCGGGGCCATCCCACTTGCCAGCCCACAGGAAATGACCGTGGCTGGCCGGTGTGGGGAGCTCTGTTCCAGGTGCCTTCTGGCTGTGACCCCTCATGGGGGCCTGCATCCTTCTGGCCAGATGACAGGAAGCCTTTGCTGGTGGTGCGAGCCTCTGCTAAGAGGAGTACTACCTCCTGGCTTTCCCATCCTAACTGATGGGCAGACTGTCTACTGACTGTCACCATCACCCCATTTTTCTGGGCATGCCAGTTCCTTCACCCAACAAAATAGTTTGTGTTGTGGGGCTGGGAGATTCTTCAGCATCTGCCCTCAGCAGAGTCCAGAGTCCCCTGGCCACCCCTTACTCTCAGCTCAACCAACAGCAACCCAAGCCGGTAAACCCCAAACTGTGGGCATGAGCTTAACCCCGAGGCTGGACAATCCAGATGAAGGCCTATTCGTTTATTCTAAAGATGTTTACAGGCTGTTCGCCAGGTACTGTGCTAACTGGGTGCCAGATGGGAGACACCCGCCCTTTAGGAGTGAGCCAGACCCCATGCCTTCCCCTGTGGGGGCTGTCCTGGTGGGAGAGACAGAAAGAACTGAAGAGAAGATTGATGGACGATGACACAGTGGTAAATGTTACGAAGGAGCAGGCCAGGAGCTGAGCCAGGGCTGACCGGGGGGCCGGCTGCTCATCAGGAGAGGCCGGGAACCAGTCTGTTTAAGCAGAGACCATAGGCTGTGCAGGGGTGGGGCAAAGTTCCAGGGCAGCCCAGGGAGCCCTGCATCTGACTCTAGGACAAAAGGACAGTCATAGTGGTGGCCTGTGGGGCCTCAGGGGATGGGTAGGGACATTTGGGGGTTGGGATCACGGAGAAAACCCCTTGTTTGGCCCCTCTTTTTCTTCCCCTTACCATGGCTTTCTTCTTGGTAAGAAGAACAGAAACAAAAAGTGGGGAACATAAAGAGTGGGCGCTTTCAGGAGACCTCGTATGGAAAGGAAACTGCGTTTATAGCCAGAACAATCTGATAGATACTTGTTAGACCTCGGGGCTAATTAGGATCCTTTAAAAATCTACGTAGAGTCATTCTGCTTGTTTTGTAAGGGAGATTTGAAGTGACTTGAAATAAAAAGTTGTAACAGATGACAAACCTAACGTGATGTTTTATTTGTCCTCTTTTAGGTGAACTGGGAAGTGAACACTTGAAAGTGTAAGTACCCCTCAGCTCCCCCCTCCCTGCCCCCAGCTGAGTGTGACAAGGATCTGGGGAGAGGAACACATTTACCTGGGAGTTATGGTTCTGATATCCTTGGGAGGAAGTGGGGGGTCTCCTGCTCTGGGGCCCCAGGAGATGGCCCCTAGAGGAAAGTGCCCCCCCAGGGGAGCAGGGGATTTGAGTGGGGGGAGAGATATCTGTTCAGAACAAAATCTTTTCCGGACATGCCAATCCCAAATGCACAGCAGTCATCTATTCTGACCTTGGGTGTATTCCAAGGTCACTGGCTCATTTACCCCAATTGCAAATACACCACCAGGGAGGGGACTTTCATGGGCACTATGGGCAGAGAGCCCTGTTAGAAGCTCAAGTTTGCAAGTTCCAGAATCCAGTGGGTGGGGCTTGAGGGAGTGGAGAGGAGGAATGGGGGAAGAAACCAGAGAGGGAGAAAGGGGGGAGGAGAAAGGGGATGATGGGGAGGGGTAAGAAAAGAGGGGGGAAGAGAAGGAGGAAGGAGTGGGCGAAGAGGAGGACAGGCCTTCAGGAAGGGAGCGGGGAGAGGAATCTACCCAGAGGTGTTCCCTCCTCCACCGCAGTCTTGCTCATGGCTTCCTCTGTGAGGCTCGCGCCTACTCGGCTCTGGGCGCCCAACGCTACTCACTTGAAGGTGTGCTTTCCCCCAGCTGCTCGGGAGCCCAGGCAAGCGAGAGCCCAGGCAAGTGAGAGCGGTGGGTTTCTGAGAGCAGCACCCACTTCCTTCCAGAGGTGGAGCTGGGCATGGCGGGAGAGGTGATGAAAGGAACCCGTGGCTTCTTATCTGTGGCCCAGGTCAAAACCCCCAGGAAGAGAAGTGAGGTTGAGCGAGGCTGCTGTGTGCCTGCGGCAGCCCCCACAGCAGCCTCAGCATGGGGCCTCGGTCCTTCTAGGGGGGCAGCTATCTCCCGCCTCCCTTCTCACCCACGTGCTGGGCTGTGCCTCCATTTCTGGATGGAGCTAGGTGGATGGAGGCAGCTTTGCTTTAGCCTTTCTTCCTGTTAGAGTTGGTCCCTTTGAAGAGACCCAGCCTTCCCCCTGGAAGATGGGAAATCAATTTCCTCCTCAGAATCAGCATTCTGAACTCTTCTCCAAATGAAATTCAGCCTTCTCCTGCTCCCTCCTTACCTCCTCCCCACCCCATTTATTTTTATTAAGTTTTCTGCTCTGGGCTCTCTCTCTCTAGTCCTATTTTTGAGGAAGACACACCCTCTGTTATGGAAATAGAAATGGAAGAACTTGATAAGTGGATGAACAGCATGAACAAAAATGGTATGTGATGACCTAACTTTGTTTTTTTCTGTCCTCTCCTGTAAGAGAAGTCTGCAACAATTTGATAAATGACCCATAAATCCTGGAGTGTGACAGCCTGAGATAAACTTGGGTCTAACCTTCCTTAAATACTCACTCTATTAGTGCATCATTTGCGACCACTTATTACTTTTTTGTAAGTTTTTCAACAGTCTTTTTGATGCAGAAAATGGCCTCCCCCCCACCCCACCCCCGCCCCCAAGGAGGGACATCCAGGCCAGTTTATCTGGACACATCTAGTTGCTGGCATTAACTGTCTGATGTGCTACAGAACTTGGAAATCTGAGACTTCAGTCGTCTCTATGTGATTTATATAAAACTGTGTCAGATGTGGCAACTTGGATCTGTGCTATCCAGACAATAGACAATACTTATGTGACTATTTCAATGTCAAATTTTAAAAATTAAATAAAGTAAAAAATTTAGTTCCTCAGTTTGTCCTACCACATTTTGAAAGCTCAGTAACCACTTGTCACCAGCAGCTACACTGGGCACAGAGACTCTAGAACATTTCCATCACTGCAGAAAGTGATCAGACAGTGCTAAGATAGATGGAAATATAGTATCTTCAAACTTAACTTTTAATTAATAAGTATCACTAATAGTAATATATATTTCTTCCTTTTCATTCAATGGATATTTGGACTTAAACTGAAGATACCTGTTTGGTTTTTTTTCCCTTTAAAAATCAATAAGTCATTTTAAATGCTTTGATTAAATTAATAAGATCCACTATACTATTGTAGCATTGGTATTCTTAACATTTATCTTAATACATTAGCTCACAATGCAGTTCTCAAATCCAGAATTTTTTAATTAAAATTATTGCACTACAGTCTTGTCAAAGTGACTTTTATAAAAGATAGAAACTATTGGCTTATATTGTACTGTTTCTAACAGCACTTCAGACTCCAATAGTGAGAAATGAAATGACCCTGTAAAGTATTCAAGGCCACTAAAATGACCCTTAGTATTGCTTCATGTGTTGTTTTTAGTTATAAAAATTTACTAAACATACACATCAGAATTTGGAAAATGCAAGAAAAACATTTAATTACCCAAAGACAGTCTCTTATTATTTTGACATATTTGCTGTTGAGATAGTTATAATCCAACACACAGCTCCTATTATGCTCACTAAAACCAAAATATGCAAGCAGGCATTTGTATTTAACAGCCAAATTAGAGAGTTGTGTGGGCACATAGGTGATAAATCCCATGGATTTTTTTCCCTTAGAAATAACGGTGGGAATAGGAGAGAGCGCTAATGACCTAGGAAGGTGAGTTTCCCCCACGCCTGCTGCTTCCCGTCCCGCAGTCTGACTCTCTTCCGCACACACCAGCCTCAGGGGAGGCCATTGTGCTCCAGCGTCTGTCCTGAAATACGCAGATCCTGGCTCCTGAGCAGCCACTTGGCATCTTGAGGGACTGAGTGACGAGCTGATGAATCGCCCCTTTCCAGCTGGGCCCCAGGCTGAAGTCTTGTCTGTGCTCTGGTGATTCTTCCCAGGCAAGAGCCTTGTGGCCATTAGTCTTTGAACCTCTGGAACCCCCTCGTGAGGCCATTTCTGCACAAATGACCTCACAGCCTGGGAAAAGTGATGGTCAGCTATAGTCCTGTAACTAGAAGGTAGAATTTCAGTGACTAACAATGACTTGGCTTTGGTTCTGTCCTAGATGACTGTGGATGTTTACCACCATTAAAGGAAGAAAAGGAACCCAACCACAGCCCAAGGTACCCCCATTTCCTACCTTAGATTATATGTGTGTGGGGGAGGGGTTGGGGAGTTTAGCAAGACTCTCTGGACTGCCTCTTCTGCATCTATAAATTTTATGTGACACTTGACATGAGTGTGTGCAGGAAAGAAGTGTGCATTATGGAAAACAGAACACTTCAACATAAATACCATGGTGGCTCTTCATCTTTAGAAATAAATTAGTACTGACATTTTCTTGCCCTTCAAAGAGACACAGCTGAGTTGGCATCTGTGTTAATGATCAAACTTTCTGATTATAACAACCTGTGGGCTTGTTTACCTTGGATGAATAGATGTGTGGTAAGGAAAACAGATGGAGGTGATGGTTTCAGAGGGAATAACCGTAAACAAGAGCGAGTACAATGAACATACTAACACACATACGCACACCAGCACAAACCCTCCTGGATTGTATTATTAGATGATAATTTAAAAACGCTTATTCCTTTCCACCACTAGGTGGCTCTGCTTGATAGAAAAATTTTAGTGCGTGGGGCTTGGGTGTATTTTAATACTCTGCAATCTCCTTTTGATTATTATATCTTTTGTGAAGATAGAAATGATCATATCAGGATGTTTTGATCAAAGAATTGTTTGGTCAGGACGTGGGACGTCCCGATAGGATTCATGATTCAGCAAGTCATTCAGAGAATTAATTGCACCAAAGAGCACCATAATGATTGTCGGATACTGAACTGTTGGCAGGCATAACACAGAAACGAGCAGTGGAGAACTTGAGACTGTAATTGAGATGTGACACTTGTGTCTGGATAAATAGAACGAAACTTCAGAAAAGGATGAATCCTCCCACCTCCTCTCCCTCTGTGATATCAGTGGTCTCTGGGTCAAACATCTTAAATGCTGCCAAAGTGCATTACAGAGAAAGAATAATTACTAGTCAGCAGTTGGGGTGGTCAGATGCTGTCTACCAGATCTTTCTGCTACATCCTCCCTAACTTACCTAAGACGTCGTCATCCTGCATCTCTCCCCTCATCCCCCCACCACAGTCTTACAGAGACAACACTGAGCTCTGATGTGCAAGTTTACACCTGATTGAAGATCAGCCCCTGTTACCTCTTCAGTATCTGTATACTAAGAGTCATTGCTGAATCATTAGAAAGATTCTATCCTACTTACACAAGATTCAGAAGTACACGAAAGAAAAAAAAGACTAGGAGAGGTATTCAAAAGAACGATCCCAAAGACTCTTTTCCCCACATTTTTCCTTGCTCTGAAATCAGCCATTAAGGACGATCCATCAGGCTCAATCACTAAAGCTTTATGCTTGTTTGATTCCTGTCCCTCTGAAAGGCACCCTCAGATGACTCAGAATGTCCACGGTTTTTATATAACTGCCTCTTGGTCTTTGAAATCATTGACAACATAGAAGCTGCTTGATGAGTATCAAATGATGATGAAAGCTTAAAATCATATTTTTATAATATGAAAAGGTTGTTCTTTGAAATAAGCTTTAGTTGATTTCTGCCTACAACACAAAAGTCCTTATTTAGAGAGCTTCATGCATTGTTTTTAGAGGGAATGTCCCCATTCCCCTGATGTTTGACACGACCTGGCTTTAATTCATAGTCAACTATTAGACCTTCACCTCCTTCCTTCAGTGTGGCCCTGGCCTGGGTGCTGAGCACCCAGGAGTGGCAATCCCAGTCTGTGGCGACAGTGACACTTCCTGGGGACCTCAAGGGTGTTTTGATATTGCAAATAAATTTCGCTGTTATTCATTAAAAACTCAGAATGAAGCCTGGACCAAATCAATTCTCCATAAGTACTTGTTCTTGTAATTATAATCAGTAATAAGTTAGCATTGACTTGCAGTTCACTAACTTTGGGGCTGTGCCCTGTGGCCCTGGTGCATCTATATTGGGGTGGGGAGTGACACCTCATTTTTCTCTTGACTTCCTCAGTGACTCTGTGGGCTTTTTCAGTCTTGAGACATCAGGGATTTGTCGGATGTCCTAGAAATGATCTGGAGATTTAATTCCTCCCCATGATAAGCCCATTAATGTTGGTGATTTTAGAATAGTCCTCCTAGGCTTCTGAAGTTTTTAAAAGGGTATGCGGTCTGGTTAACCTGATAGTTTGGATGATCTTTCTTTTCCATGATTTTATTTCCATTTTTTAATTACATTGATAATTGGCCCGACTCTGACCAGTCCAGGAAGGATCACTAGAGGGCACAGGTGAAGCATACACTGGTCACCATCTTACGATCAGAGGACGATTTTGTGAGTCTGTGGCGTGATGCTCGCTTGTGCTTTATCCTAACTCAAGTACTCTCAACTCTGGGTTTCAGTTTCCTCATTTTGAAAAACGAAAATAATGATGCTTGGCCTGCTAGTTGCATAAGATCACAAGAGAAAAACCACTCTGTAAACCTGAAAGCATCTTGCCAATAAAACTGATTTTTAATTTTTTTCATGCTCTGGTGATAGTTCTTCCCAGTGCCTGCCCATTACTATTTATTAAAAAAGATTTTGGGCCCTCCCTGGTGGCGCAGCGGGTTGAGGCACAGCACTGAGGGTCTGAAGCCACTTCCGCATGAGTTCGATTCCCGCTTGCCGCCTGCCCCGGAGGTGACCACATGGCGTGGCAGACCTCTCCTGGCCCGCCCGCTGCTCCCCTCAGCAGTGTACTTCGTCAATCTGCCTGTTCTGCTCCCCACTCTGTCTCTGGTGAAGCCTCTCACCGTCCCTGAGCCTCTGGCCTGTACCCCAGTTCTGTATGGATAAATAAATAAATCTTTAAAAAAAAAAAGATTTTGGGGAGAGGGGGCAGTTTTGGGTTCTCAGCAAAAGTAAACAGACAGTACATAGAGTTCTCATATGTGCCCTACAGAACCTCCCCCGATGATTGGCACCCCACAGAGTGGATATTTGCCACCAACAGTCAAAGAGCTTGCTTTGACCCCTTTCTACCTCACTCTATTGGCTTGTACAACTCAGTCACCCTCCTTTACCCTGGGAGTGGTGAACACTGACTCCAGGGCTTCACCAAGTATAAACAGTCCTGAAGATTAAACCTTGTGCAAAACAAACTTCCCCATCTTCCACCAAAGCCGAAACTTCTGGATCCATCCATGAGTCAGCCTTCTATCTGCTAGGAAGACACCCTGATGGAGAACTGTCACCCTCGGGTTTACCTGCCTCTGCAGCCCTGAGCCCAGCTGCTCACCATCCTTCCCTTCAACTGGTCAGTCTTCCCTCATCCACTCACCAGGGTCTTTCCAAACTTCTCCCACATTATCCCATCAGCCAGCTGTTTTCATGATTTCCTAAGTCCTCACTGAATGGACACTTCCATTGAGAAGTAGAATCTAAGTTTAGCACAGGATTTTAGCAAGAGCCAGAGATGTACAAATACAATGGGAAGTTTATATTATGGTTGCCATGCTTTAAAAATAATCAATAGGAAAAAAAAAAAAACCAGCAAGGGAATGACAGGGAAGGGGAACTTAGATTCTCATTTCCCATCTTTGCACCCCCCTGCCCCCCTGTAGTTCACACCTGCCTCTGCCAGGCCTCCCTGCAGGAGGCATGGGGAGCAGCATCCGTGGTGTAGTGTCCAGGGGCTGGGACAGGGTTGTGGGGGAGCTCTGCTCTCGAGGTAGAACATTTCCATAATGTTGCCTAACATCTCAGTGTTTGGTGATGACTACGCCTCCAAACTCAGATCCGTTCAGTTGACTTTGCTTAAATTCTCTGTAAAGAATGCATGGTCTCATTGTCCACTTCCACCCTCAGGAAGCCCCACCCCCACCCCCGCCCCATGCGACCAGACAGTAGAAAAAACGAGAGGCATCTAGTCTAGCCAGCCTCTTCCTTCTCCTCCAGGCCTGCATCATTAGATGACTTCCTGAAAGCTCGAGTTTCTGTCTCTGTAAGCTTAGGTGAAAAACCACAGAAAGGAATGGCGAATGTTAACCAAGTGTGTCTTTTCTTTATGCTTGTGTCGGCCCCAGTGATGATTTAACATGCTGGGAAAGATGCAGAAAGAATTAGATTTGGTTCCATCCAAGTAGCTTTGAAATTCTGAAAGTACACTAATAGCAACAGCGGTTGCAAGGAGACTGGCCTAGGTTTGCTGAGTTCCAGGATACAGGCTCTGTACCTAAGAAACTAAGTCAGAGAGGGCAGTAGCAGTCTGTCCTGGTATTATAAAAATGCTTTTGTTTATTCTATGATTCATTTTTCTGAGCTCAGGAGCGTTAAAAAATGAATCATTTCAACATTTCTCAGAAAAATCCAGGCTGATTTAATAGAAAATTTTGTGGATTTCTTCCTGTTTCTTTCCTTCTCTTTGTTTTTTAATTTTTTATTTTTGAGAAAGCACATTTGATGTAAAATTTTTGAAAATATTTCTTTAGCATATAATAGGTGCCCAGCACATATACCAAGCCAATCACTTAAAAATTAAATAATTCTGGAACTCAGGTTAAGCAACTTGTCCACGTTCACATAGCCAGTTTTTTCTGCATCTGGAGAATTATTTCTCTTAAAACTCCCTTTAAAAATATTTAATTAGGGCCCTCCCTGGTGGCGCAGTGGGTTAAAGCACAGCACTAAGAAGCTAAAGCCACTACCACATGAGTTTGAATCCCGCCTGCCC
>NW_004567119.1:11805740-11807300 GCF_000260355.1 Condylura cristata | reverse complement strand
AAAAATATATTTAATTAAAATAAGAGTTACTCATTCATTAAAAGGCAAACTAGAGTTATTTAAAATAAAAAGAAAGCCATGGGCCCTTCCTGTGGCACTGTCAGCAGGCTGCAGCCGCTTCAGTGAGAGTTCGATCCCTGGCCCCGGAGGTGACCACATGGCGCGGCAGACCTCTCCTGACAAGCCCGCTGCTCCCCTCAGCAGTGTACTTCGTCAGTCGGCCTGTTCTGTCCCCCACTCTGTCTCTGGTGAAGCCTCTCACCACCCCTGCACCTCTGGCCTGTCCTCCAGTTCTGTATGCAGAAATAAATAAATCTTAAAAAAATTTCAAAAACCACACTGGGCAGCAAGAAGGCCAGCAGCATGCAGCTGATGCAGCCAAGCTATTGCTGGAGATCCCAGCTCATGAACAAGGTGGGCCAGCGAAGCCAAGGAAACAGTTTTACCTGCACCGCTCTGGTCTTTCTCTCAAGTGAATGTCTGCAGGCACTTGCAATTATTTCCCTTGTTTGGAAATTTCTCTCCTCTTTTCCTCGTTAGTCCCTCTCGTGTCATTTACAAGCCAACTATGGAGGGTTAAGTGTATAAAGTACCAACGGGAACTGACCACATTTGACTCAAGTACTAGAGAAGGTACAGAGCCTAGCAAGCTTGTTACTGGCAGGGCGATGACCTCAAGTAGCACTGCTGAGATGCAGGTGTGCAGGCGCGCGCGCGTGTGTGTGTGTGTGTGTGTGTGTGTGTGTGTGTGTGTGGCCGGTCACAGTCTTCCCTGGACTAAATTAATCAATCACCATGTCGCTTAAATAGGGACCTAGATTATGTCTACACCACGGCATGATCTATGTGTCTGGGACTAACTCTCACCTCTGATGTTATCCAGATGTGTGACCTCTTGAATTCCATGGGGCCAGTCCTCTTTCAGGAAGGAGAAAGGACATTATTACAGCGATGAAGAGAAAGGCAGTGTGATCGAATTGTTACTTGACCTTGTGTTAACTGAACTCTGCACTCCCCCAAAACCAGCTGAGAGAACACCATAAACGCAGACAGGTTTCTCCTAGGTTTATTGCCATCTTCAGCAGCAGGGCAGACTGTCTGCTCATAAGAAGGGATTGGTACAAGATAAACTGCTCAGGAGAACAAAGGTGGCTTATTTGATGGGAACTGCGACGATGGAACGGTTAGGAGACAGGTGCTGGGCCTCCTGAGCCCCTGCCACTGGTAACTTGCAATGAAATAAATCATGCAATGGAGCTTTTCCATCAAATCAATTTGTTTTGCATTTGCAGACCTGTTACTACACAGGCTTTTGGAAAGGCATCCCACATGCCTAACACATCTCTGTAACACTCAGAAAAGTGACTCACGAGTGCCGGTGCCAGAGATAAATTCCTAAAACTGCATTAGCATTGAGACAAGCTGTGGAGGCTTAAAGAGGGCTCACTTGTTTTTCATTTGTTACAACTCTGTGGCAGTTGACCAAGATATTTTTTAATAGAGAACTCTAGGGGGCCCTTCCTGGTGGCACAATGGGTTAAAGCACTGCACTAAGAAGCT
>NW_004567119.1:11778249-11804385 GCF_000260355.1 Condylura cristata | reverse complement strand
AAAATGATATATATATGTATATATATTGCAGAAGAACTGGGGTGTAGGCTAGAGGCATTAATGGGCAGATCAGAAGAAATGAAAACAGTAATACCCAAGACTGAAGGTTTCCCCAAAGTAACCTACTGGGAGAAGGTAGGTTGTTATACAGAGTTTCTAGGGAAGAGAAGTAACTGATGGGGTTGTCAATCTTTAAAACTGCTTACATTTTAACCTAGCATTCCTCTTCTAGAAATTTATGCAAAGTGAACAATTGGAAGTGTGCAAAGATCTAACAGATTGTCTAATAAATGAAAACTACAATTGAAAGTGCTCTAAATGTTTAACAGTGAGGTTATGAGGAAAAAATAGGGTCTCGTGGTATGATCTATAGTCCCTAAAGAGATACTATAATGAAAGGTAGGTTACAGCACAGTAGGTATAATATGGTCATCTTTTTATACTACATCTGATACAAATCTCTAATTAGGTCATTACAACGCAGAAAAATTTGGAAGAAAAAACACCGAAACCTTAACTAGTAAGATTTTTAGTATTTTGTCTTGCTTCTTTGTCTTTTCTATTTTATAAACAATGGCTATGAATTGGCTTTATAATGATTAATTTTAAAAAATCACCCTGTCAGGGTGATTTGGTGATGGGAAACCCGTGGGGATTACAATTGAGATGAAAAAAAAAATGTGCAAAATGATGTAAAAATAAACTTTTTAATAAAAAAAAAAATCACCCTGTCAGGGTGGTGAACAACACTTAGCTTTGTAACCCCCTCTGCTTTGAGGAGCCGAATGTTCTAGATAAGGCCACAAAAGGAAAGCTTGTGATTGTGATTCAGAAGCGTATGTTCCACAGAGATGGACTCTTGGGTCTTAGAAATAGGATCTTGCTACCACCCAGTTTCCAAGAAATAAAAGCTCCTTGCCCAGTTTGAAAGTTCAGGGAGATGTAAGTCTCGTGGGTTGGTGTATGGGCTCTTCAGATAAACAAAGTCTAAACTTTTAACTAGGTTCCATTTGAAGTAAGCTTGGCTACGAGGCCATCCGTTGTCTGCTTCGGCCTCCCTTCCCCTCCACACATCCTCCTTCTCAGTGCTCCTTTCCTGTCTTCCCAGCACAAGCGTGCACACACTACCGCCCTCCTTTTCCAGACCTGTCGGTCCAGCTCCCGCCCCCCCCCCCATCCCTCCATCTGTCTGTCCATCCTTCCGTCTATCCATCTAAAGTTGCTTCAGGATGTCTTTGGAAGTCCTTCACCTTTCACTGAGCAAAAGAGCACTGAAGGAGGAGTCTGGCGCAGGCCTGTGAGCTAAGGAGAGCCAGGGAAGGCTGACCATTAACGTCTAGATGCTTCCTTGGAGGCGGTTCACGGTGAGGAGGGACATGCTGGATCCCCGTGAAGGGGCAGGGAACCAAAGAGAGAAGCAGGAGAAAAGGCAGAGCAGCTTACTCTCCAGGGGACTCTGGTGGAGCTGGGGGTGCCCTGGGGAAAAGCCACAGAGCCAGATATTTTGGCAAAGAAGCCAGGTTAGGAACACAAGTGCCAGCTGGCCAACAGCAGGGTCATGGCGAAATAGCACGTGCATAATTTCTGTCTCTTCGCACCCCGCGATGCCTGGGGTTGAATCTAAGGGACACGGAGAAGGCCTGCCACGTCCTCAGCATACAAACAAAATGGGTTTTTGAAAACACGCCAGGGCCACAAACTCTTAAGGGAAACAACACATGGAAATTTCTTTAAAGGAAAAAAAGGCAATTTGGCAACTATACATAGAGAATGGGATTAGATTTAATTAAAGGGGAGGGAACCCCCAACTCCATCTGGTTCTCCCCACATCGGCGGCGCTGGGGAGGAACAGCAGAGCAAGAGTTGGGATTCTTTCTTGGCTTTTCACGGATTTCCTCCTTAGGGATCACTTCTCAAAGCCAAACCGACCTTTGTTTGGGAAATTATGAACTGGACATCGTTGGCTTCCTGACGGCTCTCTGGAGTCACCTCCAGAGGCGACCATCTCTCGGTGGCTTCTTGGAAAAATACTAATGTTCTGTTTTTTGCAGTGATAATGAATCCTAAAATTGAATGGTGCTAATGTTTTCCAAGAGAAGCAGCCCTGGAGGGCGCCTGCTGGGTCTGCCAACAGAGAATGCAGAGGATACACATTTAATTAATTTCAAATCAACACAGACACAGGAACCCTTTGCTGTTTCTTCCAACACCCACTCTTCCTAACGATGGCGTCACCTGTACCTGGAAGAATGCATGATTGAGAAGTGCCGCCCAAGGCCTGGCCTGCATTCACTCCTGCCCTGGAAGGGGGCCAGCGCCTGGGATCAATGGTGCCCCCCTGCCTCCCCACCAACCTTTTTCTGCCTGCAAGTACCGGCCTCATTACCTGTCGGCTTCATTCCTTAGGGCTTAAATCAGAAAGCTTATTGATCGTTAACTTCTGGGTCACCTTATTACCTAACCAGCTTTGGATAATGGCCTCTGATTATTCAAGCCCCACGATAGGTGTGTTACCATCCGCAGGAACTTTTCTCAACGACGACTGTGACTTGGAAAAGTCAGCAGACAAGCTGTGTCTCCTGGTGCACACTCTCCAGGGGGTGGTAAGCTCGTTGCTCACTGCGACTGGCACAGAAGACTGAGCAGGCCCAGGTCCTGAGAGAGTGCTTTTGGATGACATTAGACCCGGAGCTGGTAAGATGCTGTCGCCCTTGGGAAGCGCTTGCAGGAACAGGCATCTTCAATGAAAGAGCCACAGTGTTCCACACTCCCCAAAGCTCAGTTTCGTTCTCCGCTCCCCCTTCGCCATGATACGTGGGTAGGGCCTGTGTGCAGGAGGGGATCGCCCGCCCCCTTTCTGAGTCTCTCAGAGCTGTAAGAACATTTGAAACACGTAGACTAGACCAGCTGTGTCCACGGCAGCTATCACTGTCACTGTCATTCTTCCCTGCCAAGCTGGGACAAGTCTCAGGTGCCCCTCAGCATAGCCCGGGAGCTGGCTGTCAGTCCCTCAGTGAGACCATCCTTCACGTGTCCTCATGCAGGAGCAGCAGTAAGAATGCAGGAGGCCTGTTTATCGCTCCTGCTCACGTAAAATCAATCTCCATTTAATTCCTAATGTTCTCTGACCTTTAAAGCCATCTAGCAAACTGGGTGTCCTGAGCTCTTCTCTGACACCTGGTATTTCATTCCAGGAAAGAAACAAAGAACAAAAACTTTATTTATTTTATTCCCCAGGTTTAAACGGAGGGGAGATGAGGCCTACCCAATGTTTGCTGCTGGATTTCGGGTCTTGTGTCTGAAAGGCTGCTTGAATTCGTAACAAGTATTCCCCCGCCCCTCCCGAATCTCTTTGACTAGCGCTAGACTTCTGAAATATGCTGATAATTTTAAAGGCCAGGATCCAAGCCAGGAGCTCTTGCCACAGAGATAGGTAAAACTGTGACTGGTGTGTCACCAATGCTGTTACACTGTCTGGGAACGGCTTGGGGCTTGGGCACAAGACTGTCTTCCTGGTGTATGACTGCGACAGGTTGATCTGGCAAATTCTCATTAGCACCTCCTGAGAAGGGTTTTGAAATATTCACAGTCAACTTGTGGTCCACAGTCACACGCTGAAATTTATACCCAAATTGCCACTTCCTGAAATGTCATTTCTGCCTATTGTTTCGCCTCAACATTTTGAGTCTCACAAGACTCTGGTCCTGCTTCTGTCTCTATAGTTATCTCAGTTTTTGTTGAATGAATAGGGCTGGGAACTTTATCCAAACCTGTCAAATAATGAACTTTAAAAGTTCGGGAAGTCTAAGGCATTGTGGGATCTCACCTTTCTGAAACAGTATTTTGCGATATGATAAAACATCCATGATTTAAAATAACAGTGTAAGAGGCACTTTGCGTCCTCCTAACACAAAATGGGTTGAAATAGTCAAGAGTTGGTTCTCCCATCCAGTATTTTTTTTTTTAAATTACTGTCCAATCAATTGATATCATATACTTAGGGTGAATTTTTAAATTGTTTTTAAACCCAAATTTAATTTTGTTCCAGGTTATTATTAGTAAAACTCTTAGAAATTTTCTCTACTTAGGTAGTCAATCAAGAGCAGCATCTGACTTTTGAAGAGTTTTTTTTAAAGATTTATTTATTATGTATACAAAACTGGGGTACAGGCCAGAGGTGCGGGGGTGGTGAGAGGATTCTCCAGAGACAGAGTGGGGAGCAGAACAGCCCGACTGATGAAGTACACTGCTGAGGGGAGCAACGGGTAGGTCAGGAGAGGTCTGCCACGCCATGTGGGTCACCTCCAGGGCTGGGAATCGAACTCGTACTGAAGTGGCTAAACCTCACTTGCAATACCACACTATAACCCAGTGCGCCCCAAGGGAGGGCCCATGACTTTTGAAGATTTTAAAGATGGGTACATTTTATTGCACTTTTATACTTTTATATCTTTTAAGCAAACAAAGTTAACAACATTGCTTCATCAAACTTCTCAGGAAATTTGTTTTTACTGATGTGTAAAAATATCAACCTGTTACTCTTAACTCAGTAATGTGACTCTGTGAAGGTCATTATTGCCCTAAAGTGGATCACCCTGAAACCCACGGGGTGACAGTGCTCCTGCTGTCACTCCTCGTGGCACCTGGGGTATAAGTGGGTGCTTTAAAAAATGTTTTCATCTCTTATTTTGGTTTAAACCACTGATTTGTGCCATCCCTGGAATAAGACCATTATGCGGAGTAAACATAAAATATAGGCTTTAGTTTTAACTTCTGTCAAACTGGACACATCTGGACACAGCACAGGGATAAGACGTGATGTCCTCCTGGGAAGCCATTGCTGAATTCTCTTCGTGGGGAAGACAGTGACATGTCAGCCACTTTTCCTCCCCCCACTGTCTGCTACGGAGACCTTGGGTCTCCCCTTAGTATCTCCAGCAGGCCACAGAGTAGCTTCGCTGATAGCCCACATCTCTTCATTGTTGCCACAGCTAGGAGAGTCACTGCAGATTAGCATGGAGTGAAGTTAGTCAGATTGGTTATTAATAATTGTATTTATCAAGCAACCAATGGGCTGAATTTTTTTTTTTTTTAGTGACTTGTAAATTTTTGGTTTTGAGGTGATGTTGCTTCAGGTTTCAGGTGTGTGTGTGTGTGTGTGTGTGTGTGTGTGTCACTGAACAGCTTGTTGAGGTAGCTTCATGCTGTTTTGTCTATGAAAATTTCTTAATTGTCTTGGGGGTGGTAATGTGTAGATACCTGGTGGGGCTGTGTGGTTTATTTTTCTTGCCTTATGATGACTTCTAAACAGTGTGGCATGTTCATGAATGAGCAAACCACAGAATTCATGGACTCGTTGTTTTGTCATTTCTAAAGTTGCTCTAAGCATTTTTTGAAGTGGTATTTTAAGACGTTAAATTCCTAAATCATGAAGATTTTCATTTCAGTACTAGAAAAGACTAGAAACAGTGTCAACCTGTTTACCAACCCAAGTTGGACAGCACTTGTTTTGCTTTTTGTGAGTGACTTCAGGTTGCCCTGTCACTCATGTACCTCACTTCATGTCACATTGTCATCACTGACCCTTAGTATTTTATAAATAAGTAATAGCTTTTTGACAAAAAGCATGTTCTTTGTATCTTTCACTTCTTTGGTCTACTACAGGAATAAAATAAACCTGTTTCCAGTGTAAAGACCCATTGAGAGCAATTACTGTTTTACTCTGACTTCAGTAAAACCCCTGAAATTATATGTAACTTCAGGATTAAGTGAAAACCTTGCATGTTTAATAAATGCCAGATTTCAGAAAGCACATGGGTGGCAGTTACTCAGCAAGTTGAAAATAATCTAGTAGATCAGTAATCATTTCCTATATGGACATCTTGGTTTTAGCTGAAATAAAAACAATGTAAAAGAAATACTGTCTTCAATTCTCTCATTCTATAAGCAATGGGCAGGACTTCCAAGGAGGCCAGTAAGATCATCCAGAGTCATTTATAGCACTTGGCTTTTGTCCCAGCAACATACACATTCCACCTGGAAGCCTCGTGCAGAAAATGGCCTGCTCATTTGGTCATTTGGTTTGGTCAACACCGCTGGACTGAAATAGCTGCCCAACCTCACTGAAACATGAATCACCATACGACAGGAGGAAAGAGTATCTCTGCATTCGTTGCTATGTAATTAATGTGCATCAAAATTTGTTTACTAAAATATGTTAAGTAAAAGGGGTGATGAATACATCCTTCTTTTAACTTCTGTGACTGTGAAAAAGAATTCTTCATAGGTGTACTCTTCCGACTATATACTTCTTTAAAACCATCAATTGACAAGTATTCATAGACTTACACCTGTATGATATGAAATTATCCAGGCTGAAAATTAATTGGATTTTCTCACTAAAGGAGGTTATTACACATCCTTATCATTTTCCTTCTCTACAAAATATTTTTATTTTTTCTACCCTCTTTGCATACAATATTTTTAAATGCAATGAAATGTAAAATGTCTGTGGAATGTCATTTAAAAACATTTTGAATAAAAATGGAAAAATCTTAAGCTAAATGTTTATCTTTTCTGACTACTTAGGTCTCCATTTTAATGCTAATTCATTTCCCACACTTTAACATAGCGAGAGCAAAGCTGGCAGGCAGGTTCACAACAGGTAGGTGAGATGAAGAAGGATGCATTCTTGCAGGTCACTGAAACTCATCAGCCCAGCAACAAACCAAGGGCAGAAAGACTCCTCTTCAAAGTTCCAACCAAAGTCAGGGCTGGTTCACAACGGCATCATCATCACTACAGTCTGTCACCGTGAATTTTCTTCTATTTTAACCAGAATGACTAAATGTCTGGAATGATGCGACACATCAGCCCGGAGATGGATTGGACCCAAAGAACAAAACAGTTACAAGGAACAGTCCCACAGAGTCAGGAAAATGATAATAAGGAGGAACAGTAGCAATCTTGCCCAGCATTTATTATGTGTATCAGTTAGGGTTCAGTTCCATGTCTAATACTAGAGACAAACAATCATTTCAAACAAGGTCTTACCTCCTCCGCTACTGCCCCTTGCTCCCCGGAAAAGCACAGCAGTAACTTGTGTGGCCACCCCATGGCCATCTGGAAGCCTGCGGTGGGCAAAGCCGGACACGCCAAGTAGTGTGTCTGTGAAGGCAGGGCCCTGGGGTCAGCAAAAATGGCATAGCATGTTGAGGCTTAGACCCAGGCGGATAACTGGGGAAACCTAGATTTTGGATCAAGGGTTTGTTCACTGGATGAAAAAAATAAAGTTCCATCTTTTTGGAGCTGAAGTCAATGGGCAACAGTTGCAGTCCTGAAGACAGCACTGGAGGGGCCTCCAGAGACTCTCAAGAACTGATGTGTAGTGCTAGGAGTTAAAAGAATGTAAAGAAGCCTGAAAGAACACCTCTCTCACAGTCGTATGTCATTCTGGCGTTCAGAGTGGCCAAGCCCAGCCCGTAGATAGGATGTGTGTGGAACAGGAAAAGCAGCATTGTTTGGGATTCACCCAAGCTCAAGGGCCCCACTTCTGCATGCCTCTAGCTTTCATGTTTCTCCAGAGAGAAAGTCCAGCTGGTTGGTGTTGAAGCTCCCTACTGCTGCCTAACAAACCACCACGATGGATAAGAAAGCAATAATCATTTATTCTGCTCATGAACCTGCACTATGGATGGGGCTCCGTGGGAATGACTCCTCTGCCCCATCATATGGCAGATCAGTGGAGCTGGGCCTCACTTCCAGAATGCTAGCTCACATAGCTGGCTGGCAAGCTGGGTCAGAGCCCAGCCAGGCCTTGGTTCTGGGGGCTTTGGTTCAGACTACCTGGGCCTCTCTATGGACTTTTTCCTCCCAGCACCCAGGACCTGGGAGCCAAGAATAACTGTCCTAGGAGAACAAAGTGGAATTGCATGGTATTTGTATAAGTTAAACTCAGAAGTCACAGGCCATTGTTCTGTCACCTGCTGTTGTTTAAGTCACACAGTTCAAGGAGGAGAGGACATACACTTTACCATCCCATAGGCCTGCCCGTGAGTGTCAAGGTCACCTTGTGAGAAGAGCAGGTAGGATAGGCGATTTGTTACAAACAAGTCTGGAAAATCTGGTGTCGTAATGGATGTGGCCCATGCAATGTGGAGGACCACCTTCTAGAATGTCCTCAGTAAGATTGGCCTCCCTTGACCTGGGGGCCTGTGTGGCTATTCTTGGCTTGGACTTAGCTCCCTGGTCCAATAAGTTTTGGTAGGTGGCAGAACCGGTTTCACCCACTATGTGAGGCATGAACCATGACACAGAACAGATTGTGGGTAGGTTAGACACAGAAATGTATAACTTGTCTCAGCACACAAGGTTAAAATGGGACAGATTAGATTGTGAACACCTTGAGGATAGGAATTCAATCTTTGGCATTTTTTATCCTGCTTGTCTCTAGTAGCTGCTCAATAATTATGGCAAAACCAAAGCACTACTGAACTAAGAGGCTCTGTATCATGCTTGTTTGGGTCACTTATAAGTTTTTATCACCAGGGAGGGCAGGACACAAATATATCGTTGTTCATTTTTCGTCCCCATTTTCTCCTCAAGTTTGCTGGTTCAGTGCTATTTTCATTATCTTTCATTTAAAGCATCCTGATGTCATTGTTAATTTTTATTTTAAATTTATTTTATGATGTGTATGTTTGCTTCTGAACTACTTCAAGTCCAACCTGGAAGGAGGCAGAAAACAGCCATAACTGAGCCAACAAGCGAGTGGAGGTGGAGGCTAAAACGTGGCCCCAGTTACCAGGGGGGAGCCCAAGAGATCACCCAATTCCTCCTGGCAGCTCTTTCTGCCTTCATATTAGCTTTTCTGCTTCACCCTCTGGTGGATGCATGGAGAAAGGAAATACAAGTTTTCAAGATAAAAAGAAGAAATAATCTATCCAGGTAATAATACAGATCTAAGATTTGGATCACTTCTGTTCTGGGAAGGAAAATAGGTTAACAAAATAAGAGGTGTTATAAATTTCTTTTGAGATCTTCCCCAAAGCTGAATGTGGGTGATTCAAGCCAGTGGATGAGGAGACCCACTTATTTCTCACTCCAACAGAATTTGACAGAAATTCCTCCTCGTTGCCATTGATAACCGATCACTTTTTACCAAGTGTGAACTTGACTTTCTGTTTCCAACCCCCACGCCCACCCCCGTTGCATTCCTGAAGGAGCCCTCCCACCTTGCTCACACGGTGGATCCCTCTGCTCCAGGCACTGCGTAGACACATCTGAGGAATCAGTCAAATGAATCCAGGGCAAGATTTGTGTTGTGAGGAGGACTAGGAAAACATGGTGGGTTGCGCTTAGAAAAATGTGAGAAAAGTTCTTAAGGAGCTCGCTGGTTAAACAGGAGAAAGCAAGTGTAGTTGTGAAGACCAGAGTAAGGAAACTTCAGAATGTGGGACTCAAGTGAGAGGCAGGAGTTAGGCAGGAGGAGACCAGGGCTCGGGTGATTTCTACAAAGGTGCTGAGCTGCCTGGGAGTGCCTTTCTTGGCCACTGGCTAGAAAGGGAGCAGTGGCCGACTGCCTCGTGACGGGAGGGTGGGAAGGCCGCTCCATAGCCAACACCTTCTCTTTGTCAGAGTTGCTCAGCCTTCCTAGGATGTCTGGAAACTCAGTTCCAGAGAGACAGTGGAACCGCAGGCCCTAGGCTGGGACTTGCACTCCCACAGCATTGGGGTTCCTCACCTGACTCCCTCAGAGCTGAAGGGGTGAAGGCAGCTAGCTGGGTCACCTGGGAGAGGCGGCAAGCCACTTATATCTTTGGCCAGAGCAGGTGGCGTGAGGTGTGGACAGGGCAAGATCCTGCACCTGCCTTTGCATACATTTTTAAAATTATCCTAAATAAATACACCTCTCCTAACTTTCTCCCCCTCAGTATAACATTAGCTATTTGTTTAAATAAGATTCTCGGTTCCAGTGAGAGTTTGCCCTACTTCAACCAGCCCAGGCCAAGAGTAAACTGATGGGCTCAGGTAACCAAATAGGGCAGGTGCAGCTGGAGCAGAACCAGTGTGGCCACACGGAGGGACAGCCAGGCCCGGGCCTCTGCCCAGCGAGAGACTCTGTGGGTTTTGTGCAGGACCCTATGAACATGGGCCTTGGGATTGACTGGGGTTGATGTTTTCCCTCCATGGACAGAGATTGAAGTGTCTGTGTGTGTCTGTGTATGTGTGTTACATGCACTGGGTGGAGTGTTGGGCGAGTGGGTGCTCGTGTGATAGGTTAGTTTGTGGGTTGTGGGATGAGGGTACAGAGTGACAGTTACAAAGTGACCATGGCGGGGGGGGGGGCATTCGGAACCAGACAGGTTCTCAGACATCCACCATCTCCTGTGGAATCACGTCCTTTCCCCGTCTCACTCTCTCTTCCAGATGCAGAGAGTCAGGGCTCCAGAAGGAGCCAGGTTGTCAGGATGGTAGAACATCACTGAGGCTCTTCATTTCCTTCATGTTTATTTTGTTCTGTAGTAAATATATATAACCTTTGAACAATGTTTAAAAATATATATATCATGGGTAAGTTTTCATGCACCAAGGCTGAAATCCTGAGAACCCAAACAGAAAAATCCTAATTTGAATCTAGTAGTCTAGAACAAATATCTTTTCAGATGTAGTTGCAAAGTAGAGTGAATATATTTGGGTGCATTATCCAAGGTCTTTATTTGGGGGAAGGAGAAAGGGCTCTAAAAGGAGAGGTAAGAAGCCCCATAGCCCCGCTGCACCAAGGGGACTCTGGGCTTTCCCACGTGTGTTTCTGTTTCTAGGCTGAACCTGGACACACTTTGTTTATTTACCTTTGGGGGCTATGGGAGGATCAGGGAAGTTTCTAGAGCTCTGTATTTACCTTGTGCTCAATTTACCACGCAGGACAGTAGTGAAGGGTGCTGTCAGGACAAGCAGTTGCCAGGGCCCCGAGAAGCTCAAGTTGGGAAAGGGCAGCTTTGAGAGAGTTTTCTCTTCCCACAGTAGACAAAGTCTAAACACGTGGCTTATTTATTTATTTATGTATTTACTATACGAATCATTTGACATTAAATTTTGACTAAAGCATAAAATTATCTTCCACTTAAAATTATCGTCCTCCTGCACTCCTGTAATTACCAAAGTTTCTGTAATTAACACAAACATTCGTTCATGCAGTAAAAAAGATGATTGAAAATAAAGTCCAGTTAAAATTCTCTCTCCTTTCCCTCTCACCCCCAAATTTTTCTTAATCTTACTAATCTAAATCTAGCAAAGCAATATCCATTTTTAGGGGTGTTTTGGAGTCTCCACCCATCTCTTTTTAAGAAAGAGAAAATGAGAAGAGGGTTGGGAGTGGACCTGGAATCTCCTCCAGCTGTCCAGGGGCGCACCTGAAGTGAGGCGCACTTAGGAGATGCTGTTGGATTGGGTCAGGAAGAAGGAACCGCCAGCTTCATGGTGGAGACAGGGGGTGCGCTCCTTTGCTGAGCAGCTCACAGCAATGTCTCTTTCCAGGAATCTGCCCCCCACCCCACCGTCACACAGGTGTCAGGGGGCACAGAAGCCATTGTCACTAGTGAGTGTCGCTCTGAGTGGGAAGGCCAGAACCATGAACATCACTGATAGTCCGTGACAGACACATTTCTTAGGCCATCCTAAAACGTCCCAATTCACTCACTCAACTCCAGTTAGGTATATATTACCCCACTTTACAGAGGAGAACATGAAGCAGAAAGATGAGGTCACGCTCACCGTCACACAGGTGGTATGTGGGAGAGCTGGGCTGAACGCTGCCGTCTAAGATCAGCCTGTGTGGTGCGGTTTTCACCGACGACAGAACATTTGTGTGTGCTTGAACCTGGACACGGTTTGCCATTCCTTTCTGTTTCTTTCTTTTTTTCTTTGAGTGTCATTTTCCCCTTAGGTGACATTTACTGAGCACCTGGCTCTCAGGAGGGAAGACCTGTTGGGTTGGGTCAGAAAAGAAGCCAGAATCCTCCCATCCTGCTGTCTGGAGGGGGATAAGGCTTGGGCCCGAGTGGAGTGCGGTGTGACAAGTCCTCCCTGGGGAGCGGATACAGGGCTGGGGACACAGAGGAGGACAGAGGATGGGCCCAGGAGAGCAGGCCAGCTTCTTCCAAGCGGTCTCCACTGTAAGTCAGTTTAAACACATGGATGAAGGAGGTAAGGAGTGGAGTTCCCAGGACAGAGCATGGGGCAGACGTTCTCAGCAGACAGGGGCCCAGCTGTGGGAAGACCTGCAGGAAAGACAGCTGATGAGGCTCTGCGGGAGGCCAGAAACCTTGACCTCTGGCCTGGGAAGTCGGGTTCCAATGGACACACAGGAGGAGTTCTTGGAGACTTGAGAATGGGAGCGAAATCATCGGCACCCACCGGGGTTGCAAGGATGGACTCAGCTGGTGCAGGGTGATTCTTGAAGGGGAGCAAGGAAGCCGTAGAGGAAATCCAGAGACACAGGGAGGACACCCAAGGCAGGGTGGGGTCACTGCCCGCCTGCCCTTTTGCCTTAGACCTCTTTAATGACTTGATCTAAATCTGTTGATCTCAAACAAAGCTCTAAGTTCGACAGCTGGACCCCGGACTGGGCTGCTCTGCCCCGGCCCACAGCCCACTTCTTGCCCCCCCCCACTGCCCACCCACAACCCCCCAGTGCTCTGCCCTCCTCAGAGGTCCACCTGGCCCCTACCCGACCTAGACCCTGCCCTGCCAGGTCCCCCACCCTGCCCTGCCCCCAAACGCCCTTCCTGTTCAGCAGACACCATATTTTGAATGCTTACATAAGAAGCGTTGGCAGATAATACAAAGAAGACAATAGTGGTCAACCCTGGCCTTGAAATGCTTTCAGTGTGAGGACAAACTCAGGCCATAGCGGTGGCTCTTCACTGTCGGCGCCCTTCCTCTCTCTGCGGCTTCCTGTCTCTCATCTATGGCTGTGTCCGGGTCTGTATCCGGATATGTCTCCCTGCCTCTATCAGCTCTATTTGCACCTACGACTTCCCTTGAGAGTTGCTTCTCTCTCTCTCTCTTTTTTAAAGATTTATTTATTTGTGCATACAGAACTGGGGTACAGACAAAAGGTGCAGGGGCGGCGAGAGGCTTCACCAGAGACAGAGTGGGGAGCAGAACAGGCAGATGGATGAAGTACTCTGCTGAGGGGAGCAGCGGGCGGGTCAGGAGAGGTCTGCTGCTCCGTGTGGTCACCTCCTGGGCCGGGATCAAACTCATGCTGACTTGGCTTTAGCTTCTTAGTATTGCGCTTTAATCCGCTGCGCCACCAGGGAGGGCCCCCCCTTCTCTTTCTTTGTTACCCCACCATCATCCCTTCTATCATCTTCATTTGTGTCAATATTTCTTAAATGTTGCCTTTATCTCCTTTTTTATCCAATAACTATAAGCAACCTATTGTCTAGTCTTCATGTATTCAGCTTCTCCTGCTTTTTTCTTAGAGTTGATCTCCAACTTTATTTAAGGCATTGTGATCCCAAAGTGATCTCCCACTATTTTCATTTCTAAGTTCTTTTTTTCTCTACACGGTTCTATTTGTGGCCTCCAACATTGTGTTTTCAAGCTCATTAATTCTCTCCACTGCTTCTGTTTGCATGCCATCCAAAAAAACAATAATTGTATTTCTAAATTCAGTTATAATGGTTCCTAGTTCTATTGTTTTTAATTGTCACTGCCTTGTGTTTTCTTTATCTTTATCCTGTTGTTGTTTTATAACCTCCGTTGTTTTTCCAAGCTTCATAGCCTTATTTGACGGTCGATGCCATGTCTGACCACAAAGGGGCCAGGTAACTGGCCCAGCGATGGACGAGAAAGCGAAAGCATCCAAGGGGAGACAGACAGAGGAGCTAAAGTGAAAGCTTCAGGGGAAAGTGCCCCCCCTCACCCCTGCCTCATGTGGAATAAGAAATCTGGGCAAAAGTAAGCTGTTCTTGGTGCCGGAGGCAGCGGTGACCCTTAATTCCGTTCCTGTCGAACACACACACACGCGCGCACATGCACACACACACACACACACACACACTGGCTCATCTTCTCTCAAGTTCTTCCCGCTCCGTTGTTTTTACCTCAGCTGTGTGGTCAGAATAAACCCACTCCAGACTCCTTCCAGAGTATGCACATTTTCAACTTTGGTTATATTCCGAATTCTAACTGGAATAAAACCACTCATTTGAGAAAAAAAAAGAGAGAATTGTTAGCCCTGTTACCTAGAACTAACAGCTCATCTTCTGCAGTTCTGCTGACTTGAAACTCATCTAGGGGGTTTTGGGTTCTAACATTTGTGGCATGTTCTTCTGTTTCCTCATTTAAAATTTTTTTTTAAAGATTTTGTGTATTTATTCATACAGAACTGGGGTACAGGCCAGAGATGTGGAAGGTGAGAGGATTCACCAGAGACAGAGCAGGGAGCAGAACAGGCAGATTCACGAAGTCCACTGCTGAGGGGAGCAGCGGGCGGGTCAGGAGAGGTCTGCTGTGCCATGTGGGTCAGCTCCAGGGCAGGCAGGGATCGAACTGATGCTGAAGCAGCTTTAGCTTCTCAGTGCTGTGCTTTAACCTGCTGCGCCACCAGGGAGGGCCCGCTCGTTTTAAATTTTTAAGGGTCACGATAGGGATAGTCTTTCCCAATGTTGTCTTTTCACCTGTTGAAGTGACCAGAAAACTGTTACCAGCTTGGGTAACGGCATAAGTCTATAAGAACACAGGGCAGTGGGCACCAAAGAGTCACCTCAGGAATTCAGGCCTCCTGCAGTGCTTGGGCACTGGGGTTGGATGATGGGGATCCCTGGAGACACCCTTCTGTCCCCACCAGGCCAGTTCCTTGTCTTACTGAGTCTTAGTCTCAGGTCTGCTTCTACTCTAGGCTATTTTAAGCAGGCCTGCATCACTGGGCATTGACGGGGAGCCTTTCTCTTTTCTTGTGCAGCACGGAGCTGTATCCTAGGATGTTGGCTTCTAGTGTTTACAGTGCTGGGGCTCCGGTTTGGTCATGTTCCTTTGTTGCTTTGGTTTCAGGCCTGCGGCGGGAGGTGCAGGGTTTTGAATAGCCCAGTGTAGCAACCTCCTCTATGAGAAGACACAGGTGATCCAACCTGTTTCTCCCCAAGGGTTTAGCTTCAGCTGTTCTATATCGAGAGCCTCAGGCTCAAGCCAATAATCCCCACTCTCCACCTCTACCCTGCAGAACTCCCACAGAGCACCCTCTGTCCTGGCTGCCAACTTGCACACCCCTGAGTCCAGGGAAGTCCAGTGGAACAAGAGACCCTGATGTTGGTGAGTGCCCGGTCATCAACTGCAGGGGAGCTGCCCAGGAGTGCCCCTCCCTCGTGGGGTTGTACGCCTGGTGTGGTAATAAACAGATCAAGAGCAGCTTTTCCTGGCCCTTTCACCTGGACCATTATTCCCGGGGCCAGCTGTGGTTGTCCATTTCCCCCTCGGGAAGTCTGGTTTTGCTCTACTGCAATAGCTGTGCGTATTGGAGAGGAAACTCAGACTTTACTCTGCCACCGTCTTGTCCATTTCCATCAAAGACATTGTTAGAAGGTCTCTCTCTCTCTTTTTTTAAGATTTTTGTTTTTTTATGCATACAGAACTGGGGTACAGGCCAGAGGTGTAGGGCTGGTGAGAGGCTTCACCAGAGACAGAGTGGGGAGCAGAACACGCAGATGGGCGAAGTCTACTGCTGAGGGGAGCAGCGGGCGGGTCAGGAGAGGTCTGCTGTGCCGTGTGGGTCACCCCCGGGCCGGGGATTGAACTCGTGCTGCCCAGCTGCGGCTGGCTTGCAGTGCTTTGTCCTAACCCTCTGCGCCACCAGGGAGGGCCAAAAGGTCTCTTATTTTAAGATAAGCTACAGGTAGTGGTATTGTAGCAATATTTCCCCACCTTTCTAGTTGACTATTTTCCCAGTTCATCGTCTTTACTACTTTGTCTCGTTTGGTGTTCATTAGTAATTTTAAATTCATTAAATTTTAATTACAAAATGTAGGAGTCATTTTTAGGGAATTTAAAAAGCCAGGAGAACATTATATTTATGCTCTTTTCATTCTTATCTTTAAAAAAACCTTTGTCAATTAAGTTTCAACACTCAAGGTAAAACAGCATTAAATCACCAAATGAAACATGCAGAATCTATAAACTCTCAGTGAGATCCTCATTAAGATTAATTTATGTTCATTGGGCAGATACCAGGTTCCAGTTTTATTTGGAAATGGAGAATTTATGTCTTGTAAAATATGGTAATACGCCCCCCCTCGCTGTGGCCAGGAGTGTAGCCAGCTGGGGAGGAGAGGCAGGGCAGGGCAGTGTTTGCTTGGCTGACGTGGTTTTGCATCCAGAGAGTCTGAAGACCTTTCTGCAGTAAGAACACTTTGCATTCCTTGTCTTTGGGTTTCCATTTCCACCTCTAACTGGTTGGCTGACTTTGAGAAAAGGGCTTCACTTCCCTGGCCCTCAGTGTCTCCATCTGCAAAATAAAAATGTTAGATTAAATTATTCCCAAGTGAACAGTTCTCACACGAAAGCATTCGAAGAGCTTCTTAAAAGCCCAAAGCCCTGGGTCACCACCCCAGGTCCAATAGACTGGGTTTGGCCAATACTCAGCAGTTGTGACAAGTGTCCCAGGTTTTTCTAGCTCTTCTCCAGGCTCAGCCTGACATATCTTCCTCTGAAATATACTGCAAACAAATTCTTGAACAGGAGGAAGAAGAGGAAAAAGGGGAGGAGGAGGAGAAACAAGAAAAAAGAGTAAGAGAGAGCCCTGTCTTCCCTGAGAAAAAGCTTGTGAAGGTCAAATGCAGGAATCCCAGGGTGACTGCCCCCACCTCTCTGTCCCCTGAGCTCTGAGCACCCTCATGTCCCCAAGTGCTGGACATGGGGGACCAGCAGCGCCTTCTGCAGTGGTAACCCGCTCCCTGGGAGCGGATGCCTTGTCTCCTTCAGCCTGAGTCCTACGTAGGTCTGCTCTAACCCTGGGTATTTGAGCAGTTGGGGCACAGAGCCGGATGAGCACCCCAAAGCTAGACGAGATACCAAACGAGAGAGACAGCAGCAACTCTGAGTCCTGAGGAGAGTTTATCAGTTTCCCACGTTCAAGTGTCTGTCTCTCGGCACCGGTTGCAGCCCCTTCGAAGCCCAGCCCCCAGCTCCCCGCATTATGGGTGCGAGAAGAGGTGGAGATGCTTGGTTTCCCTCGACGAGCGCTTCTTGTTGCTCATTTTGGGTGACAGGTGTAGTGGGGGTATCTGAGGGATTAAAATCAGGGTCATTCTGCACAGAAGTGGAAATAGTAACTAAAACCTTGCATGGCTCAGTGTTCTAAGTCATTGACCTGCCCTCATTCCCAACAAATCTCATTCCCAAAGCTGTTGTAACTGCTTTCATTGTCCAGAGACTGAGGCACAACGTATTAGAGCGGCTTGTTGAGTGTCACAGCTCTAGAAGTTAAGCAGGAGCCGGGGTCTCCGGGCAGACAGACTGCGTCCGCTGCCCAAGTCCTAACCTCGCGGCAGCCACGGGTCTGACCTAGAGGAAGAGCGGACGGGGCTCTCCAGCAGCCGGTGCCCGGTGCCCGCTGCCGCCCCGGGGGGCTGCTCAGCCTTCTCCTTCCCAATGTCCTCGTTTGCATCTTTGTTCTGCAGAAAGCTGTGCAGAGGGAGAGCCGGGCAAAGAGAAATAAGTGGTCTGGGGGTGACAGGGTGTAGGGAATGGGGGTGTGGGGCACAAGGCAGGTGGAGAGTGATGGCTAGCAGGGGGCCCAAAGCCCACATCCTGCTTTACCACAAACATTCAAAAGTGTGGAAAGCGGACAACCCGGTGGACATACAAAACCCAGCCAGTGCCCAGCCGGAAGGCAGACCCTGGGCCCTACCCCTGCAAGGAGAACTGGAGCAACCCAACCCCTGGCCGGCAAGTCTCCAGAGGAACCCTAGTGCGTCTTCTTTGGAAGGTCTGTTTACTTCTTCATTATTTTTTGGCCCATGTAAGTGTGTGTTTGTTCTTAAGCGGATGCGCTGAAAATAGCAAAACACCTTGTGCATATGAAGTCCCTACTGCAGGAGGTGAGTGGGTGGGAGAAGCAGCTAGTGATGAGGCTGGATTTGAAACCAACACACCCGCACACATGCCAAGGGTGTAGACAGGCTCTGCGAAGGACCAGCGGAGGCCACTGTCGAAGCCCATTTCTGCTCGCCATTAAAATGCAGCACTGAGGCCCCTCCCTGGTGGCGCAGTGGGTGAAAGCGCAGCACTAAGAAGCTAAAGCCACTTCAGCATGAGTTCCATCTCTGCCTTGGAGGTGACCCACAGGGCACGGCAGGCCTCTCCTGACCTACCTGCTGCTCCCCTCAGCAGTGCATTTCAGTTAATCGGCCTGTTCTGCTCCCCACTCTGTCTCTGGTGAATCCTCTCATTGCCCCTGCACCTCTGGCCTGTACCCCAGTTCTGGATGCATACATAAATAAATCTTTTTTTTAAAAAAAGTGCAGCACTTGAACCCATCTCGCTACCTTCAGAGTCCTGGAGGTAGACCCACACGGAGGGGAGAAATGAGGGCGAGGCTAAAGAGGAGCATATAAAAAATAAATGAGCCATTCATAAAAATGAGTATTATTACCAAAAGGCGCCTCTGCCAGCTCCCTGCGTATAGCTTCGCTCGGTGGCCAGGCTCTGCAACAACATGGAATTAAGTCAATACATCATCTTTTTAGTAGTTGCTCAGTTGATCTACTATTAACTTTAAACAACCAATTGTGAAATGAACATTTCACTTCGCCATAATGATGATGAGGCCTAGCCCGTTACTATTTTTTATAACATAAGCTTGCAAATTGGTAAGATAAATTCAGCCGTGCTTAGAGCCCTCTGACAGCTCCAAAGGAAGCAGCTTCTCAGGTGGGGGGCGGAGGGGGGTGCAGGGAGGCTGCTTGGATTCAACAAGCTTGATGCAGTCATATCCCCAAATTCTAAAATTGGACTATAAAAACATGTAGCCTATCTTTTCCCGCAAACCCAAACTGCCAAGACGTTGGGCTTTTTGCTTTCTACATGGCAACTGCAGATGGCTTCTTGTTCCTCACGCAGACAGGCATAGCTAGTGTGTGCCTGGCTCTTTCTCCTCAGAGGCCGCACGTCTAGGACTGCCCAGTCTGACTGCACGTCCTGGGGTCGGCCTGTTTCTTACTTTTGCTTGGTGTTTGCTTGGTGGCATGTTTGGCTGGTCTCATCGCTGATCTCTGGCCCCTGGTATAAGACAGGACCGGATAGAGAAGCGTCTGCTTTGCACACGTGGCCTGCGGAGTGCTGCCGGCTAGACAGCCCTACCTTGTAAATCTCTACAGGCTACAAGCTCGTGTCTGTCCCCTGCGGTTCCGAGAACAACCCACAGCAATCAGTGACAGGAAGGGCCATTATGGTGGCTGATGTTCTCACCATCTGGAATGGTTACAGTTGTCAGGCCCGCGATGACTCACCTGCTGAGGGATGAGTTCTCTAATGGCAGCACTAATCAGGAGGGATGGCGACATTGCTAAGTGCTACTGCAGGGCGAGGACGTCCTGCCAGACGAGAAGGCAGGCTTGACTTGCTGTCCCTTTGAAAATAAAGTGGCTTGGAATGCCATCTTCGGTTCTAGCTATCAGCCCACCATCCTTCTTGTCAGGAGCTCAGGCCAGCCCTAGAGAAGTCGGCATCTCTAGGGGCTGAGGGCGCCCCGGCCTCTGTGGCCAGCTGTGCCCCGAGACGCCCAGGCGATTCTCAGATAGAGGCTTAGCCCTTTGGTGTGGGCACAAACAGACATGGAGACTTTATTATTATTATTATGGTTTATTTTTACATCATTTTGTGCCTTTTTCCATCTCAGCTGTAATCCCCGTGGGCTTCCCATCACCAGTTCACCCATGTGCCATCACCATCATCCAGTGCACTCTCCCCTCACCCGCATTTCTCCCTTCCCCATTTTTGATCCCATTCCTCACTCCACCCCTGTAAAAGGTCTCTGGTATATAGTTGCTCGTTATTATTCCATCCCCCCACCCCCCGCAACCCGGTCCTTTATGCTCCTGCTATGAGTGAAACATCTGTTTTTTTTTTTCTTTCTGGCTTATCTCACTAAGCATGATCCCTTCCAGCTCCATCCATGTTGCTGCAAAAGGCATGTGTTTATCTTTTTGATTGCTGAGTAATATTCCACTGTGTATATGTGCCACATCTTTTTAATCCAGTCATCTACTTTTGGGCATTTGGGTTGATCATCATGGAGACATTTTAAGGCAGCTCCCTCCCCCCAGTATCAGCCCTCCTGCTGCTGTGTGAACCCTAGCCTTGAGACAGGGACTCTGCTCCTGTCACAGGCCCTCCCTCACCCCTCCTACCACCTTGGAGGTTCTGAGGGGCTCACTGCATGTTGGGTGCCTGCCAACCCCACAGACAGAGGGGTGCGGAGGCAGGGCTCCTGCGCGGACGGGAGGGTTACAACATTTCCCTCCAGGGGCCTCCTATGACGCAGGAATCAGATTACTGAGGAGAGGGTGAGAGCTAGAGAAGAACAGGCGGGTCTGGGAACGGGTTGCTTAGCTCATGACCCAAATGACAGCCCAGAGGGATGGGTGCACATCCTGTGAGAGAACCTTTCCTGAGTAGGGGTTCTGCAGGGAGCCCAGTCCTCGATGGCTGACGGCCCAGCCTACCTGCTCGGCCTGGAGAGTGGGGTGGGCCCCCCCAGCCACACATCAATACACACAAATCTTCAGGGCTCTTCGCTCAGGCCTGAGTGATGGTAACAAAGGGAGTGGATGCCAACCATTCTCCTGCCACAAACCGAAAACACTGTTTTTTACAACGCAGTTACCACAAGCACAGACACTACATTGGATCAGTCACAGAGGAGCTGATGAGGACCCTTCCTTGTAAAGGGAGTTTGTGAGGGCCTCTTCAGAGTCCTCCTGTGATGCCAAAGGTGCTCATTTCCTAGGGCTCCGGGGACACATTACCACACACAGAGTGACATAAATCTAAACAATTACCCTGTCATGACTCTGGAGGCCGGAAGTCCAAAATTAAGGTCAACTCCTGGAGACTGTGTGGGAGCCAACCTCAGACCTCCCTCCCAGCTCCCAGGGGCTGCTGGTGATCTCAGCCTCCCTGGGCTTGTGACTGCACTCTCTGGTTCTCTGCTTCCACCTTCACATGGCCTTATCTCTCTGTGGGCTGTATCTTCTCCCCTTCTTAGGTCACTTGTCTTTGGATTTGGGGCCTATGTGGTTAGTCAACATCATCCCTGTTGAGACCTTAATTTAGTTCTATCTGCAAGACCGTGGTTCCAGATAAGGTCACCTTCACAGGTACCAGGGGACCTAGTGACAATGTGGACACATTCCGAGGCCATGGCCCAGATTACTCCACTCGTGGTATGGTTGTTCTTTCTCCAGACAGCCTCTGCTGGGATGAACCAAGAATCTTAAAAGGATTTAAATGGTATTACTGGAAAGAGCTATTACCTCAGATGTACTGGACAAAATGGCCCACTAATTGTTTCTTTGCTGGGAATAGACTTTCCCTTCCCTCAAATAAGGCCCCTCCTGGGTTCCTTTTTGTGGCAAAGGGAAAAGTTATCATCTCTGTTTAGTTCAAGCTGAAACCTCATGCCTGCCCATCTCCCCCTTGGGCAGAATCAAGGGCACCACGACAATTCCCCCCCGGGAATGACTTGGGCTGCCTTTCCCTAGCCATTGCCAAGTGACGGCCACACTGTCTTTTTCTCTGATCTTCTTTCCATCCTTCCTTTTCTCCTTGGTCTGTTCGACACAGCTGCTCACCCATTTCACCAGCGATGTGAAGACTGTTGCAGGGAAATCCATCTTAATCTTAACATAAAGGCTAACATTTACGTAGCAGCTACGTGTTACTACTTAACCCATAATCTTTAAGAAAGAAGTCCCCTCCCTCCAGTATAAACCCATTTCTGATTTTTTAAATAAATGTACGTGCTGACAATGAGGTTACTTATGTTTTTGAAACACCTCTGATTCAAAACATCCACTTGCTGGGCCCTCCCTGGTGGCGCAGCAGGTTGAAGCACAGCACTAAGGAGCTAAAGCCACTCCTCATGAGTTCGATTCCCACCTTCCCTGGAGCTGACCCACATGGCGCGGCAGACCTCTCCTGACCTGCCCGCTGCTCCCCTCAGCAGTGGGCTTCGTCCATCTGCCTGTCCTGCTCCCCACTCTGTCTCTGGTGAATCCTGTCACTGCCCCTGCACCTTGGGCCTGTACCCCAGTTCTGTATGCATAAATAAATAAATCTTAAAAAAAAAATCCACTTGCGGTAGTGCTCATGACAGGGACTTAGGGTCAAGTTCTTCAAAAGACAAACACAATATCCGCAAATGTTATGTTGAAATGCTAACGTTAAGGCTTCAGTTTACTAAGGGTTTACAGAGTGGGCAATTAGGAGTGCAATCAAGTCAACTTGAGGGCCGCCTCTAGCAGAATCTAGAAAGATGCTTAGAAAATGAAGGTTATTGGTTTTTGAATTAAGGACCAGGAAGGAAACATCATAATTTAATTTCGTTTCTTAAAGATGAGTGGAGAAAAAAGGTTTGTGGATAAGTCTGGAAAAATTCATCAGGCCCCAGATGGGAGGCTTGTGTGCGCTGCCACATGTTCCTGGCTGGCCTCTGGGTCCCCCTGCAGTGAGCAGCCCCGGTTATACCGCTCGGGGCTGACCTGAACCTAGGGCCCCCCAAGATAGCCAGATTGAGCCCCCTTCTTTGCTGGTCACACTCCTTGGGTGTGCTCCCACTCAGCTTACAGAAGGTGAGAAATAGTTCACTTTTTAAAAGAAACCTTAGGGCTGACTTTTTACATTAACCACAGCTGCCACACTGCTGCATCTTCCTAGGGAGGAGGGAAGGCCGGTATTTGCAGCCATGGTTCTTTGCTTTCCCGCTCTTTGTTTTTGTTGGTTTTATTGCTAATTAAATTTCTTTTACCCTTTTAATCGACTTTGTTTGGCCTCTTCACTGAGCTAAGCACTAAGAGGCCTGGATTTCTTGAAGCTTAATCCTACTATTAGATAGTGGTTTGAACTCAGAGTTGTCACTTAAACTCTTCTGCACCTCATTTCCTCAAGTGTAATGTGGGACTCACAACCCAAAGAATTTTTAATTGGATGAGATCTTAGATGCCTTTCAGCACAGCAAAATATTTTCTCTCTCTTTTGCAGATGAAGAAATTGAAGATCAGGGAAGTTAAATGAATTGCCCCAAACTACCACCTACGGGCTTGTGAATAAAAATGAGGTAATAAGCAAGAATAACTTATTTAATACTCTGAATTCATCGCTGCCTTTGGCAAAATATTGAGGCAGACAAAGTCTGTTTACTTATCTTGCCTTTCAGCTCCCCAATTTATCTCTGCACACCATTTAAATTTGTAGCCATTTTTTTGCCAAGAGGCATTGGTAATGAAATCATGGTGTGTCTAGTGTGATTTTGACATCACCCTTAGCGACAACTGGATTTGTAGGCCTCAGGAAATACGCTACAAGACGAATTGTTAATTAAGCAACTGCAGGAGAATGAAGGTTGGGTACTGCTAATTTCTCAGTTTAACTTTTTACTCCTACTCCAGAAATGAACCTAAAGGGTTAGTGAGTGAGACGTGGTTGGAGAACAAACCAGTTTAGAAAACAATTGGTGGGTATGGAAATGGTTTACTTCTTCCTTGACCCATTTGGAAGGCAGCTCAATATGAAACAAAGTTCATTTAAAAAAGTACATATGAATGAAATGTGGTTGATTTTTCAAATACCTTAATTTCAATATACTTTGGCTATTTTAATTAAACAAATGTTGGCCTGGTTTCTCAAAGCAGACTGATAACTAACTAAGGTTTGGTTCAGGAATGCAAACAAGAGTCCTGATGCCAAGGGCACAGGTTAGACCATGGGCCTTAGACTCTTTAGGAAACTTCTTTAAAATAAAGATTTTCTAGGGTTTAGCGCCAGGTATTTTGAATCAATTGAAGTGGAATGAGTATCTGTTCTATTTTAAATTTCCAGAAGTGTCAGTATCTACTGGAGCGATATACCAGCCAGAATCCCAGGTACTCTTTGTGAAATGCAGATTCCTAGCACAGAATAGATGGCACACTCAAACTGAATCATTTGACAAAAATATGAAAAAGGAGAATGACATAGGGAAGCCCACAAGAGATGGTGTGGTACGCCAAGACAAGCAGCAGTTGGGAGCCGTGATCACTGCAAGCCCAAAGGGTTAAGGAGAGGGAATCATTCTTGAGACGGGGTGGGGGTGGGGGAGGATGGACATGGAAAGGGTCACCTGACAGGATTGGTGTTGATAAAGGATGAAGGCATCATCCACCTATGTGCACTATTCTCAACAGGTGAAAGGTGGGAGCAAACCAAATGTCCACCACCAAGAGATGAAGGGACATGGTGTATGTATGTGTCAACAGCACCAAAAAGGCATAAAATTCAGGCACATACTACGACAGGGATGAACCTTGAAATACTTTGCTGAGGGCAGTACACCAGACACAAAGGACCGCTATTATGTGTTCTTTAATAAGATGTACCTCAAGTGGCAAGTTCGTAGATTGTGGAAAGTAGAAAAGAAGTCAGCAGGGCCTAGGGAGAGGGGTCATGAAGAGTTATTGTTTAATGCTTAGAATTGTATTTGGGATGTTGAGAAATTTCCTGAAATGGGTTAGTAGTGGTAACTGCACACGCTGAGTAGATCCGTGACGCCACTGTGCTGTACAGCTCACAATGGTCTATTTGGAGGGTACATGTAGCTGTCACCTGTGCCCGGTCTGCCGGGCACGTGGCTCCGGGGGTGCATGCCTGATGGTGACACCTGGGGTGTGGTGTGGGCGTGCGTAAGTGTGTGACTGAGCCCAGAGACTGAGGCTATTAGGGCAGGTCACACTCAGGACAGCGTGTGGTGAAGAGTGGCATAGCCCCGTGGTGACCGGCTTCCAGAAGACGAGCCGCAGCTCGAAAGGAAGCCCAGAGGAAAGAGCTATAGAGATTTGCAGGGGCCCAAGTCGCTGTCTCCCTGCTAGCCTATTTCTCCTGCCAACTAGGAAGAAACCTGTGGGGATGAGGCCAAGGGCTCAGTTTCTCTCTCTCCCCCCCCCTTTTTTTTTTAAAGATTTATTTATTTATGCATCCAGAGCTGGGGTATGGGCCCGAGGGGCAGGGGCGGTGAGAGGATTCACCAGAGACAGAGCGGAGAGCAGAACAGGCCAACTGATGAAGTACACTGCTGAGGGGAGCAGCAGGCCAGTCCGGAGAGGTCTGCCACGCCATGTGGGTCACCTCTGAGGTGGGCGGGGTTCGAACTCATGCTGAAGTGGCTCTAGCTTCTTGGAGCTGTGCTCTAACCCGCTGTGCCATCCGGGATGGCCCTCCAAGTTTCTCTTTTAAGCTTCCTGAACTGACTGTGAACCTATCTGGCCTGCCATGGTTGCAAAACAATATTGTACCATCATTTTTTTAAAAAAAAATGCAGATAAGAAAACAAAAATAAAATAGAATGCAGTCAATCCTCAACACTTCTTCAGGAGACATTTCTTTGAGCTATAGATCCCAATTGTTTTGTCTTTCCACCCTCCAGTCTTGGGCCGGCGTCCCTCATTGCTTGAACCCGGCTGGAATGCCCAGAACAAGGGTGTCTGAACAGAGCTCATGGAGATGAGTTGTGCAGGTGCAAAACAGGGTGCAGAAGAGAAGAGGGAGAGCTGCAGGGGTGAGGGAGGCTGGGTACGAGGCCTGTCACTGTCACCTGTCAAACTCCCCACAGGACAACCTCTGGAGAAGACTTGAATGAGAAAAGCTGGCAGCAGGGTTGTGATCCTCGCTCTGAAACAGCCAAACACAGCACACACAGAGTGTTTTCCAATTAGCCTAGAAAATCTTTGCTAAAATTCCTGAATGTTCGTTTATGTCTTCTAGTCTAGAAATTCTGCTTCTAGGAATCTACCTTAAAGAAAGAAGCAGAGGGCGAGACTGAATCACATACAAGGAGAGTCACTGACATGATTTATTTTCACATAAAAGAGCAACTTAATGACC
>NW_004567119.1:11773090-11777564 GCF_000260355.1 Condylura cristata | reverse complement strand
TATTTTTCAGCATTTCTGTATTGAATATGATTTACTCTGATCATCAAAACCCAACACGTTGCTTTTGAAACACCATGTTTATCTCACAAGGTAATTCTTTCCAGTCAAGAGGCCAACAGAATGCTCCTTGCCATCATGGCCAAAAGGCGGGGCTACCTGTTCATTTGAAGGGGAGCAGCCAGAGGTAGGACAGCTGGTTCCCCTAAAGCAGACAGTATGTGTGGCTGAGGGTGCAGCTCCTTTGATGGAATATTGCTAAATGACGAAATTCTATCCCTGGCAGGAAACTATTTCTGCTGGCTGTGCAAATGTCAGGCTGGAGCCTGCCCTTGGAGAGGCGGCTGCATGACCGTGTATTTGTACAATCAGCAGAGGCGCTGCACGGATGGTCACAGTGGCTGATTTTACAAGCTCCTCGTGACAGGCTTCCACACACAGAAAACCGTAGCCCAGGCCAGAGCTGACCTATCGTGATTCCTTCTTCTTTCACGCTTTGCCATTTTAAAAGGGTGTTGTTACCCAAGAGAAAGTGTGCTTTGTGTAACATGGCTTCCTAGACACATAAAACCAAAGTACACTAACCTGCACTTGGGACCATTTGCTGGCCTTTGTCTCTCGTTTAACCCCTGCTGCCCTTGTTTCCTGCCCCGAAGGGCAGCACCCTGCTCTCAGCAGTGCCAGGTGGGTGCAGGTGTGTGTGACTGCTTACTCGTGTCGAAGGCCGGGTTGGTGTTTGGTGGCGCCAAAGCACCAGCCTGCAACTTCCTGACACCCAGTTGTTGCATCAAGCCAGCAGACAGTAAGCAGTTTTTTGTTTTTGTTTTTGTTTTTGTTTTAAAGATTTATTTACTTATGCTTACAGAACTGGGGTACAGGCCAGAGGTGTGGTGGGTGAGAGGATCCACCAGAGACAGAGTGGGGAGCAGAACTGATGTAGCACACTGCTGAGGGGAGCAGCGGGCGGGTCAGGAGAGGTCTGCCAGCCCTGTGGGTCAGCTCCCAGTCAGGGGATCGAACTCGTGCTGCAGTGGCTTCGGAGAGCTTCATCATGTGGTGCTTTAACCCATTGCACCACCATGGAGAGCCGTAAGAGTTTTTAACCCACACAGACAGCTTCCTTCAAACTGAGATTTGGTGACACCCCCAATTTCACCCTGTCTTCCGTCCCATAAGTATCACTTCCTGTCTGTCCCACCCCCATTTCCTCTTTGGAATTTTGGATATCTTAAGCAGGGAAATTGGCTTTATGATCATTGAAATATTACAAAAGCTACAAGAGTGTTTTAAATTAAAAACAAACAAACAAAAAGCAACCTGCTAACCAGAGGGTCTTAACACACTAGGATGGGCACAGCACAAAGCCTCTGACACCTTTGCAACACACTGCTTGGCCCACATCCTGAGAGGCTCCCATTTGGTAGGTCCGGGAGGAGACTGTACACCTGTAGGCGGCAAAGGCTCCTCATCAGTGCAGTTGCATGAGAAAAATTACCGGGAGTGGAGCCACTCTGAGAGCCGTTATTGTTAGGAGAATATCTCCTGAACGATGGTATATATTTTCTCTTTTATAACTTGGCTGCATTCAGCCAAGAAGTTGATTACCTGCTGCCTGTTCTTGCCCCAGCCTACTGACTTCAGATCAGAGGAAGAGCCAGAAGATAGCCACCTTAGCAGAAAGCAGAAGGCTCACCCTCGCCTATTAATAATGTCTTTCATAACCAAGCAGCTCGCTTTCCTTGCAAATTTCCAAACTATGACAGAGCTCCCTGATCTCAAGCCAGCGTGAGAGAATTCATATCTCTTAATGACGAGTATGGCATTATTTCTAGAGAGAAATGAAGTGCGTGCATAAAAAGCTTGGCCAAGTGTCCAAGATGCAGGCAAGCGTCTCTGAAGATGCTCAGAGATGCAGAACATAACACTCTTGGTTGCTTTGGGCTCTAAATGTACTGTAACTATTCACATAAGGGAAGAGGGAGGTTTTTAAAATCAATACTGGGCAAAACCTTCGTTTCCCCCCTTATATTCTATATAAATGTCTCACACTGCCAGTCATCAAAATGCTTTCAGACAAGGCCAGAAAAGGAGCCGAACCGATCTGTGCTTTTTATATGTGTGACTGGAGTCTGGAAATGTTGGAGAGCCACCCACCATGTCAGGTAGTAAAAGTTCAGTCAGCACAGAGGAAAGTGTTGCAACCCAAGAATCATTTCTTTATTAACTTAAACACACAGAGTGTAATTGTATGTTACTATTACTTCATGTCCAATTATTCCATCTGTCTGCTTGGAACCCTCAGAAAAGGTCTTGATAGCGCCGGCTTGTGAAGGAAAGGACACAGATTCGTTTTCAAGCTGCAGTGCTTTCAAAAACAATGACGCTTTGTGGGCTCTCTGCAAATATAAAGTGATCCATGCAGAAGAGGTGGAGGATTTAGACTCTCAGAAAAAGAGAGATTGCCAACGTGAATGAACCCTTCAAAAATTCTCAGGTGGCTTAAGGTTTCTGCCCCCGATCTTGCTAGGGAGAGGTTAGGAGGACAGGCTTCTGAACAATATCTGGATGCAATAGCAATGCCTGGACAAGAAGTGCCCTGGAAGAGCAAAGTTAATTAATTAATTCATCGCATGAATTCATGGGCAGTGGGATGGAGCGTGTGCTCCCACCTGGGGCTTCCTTGCAAGCCCTCCACTGCTCTCCGGGAGTTCATGTTTTAAGCACTGCACCAGCTGCCCTAGATCTCTGCAGAGAAAGGACTGCTGAGCAGTAACAGAATGATCGCATCATTCACACTTGAACTCAATGCGATGAGCACATTTGTTTGTCCTCATTAAGTGCAGCTCGCAGGCACTAAGCGACCTGCAGAGGCGAGTGCTGGGGCAGGGCCAGGGAGCTCGGGGGCTGTGAGCCGAGCTGTGCTGCAGCTGCTTCCCTGCCTTCTCTGGGAACTAGAGGTTTTCCAGAAGCTCCTGGAATCCCAAGAAATGTCCTCGCCACCTCTGTGATCCAAAGGAGGTCGATCAGGGACAGCGCCTGCTGGCTTTTGCCCCAGTTTTAAGCAGGGCCGCTCTGATTGGATCCTTTATGTGCAGAACATACATTTCAGGTGGTTTAGGACTTCTTGGTTCCATGTAGCCAAGTGTACGTGTGCAGATGTGTGTGTGTGTGCTGTGAGTGTGTGTGTACTATCTGTGTGTGTATAGACTGACTTCTAGCTAAGATCGATTTTAAAATGTGGAAACCACCACAGGACTAGCTAATTCTCACATTCTTTACTTACAAAAAAGCAAGGTCACACACAATGGTAGTAACACACAAGGGCCCCGGGTCCAGCTTGTCTGGGTTCCATCCCCTTTTTTTCCCATTGACAGCAGTCCCCTTGGGCAAGTTTCTTGACTTCTCCATGCCTCAGTTTCCTCATGTGTAACAGGAGTTTACAAGCAGCCCTTGCTGCCTATGATTCTTGGGAGGATTCGTTGCGATAACATTTATGTGCACCTCAGAACAGTGCCTGGCACACCAGCAAGTATTTCTCCTTATTATTATTGGCCCTGGCTAGCGAGCTTCTGGGCCAGTATCGCAAAGAAACCACAAAAGGAAGCAGAATAGAGCAGGCTCCTTGGTAAAGGGGCTTGGGAGCGGAATAGGGTTTGCTGAAAGTGCCTTTTAAGACGGCCCTGTTGCTTTCTGATTCACATTTGGGAAGAAAAGCAGAACAGAAGGTGATAAATTCCTTTATGGGAGAGCTTGGCAGAAAAGGCAGATGCACTGTAAAGTTAATTGGTGAGCTGGAGGTGGTGAGCTGGAGATGGGGCTCGGCAGGCTGGGGGCAGAGGCAGACTGAGGTGCGGCGGGCTCGCTCCCAGCCGGTTGCGGTGATGAATTCATTAGGGCTTCGGAGAGGTCTTTCTTGGGTGGCTGCTGGTGCTGTCTGCCCAGACAGGGATGATGTCAGCATGTGGTTGATGGAGTTCTGCAGTCCCGGGGGATTCCAGGGGCTTCTAGAGCATCTCCAGGCGCCTCGCCAGCCTGCTGAGAACTGAATCCCCCTTGATTCTTCTCTGTCCCTACTTGCATGTCTCTTGAGAGTTTTGCGCTTCCTGTACAAGCCCTGAGTTCTGAGCAGTCATCTCACATGTTCCCCAGGTAAGATTTATTTTCCTAGGTGCTCCTGGCTGGCGTCTCTGAGTATTCAGTCCCATTTCTCAGCCCTTTCTTGATCCCCTGTCAGTGGTGTGAGATAACGCTGGGCATCTACCAAGTTTAAGATGCCAAATTTAAACTGTAAGATGCTTCGTGATCTCAGGTCCCATGAAGAAAGTAGCAAATGCTCTCTCACTGAGCCCTCACACAAGCTTTAAGAAACTGAGCTTAAGGGCCCTCCCTGGTGGCGCAGCGGGTTAAAGCACAGCACTGAGAATCTAAAGCCGCTTCCTCATGAGTTCGATTCCCGCCTGCCCCGGAGGTGACCACA
>NW_004567119.1:11737601-11772720 GCF_000260355.1 Condylura cristata | reverse complement strand
AAAAAAAAAAAAAAAAAGAAACTGAGCTTAAAACCTTCCTTCTGACTTACTTTGAAACTGATTTTTTCAAAACCACCATCCCTCTTGTGCATACCTCCAAAGGAAAGTATATAGTAGCCCTAAAGCTTGGCTGCTCTGCACAATCTGAGCTTCCTGACTCACTCTCTGACAACGGTATTTGTGTTCCTTCGCGATAGCATCAGCGGTGTCGTCACCAGCCTTGGGTCTGCAGAATGTCAGTGTCAAGTCTGGTGTAAGTTTCTGAAGATGTAAGTGGCCAGACACTCAGCACAAGGGGTGCCAGCCACGCCCATGTCTCAGGCGACAGGCCCCATGAACACCGGGGACAGTACCAACAGTGTAGTCCTTAATGAACTCCCCCGAGCCAGGAGGGACATAAGATGTACCTCAGTTAGAAGGACGTTCACATGGGAAAGCATGCGCATCTTGAAGTCCATGAACTAGGTAATAAATAGACTTGGTCCTTTAAGAAGATATGGGTCCTTCTCAGGCACCCCTGCAAGGCTTACTGGAAGACTGCCCCTCATCTTCCTTGGCTTATTGGTGAGAATGGACATGGTGAATTTTTTGCCTTTTCCATCAGGCTGACGGACCGGGAGATTCCAGAGTGGAAAGCCAGCCTCAGAGAGGACAAGGCTTTCTGGGATGTGCTATACATCTCCTCAGTGTCTTCTTCCTAAAGAGAGGCATTCATTTGTGTGGCAGCATTATTATTCACTGTTAAAATACAAGCACCCTTTAAAAGGTCGCTCAGTGTTCTTTCCTCCTGATTAATGATTTCTCCCTTCCAGAGTGGATTTTGCTGGAGGTTTTTTTTTTTTTTTTAAAGGAACCAACCCTTAAAAATGAAAAAAAATCTCTGAATGTTTCAATAGTTGAGACCACACAAAAAACACATATTACATGATTCTCTTTCCACAAAACGTCCAGAACAGACACATTCGTGGAGAAAGATGGCAGGGTGGAGGAGGGAGTTGGCGGGGCAGTGAATGGTGGGATGTCTCTTGGCAGAGACAAAACTGCTCCAAAATTAGATTCATGTGGTGACGGTCACACAACCCTGCAAACACACAAAACAGTGAGTCACACACTTTACACAGGTGAGCCGTGTAGTGTGTGAGCTCTGGCCCCACAGAGGCAGTCTTAAAAAGCACTTACACTTCACAGAATGTGTTGTGTGTGTGTTAAATAACCAGAACAGATGCTCTTTTACACTTAGTCCAGTGATGTTTGTTTGCTAGAAGCTTAGTGAGAGTATTGTATTCAAAGCAATTGAAAAAGCTCAACAAAATAATGCCAGGGGCTCTGGCAGAGATGGGAGAGCAGAGGAGAGAGGACAAGGAAGCATCGGAGAGGCGTGAGGATGTTCCTCGGAGTACTCGGGATTTGACTTGACCTTGAAGGTCTGGGTGGTGTATAGTAGGTTTGGAGGGGAGAGGGGTTAAGTGAAGTAGAGAAACATTTCAGAGCCTTCGCAAACTGAGAGGCAGGCCGCAGTCTAGGTGAATCCAGGGTACAGTCCACTCAGTGCTTTTCTGGGCAGATTTAGGGACCAATAAGGGCAATAGAGTTCAGTCAGGCATCTGAGGGGAGCAAGTTTCAGCCAGAGCAGCCCATGAAACTCTGAGAGAGGACAGAGGACCAGAAGACGAGAGAGCCAGGCCACTAAGCTTGCTGGTACAGATCCTGGAGCCAAATCCAGTTCCTAACTCTCACTGTGCTCAGCCCTCCCCAGGATATAGGGGTGATGCCCTGGGTGCTTGACCAGCAAGGACAGTGAGGGTTGGGGAGTTCTTGGCCCACTGCAGCCTCCTGGACAAACACAGGCTTTGGGAGGCTGAAAGACAAATGTCAGTGAGATGGTAACAGAAGAACCTATGATTCATCCTTTTCTTTATTTTCTTCCAGTTTTACCTTAGGACCAGGAGCTATCACTTTCCAGAGACATCCATTCCTGCAGTAGAGAGGAAAGCCCTCCTAGCAGGAACAAACCCGAACACCCCTGTTCCCGACGGGATGTCCTGACCTGGTTGGGAACTGTGTTTGCAATTAGTAGTTGAGACCACACAAAAAACACATATTACATGATTCCCTTTCTCTCTTTAACACAACCTCTAGATTTCAAAATATTCAGATTTTTGTAAGAACCCCAGCATAGGTTGAGACTGATACTAACTCGGGCAATTAATCATAGAGTTAATCAAATAGCTAGTCCAATCAAAATGTAAGTACTGAGCACATATAAAAGTTTAGAACCCTGCTGATGTCAACTGCTACTCCCTCCTCACTGAGTGTATATGTGCTTCTTAACCAGTTTTCCCTGAAGTCGCTGTGTCTGGGTTGGCCAGCTGGAATCGTCTTTTCATTCCCTCAATATTTTCTTTAAGTAACCTCCTCATAGGCTTCACGCTGTTTCTCATCCGTGCTTCTTGTCTTCAAAATGGTTATTTCCTTGCATGAAGACTTTTCATTCATTTTCCTTCTCCATCTTCAGTTGCCCAAAGTGCTCACATTAGGAACAGAATCTTCATCCACTGTTTCTCTGTGGCCCTGTTATACTATACACATGTGGACAGGAGCTGGCGTGTCCTCTGTGTCCAAGAGCCACCACCAGATTTCCAGGAAATTCTCCCTGAATCCACTCTCCATGGATTCTTTGCTCTGTGAGGAGCGGTTCTTGGCTGCAGAGAAGTAGAGAGGATGTTTATAATTTCCAGTTTTAGTACCACCTAAACACACACACACACACACACACACACACACACAACTTTTATCCTGCCCAGAAATCTTTGGCTGCTATAAACACTGTGTTTTACTGATGAGCCTTCTCGCTGCAGGCTCTGCTCACATCAGTTCTCAGTGTGGGCGTGTCTGCTCCTCTGGGGAAGGGGTACAGTGCATTGAATAAGCCCTAACACTTTGCGTCCAGGCCATTTCTTCTCTGGGGATGATTCCAATCATCCCCAGAAGAGAAGCTGGGATGTTGAGAAGGGAAGCTGGGATGCTGAGAAAGGGCTGCTTGGCCTCACATCCCAGTGTGTCTCCATCTTGACTTTCTGTTTGAACTATTTCCTTCCTCGATCGGTTGACACATGCTAATGTAATGGTATGACCACAGATACACAACTCCCTCAGATCATAACAATTTCTGTCCATCTCTACAATCATGGATAAGTAAAACTTTGCACACTTGTGTTAAAAGGTGGAAATTAAAAAAAAGGTTATTATAAAACAACCTTGCTTTCTTGTTCCACAAGATTCCTTTCCTTCAAAATATTTAAATCGACTGGCTAAATTTGCACTATGTGATATTTTAAACTGCTTACCTAATTAAAAAAATGGAAGGAATTCAAACCAGATGTTTCTAGAACATGTATTCTTCATAAACCAGGAAAGGAGCCCAAACTCTCAGAAAATTCCAGATGTTTGAAAGTTTTATCTGAACCAGTTCCAGGATGATAAAAACCCCTTTGTGACTCATTCTGTCAGCTCAAATGGCTTTTTTATTGTCGTTGATAATTGAACAAGAATAGTCTTGGCTAACACCATTATTGACATGATCTCTTCCCATAAACACCAGCAGAGGAAAGCTCTAAATTCTTAAGTCTGGTCATGCTTGAGAGCTCTCTTGCGATTGCTTCCACCAACATATTCCATCTTCAGTTAAACATTTCCAATAAATATACACATTCATGTTGCTCTTTCCTTGTAGGTGACTTTGTGGAAAGTTAATTAAAATTATTTTATTGCCTGAGTTCTTGAATCATTATAAACCTAAAGATTTTTTAAAAATGCAAATACTTTTTAAGTCCTGATAGCTTCAAAAGTCCTTCCACATTTTAATAGCCAATTATCTTATATTGATAGTTTGTAAATTATTCATTCAACAAATATTAGTATATTATTTATTAGCAAAAATACAGATAAGTGGCAGGAGTGGCTGACATTTAACAAACAAGTAAGAAAAAAAACAGAATTAAACTTATGAAAAATGCTATAAATGAAATAATGCAATGGAATGTGAATTACATGTGTTGTGTTGTATTGCATGTGAAGCTGTGTGTGTGTGTGTGATATATGTTGTGTGTGGAGTGTGTGGTGTGTGTACCTGTGTAGCTAAGTAGAGGGAGACCGCTCAGAGGAGGATATACTAAAATCAAGGCCAAAGAAAGGTAGACAAGAAAGAATAACGGTGCACAGTCCTGGATGGGAGGAACGGTAAATACAAGGCCTTGAAGCAGAACAGGACCAGCAGATTCACCTAGAGAATGGATTCTGGTGTGGCTGAAATGGAAAGAGCCAGAAATCAGGTGGGGCCAGCTAGGAAAAGGAAACAGGCCAGATCAAAGAGGCCAGAAAAGAAGTGAAGATGTTGCCGAACTACAAGCTGCGTAAGGCTGTCAAACAGCGTTATTGTCATAATTCAGTTCATGTTGGGAAAAGTTTTGCTCTAGCTGTCTTCTATAGGGAAGCAAGAGTGGGAATAGAGAAATCAGGCCACTACTGAAATGAGCAGAGAATGACTTAAGCTGGAGAGAAGCTGCTAATGATGAGAACAGTTCAAGGAAGAAGAGGCTGGATTTATGGACGTGAGCAAAGTGGAAAAGGATTGAGCACCACAGGGCTTTCATAACCAGCCCAGCGCCTGGCTGGAGTGTGGTGGCTCCATGAGCTGGGGAAACTAGGAACAGAGGGGGTGTTTGAGCAGAGCTTTAGTTTGGAGACACAGACTTGGAGATGCCTGTGAGGAAAATTCTGATTTCTTTTTTTAAATTTTCATTCTTTTTTATTTTGTAAACATCCTTGATTTTTGTTGCTGTTGTTGTTGTTGACATAGGATTTCTCCCCTCAGGTGTGGTTGCCATAGTTTCCCTCCTCCATCATCTGTTGTGCCTCCTCCCCAGCTCTTTTCTACTCTCCCCATTCTCCTCCCTTGCTCTTGCAAAAGTCTGAACTCTGAAGAATGGTCTTGCTCAAAAACTCTTCCATCATCATCTCCATCAGTTCTTCAACCTTGAGTTACATACTGGAAATGGAAGGAGGCAGTTGGAAGTGGAAGGCCAATCTCTAGGACATACAAGCTCAGAGATGTTTGGGGGTGTATTTAGAATAGACACTGGGAAGAGGGTGTTGTGGAAGAGGAACTTCAGGGTCCACACTGGACCCTGGAAAACTGCAACCTACACAGACCTTGGAGGGGTGGGGACGGGGAGGGGGAGTCAGCAGGAAGCCTGAGAAAGGCTGCAGAAGCTGGAGGAGCATCAGAGGAGGTGGAGTGGGGAAAAGAGACAGGGGAATCTTTGGAGAAGGTAAGCTTGGTTACTTGTTTCAAGTCAAGAAATTTTAATGGAAGTCATGTGGATTCTTGGGAGACCCAAAGATGCTAGTGTTTTGTTTTGTTTTGTTTTAAAGATTTATTTATTTATTCATACAGAACTGGGGTACAGGCCAGAGATGTGGAGGGTGAGAGGATTCACCAGAGACAGAGTGGGGAGCAGAACAGGCAGATCTATGAAGTACGCTGCTGAGGGGAGCAGCGGGCAGGTCAGGAGAGGTCTGCAACGTCATCATGTGGTCACCTCCAGGGCAGGCAGGAATCGAACTCATGCGGAAGTGGCTTAAGCTTCTCAGTGCTCCGCTCCAACCTGCTGCGCCACCAGAGAGGGCCGGTGCTGGTGTTTTTAAGGGATCAGTTTAGTCCAACTGTATGTAAGGTTCAATTTCCAAGTCAAATTCCACTGACAGCACAAATTCAAAGCTGAAAATATCATCTAAATGTTCTGCAGGATCCTTCATTCCTGGAAGGAGAGAAGAATTTAAGAAGTTACACAGAACTTGTAATGTAAAAGATTTGGCAATGTATATAGCAGATTTCAGTAAACAGATCAAAGAACAGGTTTTTGTTAAAGTGGGTGGATTTATTTACTGTTAAATATTTCTGCAGAAAATGTAAGTACACTATGAGTGCTGCTATATTTGAACTATGCCCGTGGGAGGTAACATGTAAAAGTGAAGGTTTGTGAGACTTAAATATTTACATGGTTTTAAAATATGATGTTTATATTGGTACTATATTATCTTTTTTCTAAAGTGAATGAAAACTTTATTTCATGTCACATGAAAAGAAAGGAATGCACGTTATAGCTTCTGCTCAACAGGTATACATTTTGGGAATAAGAAGTCCTCACACGAGAGAGGGATGAAATGACATGACCCCAGGAGACAGGGTGGGGAGGTCTGGGGTTACAGATTTTCCTATTAGTGCATATAATTTTTCCCATTGTTCCTTTAGGATTCCAAAATAACCAACCCCATACTCCAACATCTAGTTCTCATCCACTCCCTAACTTCTTTGAAACAAGATCAGTTCACGATCATGCAGCATTATTTTTCGACCTAATTGCCCACCGTGACTCTTACACCCAAAGATGGTGGTGACTGGACCACCACAGCCTCCCTGGCAGCTGTCCAGGCACAGGCTGTCCAGTTACTAGACGTCAAGGGGACAGTTGCCTCCATGTTATCGGTGACTAAGTTGTTGCTTAGTCAGTGAATCCTTCCCACCATGAGCCAGCAGAAAGAATCTCAGCTCAGTTCCTGGGGTCAACGGTGGGATTGAGCAAGACAAGAGAAAGCATTGACGGGGTGGGGGTGTGGAGGAGGCCAGCTGTCAGTCTTCATCTACCACTTGGTGTTGGCCAGAGCAGCCAGAAGCTGGCTCTTGGCTTATATTCTCCATCTTAGCATGGGGCTGTGTTAGGAAACTTACTGGGTGGTTCGGGTGGTCTCTGTGTTGCTGCTGTCAGATTTTTAAAGGGGTCAATGTGATTATCAATTAGGGGAGAAAAAACAGTACCAGAACATATGTCTTTGTAAGTGCAAGTAACTCTGAAAAATAATAAAAGCTTCCATTGCTCTCAGGAAACTCAGACCATGTTCCCCTAAGTACAAGGATCTTGACAGAGCAGTCATCTGAAAATTAATCTCAAGAACCCTTTCCATGCTCCAAGGTAGAGATTATTCATAAAAATATAGACGAACAAAATCTCCTTCTTTCAACTTTAAAAAAACTACTCAGAGCACTTTTTAAAAACTGGAGTCAAATTATGGTTTCTAATCATTCCTTATTTTAAAATTTGTTTTATTTTAGACCCAACTACTTCTCCTCTCAGGTACTATGTGACATTCATTCATGTTTGAAAGAACATAATCTACAACCAGGTAGTAGTTACGCTATTTGAAAGGATGGTCATTTATTTGCATTGAGAAAAGACAAATTTTCCAATGGCACATTCAAAATGTGTATAAACTTCTTGGAGGGATCATTCTATTATGACAACACGGTCGCTTTAGAAATAGCCCACTCCTCTTCCATGACTTTTTTTTAGTGCTTTCTTTGCACAAAAGACACTTAGATCAAGAGGAAAAATCTTAGATCTTATCTTTTTTAAAAAAGATATGATTTTTCATATAAGGTAGTAAAAAGGCACATGGAAGAGAAACAAAGAACCCAGATTAAGTCTTTTGGGGCCTCAGTCTTCTCTTCTGTATTAAGGATAGTAATAGAACCCACTTTCTAGAGTTATGGAAAGGTGTGCAACGGTGGCAGCTATTATTATTCAAAAGCATCATTTGGGGTCGGTTGTTGACATGTATGGAGAGAATCAAACTCCAGTGGGATCTTAAAGATACCTCAGACCCTTGGTGGATTTTTGATATAGTGAAAAATTCACATTTAATACTCAAGCTTGTAAGACATGAAAGAAAGTTCAAAGCTTCTGTGGAAAAAGAATCTTTGAAAGCTTTCTTAAAGGAAACATTCATTGATTCATTTAGCAAATACTTATGGAAGCCCAGCATATACCAAGCATTGCACTAGGGCTGGCCAGACTTTGAAGACTGTATGCTGCTGGCCAGGTCTAAAGGAGCTTACTATAATTACCAGAGAGAGACTCAGTGAACTAAACCAGTTTGGGACTCATGGAGTGTGGTTTTAATGGAGTAGATAGCGATTCATGAAATAACTGCAAATACATTATATGCCCTGCAGAAAAATTGCAAAGAAAATGCAGCCTTTAAAGTCTGGGAAAATAGAACAGACATTAAGAAACTATTTCACTTGAGGAGAGTAATTTTGCTCATTCTCAATCTCAATCTCTTTCATCATGGATATTTACGGGGTTAGTACTTGGGCTCTCTTGTTTGGTTGTGGGGTGATTTGTCAAGAGAAACTGTATCAAATATGGCTGACATTTTCAAACCTGGGTCAAAGCATGGAGTCATTAAAATGACAAGCGGATCAGTGGAAAACTGGAGCTCTCATTCATAAGGTGGTCACACACACATTTTCAAGAAACAGGGAATTCTGGGCAGGACCTGGACGGCAGACACCTAAGAAAGCAAGGAAAAGGTGCCCCACGCAGCTGCCAAGCCTCACTCAGGAAGCCCTGAGTCAGAGTCATGACAAAAGGCAGGACAGGGGTGACTGTGTCCCCTGCTGGGGCCTCTGCTTGGGCCTATTGCTGGGTTGTTAATGTGTTCAAAGAATCGGTCAAAAAGACCTTCTCTTGCATCCTCCCCCAAGAGAAGTTCTTCTCTTGGGTCACAACATAAATTTAGTGGCTTCCACCAGCATTTTATTCTGTTTATTTTTTAAAAAGATTTATGTATTTATGCATACAGAACTGGGGTACAAGCCAGAGGTGCAGGGGCAGTGAGAGGACTCACCAGAGACAGAGAGGGGAGCAGAGCAGGCATATTGAGGGAGTACACTGATGATGTACAGAGAGTGGGTCAGGAGAGGGCTGCTGTGCCATGTGGTCACCCCAGTGTGGGGATCGAGCTGGCACTGGAATGGCTGCAGCCAGATTGCAGTGCTGCGTCCTAACCCACTGCACCACCAGGGAGGGCCCCACTTTATAAACAGACCGTGTTAGTGTACATTGTCTAGGTAGGGGTGAGGCTTTGGGGTAACAGTGGCCCCCTGTGTAGACTAAGGGGCCCTCTGGAGCCCAGAGTCTGTTCAGAGGTAGGCATTCACCATTTCTCTCAGGGTCTGGCTTTTCTAAAGATAAAACCCTCTCTCAGGAAGTTGGGCAAGGATAGGGACCAGAAAGTGGAGCCCCAAAGCAGGCTACTTCACTCAGGGGAGGGTCTGAGCTGACGATGGTGGGGAACCATCCAGAGGAGACGGCCTTTGAGAGTGTCGACAAAGGCCAAGGCCTCGGTGCCACCCCATAGAGGGGAAGGAAATGACTGGAATTACTGCTATCTGGCTATTCTGTGAGCCTCCAACATGGCGCTCTCATCTATTGACGCTAACGCGCGGGTCAGCCAGCCTTGGAGGGTGTCTTGTGGGTGCAGCCTCGTTTAGGACATCCGCGGGCACGGAACTGACAACAGAGACAACAGGGAGTGGCCTGAAGCAGAGGCTGGCTTCCATGTTTTCTTTACAGGGCTCTGCCCTTCAACAGCTGCTCTGGCAGCTGCAGCTGCCGGTAACTGAAGTCATTGTGCTGTTGCTTTTTAAAAAACAAGGTCCGCTTAGAGGCAGTTTCCCTCTCTCCTTCCCACCTTTATGACTAAGACTGCTTTCCAAATACTGGAGGCTTTTTATTTCCCCACTTGATAAAACACTTCTACTCTGAAACAGAACTTACTGTAAGAGCTCACCTCGTCGGAAGCATCAGGGGTTGATCATGGTATTTACAGACATAATTTCAAACTCCAACTTTTCTCACGTTGTTTTTGGATGATCCAGAGAATTCTCAAGGAAAGAGGAAGGGAGTCTGAGTTGCCTTAAAGTTCTCAGAGCCTTCCAAAGAGGCCTCCCTCACGCTGAAAGGGGAGAAAAGGGCAGGCACTGACTTTGAACAACTCTGACAACACTGTGATGGCTTTTTGCTGCCATAACCGTTGTGGAAAGGGCAGGGAGAGAGCAGAGAAGAGGCTCTTTGCTGGGGATGTGGACAGATAAGCCCCAGGGGCGGGAATCTACTGCAGTGAGGAAAGATGCCAACTTTAGCCCTAGGCGTAAGTCATGAGGGGCAGGCTGGCTATCTGCAGAGGGGGAGGACCAACTTCAATCCAGGGACCCCAGAATGTGGCACAAACTGCTAAAACAGAGGGTTGATTTCCAGGGTTACCCCCTGTTTCTTTGAAATAATCTGCACTGAAGCTCCTACTCCAGTCTGAAGTTTTTAACCTACTTCAAGAACTTCATTCTTCCAAGATATGTTTAGTCAAGTCCAAAGGCTTCTTTATCACACCTGTGAGATATTTCCTTAAGACTCTTATGTAAAACTTTTATGTTGTCGAGAAAGGGTGTGCTTAGAAATGAGACAGACCTACGTAGCATTTTTTAAATTATTATTTTTTAATCGAAGGTCCATTGCATTAGAAGGGGTAGCGTTTGCTTGTTTGTTTGTTTAAGTGCTTACCACAAGCAAGCTGCAATCCCTTGGGTAAGATACTTAACAAGTTAGGAAATTTAGAGTTACAGTTTCTTAACCTGAAAATAGGGGAAATAGTAGCTCTTTTGTAGGGTTGTTGTGAGGATTACATAAGATAAAGTTTATAAAGGGGAAGGCCATTCCTGGGGCTCTCATAAATGAAGTTAGTTTATGCCATTATCTTTCCGTGCCAGTAAGCATTGGGAGGACAACCCCAACAGAAGTTGCAACTCTTTACAACTCCAGGCTGTAAGCATTGGGGCACATTTGCAGTTTGTCATTCAAGATAAGATCTTTGCAAAGCTTCTCTGAAAGGGTTGCATGGAGTCACTTAGACAGCTCTATGAAAATTCTTTGTCAAAATCAAAAGAAATATATTCATTTCTGAAAAAAACTTATTTATTTATGCATACAGGACTGGGGTACAGGCCAGAGGTGCATGGTGGTGAGAAGCTTCACCAGAGACAGAGTGGGGAGCAGAACAGGCAGATCGATGAAGCACACTGCTGAGGGGAGCAGCAGGCAAGACAGGAGAGGTCTGCCGCGCCATGTGGTCACCTCCGGAGCGGGGATGGAACTCGCACTGAAGCGGCTGCAGCCAGCTTGCAGTGCTGCGCTAGACCTGCTGCGCCACCAGGGAGGGCCCTATATCCATTTTTAATTTTTCAGTGATATCAAGTCTAAGTATGAGCCAATCACTTCTCTTTTCTCCTTTTCACTTCTGCTGTTTAGCCTTCATCTGTTTTATTTAATTGAGCTTAAAAGATTAATTAGAAGATTAATATGACCAAAGGGCTTAAAATCATAAACTATTTATTTATTATTGTATAGAAGAACTGGGGTACAGGCCAGAGGTGCAGGGGGTGAGAGGCTTCACCAGAGACAGAGTGGGGAGCAGAACATGCAGATTGACTGAAATCCACTGCCGAGGGGAGCAGCGGCCAAGACAGGAGGGATTTGCTGTGCCTGTGGGTCAGCTCCCTGGCCAGGCTGAAGTGGAGATAACATAATTGCACTGACACTTTCCCCCTCAACCACCAGGGAGGCCCTGTAGCCATTTTAGACTTAGCACTAAAACAGACCTGAGGGATATCCCAAATGTTACTCGTTCACAAAGAACATGCCATTCTTTTGTCATATCTTTATGACATTTACTTAGTATTTTCTTTATGGCTGACTGGTCTTTAAAGCACCTGGTATCTACTTTTAAGCCGTGGTATTCATAAACCTCACAGCTTTGATAGGCTAGTGAATTTTCTAAGCACGTTCTAAAACAATTGCCCACACACCACCTAAAACCACCTCAAGTACTACCGGGGCCATGAACTGCCTGCTTAAGTCCATGCTGATGAGTGCATCCTTCATTGTGGACAGGAGGAGGGAGTGACCCAAGGACACGAAATCTGCTTTGTCTGAGTCTCTCTGTGACTGAAACTCCAATAACAGACAAGACACATTGCTGAATCTGATAGTTAAAAGCCATCCAGGTACTCTAGTTATCCACCCCACCCCCACCCCCCATGACTCCCATGGACCTTTCCTGAGCCCCAACAGGAAAAATAAGCACTGGCCATAGTGAATGCACTGCTAATGATAGCTAGTCCCTTCGCGAAGGCCTGCAGCTAGCCCAAAGGGTATAGTATTCGATTCTATAACTTGCTGCACTCTTAGAGTAATTTGAATAGCCATCGGAACACATTAAGAAGCTGAAACACATTTACCTTTCTCTTTCTAGCCTTCTGTGGCTTGTAATCTTACTGACCAGATTAAGGTCAGCAATATTGGCCTTCTCCTGACCCTGAATGCCTTGTTCATTGAAACCAGAGTGTGAGTTCCTGTTTGCACCATTGTACCTTGTTAAAGAAGGTATTTCTATTCTCCAGAGAGTGAACAATAAGCTACTGTATGTTTGCTCGCTGGAGTTCATTTCTTCATGTTTTCATTAGTTTTATTCATAAGATTCTATTAGAGTCAATTGTTAAATTGCTGGAAACGTCCCCAACAAAGGACAAAAAGGTTCTTCTATAAAACAAGAACAGCCCATCCCCTGCCCAGACTTGAAGGACCATAAATTAGTGTAATAAATCGCAGAATATAAGCAAAGAACTTTTCTTCCTACTCTCCTAGGGGCCTGGGATTTGTGGATCTACGTCTGAAACTAGGTCAGTGGTATAGCAAAAAAAAAAAATCCTGCATAAAATTTGGAGTTCATTGCTTAAAAAACTTGCAATCCCATGTAGTTAAGCAGAGGCCATTACATTCACATTGATAGATTCAAGTTATCATAATCTGAAACAATGTAATAATTGTTACAATTACTAATAACCTTTCATAGGACATATTCTACTTTCTCAAAACTTCTTCTACTTTCAGAGTTGGTAAAAGGTGGACACCTCAATCCATCTGGCACAATCCCACGTACAGTCACCTTTCCCATGTGTTTTGAAGATGCTAGAATCCCTTCTTTGTTTTGAATTCCAGGAAATATTTGAATATAATTCCAATTGAATTCATTATTACAACAAGCACATTATTCAAAAAGGTGCAAAATTTGAGGGTATGCCTGGTCATGTAATTTCTAGCCAAGTACATAAAAGAAATTACATCACTTAGTTTTTATTAAGAATTAAGGACTCGGAGGGGGGTTTGTCATTAAGACAGAGCACATGGAATTCTACGTCAAATGAAAATTTGAGCACATTCACTGGAGCAAGCCTTAATCTTTTAGGAATTGTACAATTTTAAATAAAGCAACATGGTGGGGGAGAATTACAATGGAGTGAAGAAAATAGGCAATTTGGGGGAATTACAATGTATTGAAAACACATGCCAAATACTTCCCTCAGTACCAATGAATGGGGTCGAGTCACATTGTCTGAGCTTCACATTGTGTTTGAACCCTACATTCTAGCAAGTTCTGAAAACAGCCATGTCAGGAGGCAGGGACGGAAATGTTGCAAAATATGTGTATTACGGGACAAGGGATGTTTATTTTATTTGAAATTAAATGTTCCTAATAGACAGCTGCTTAATGACCCTGGTGTGTGCCCTCCCACCCAACCCTCCCGTAATTGTCACCCACAGCCTTTCCCTAAAACGGCTAAGAGTGGCTTCTGTTGTTCTCATGCTTTCAAATGGCCGACCATCCTCCCAACACACTGGCGGAGTGTTTCCAGAACAATTATAAGCCTTTCTACTACACACTGGCGCCACGCACATTCCACGCACTGAGACCGTGTCCCGACTGCTTACTTGCCTTCAGCGCCCTTCAAGCACATTCAGAAGCCAGCTGCTGTTCCCTTGCCAGCCTTACGGTGAAGTGGGGTTGGCAGAAACAAGGAATGACATAAGCGAAGGGCCCCTCTGCCCCATTGTGCCTGTGGAAGGCCTCCTTTGGGAACTGACTGTCTTCAGGGACACTGCCCCATCTGTGGTGACCCCAGCGGAGGGCCCCTGCAGAGCTCGCCCTGCTGGGCCTGGACACAGCTGTCCAGCCACGCCAGGCCTCAGTTTGCCCTTAAAAATAGGACCAAGGATTAGCACAGCACTAAGAAACCAAAGGCACCTCAGCATGAGTTCGATCCCCGCCTGCCCCGGAGGTGACCACATGGCGCCACAGACCTGATCTGCCCGCTGCTCCCCTCAGCAGTGCACTTCATCAGTCGTCCTGTTTTGCTCCCCACTCTGTCTCTGGTGAATCCTCTCACTGCCCCTGCACCTCTGGCCTGTACCCCAGTTCTGTATGCATGAATAAGTAAATAAATAAATCTTAAAAAAAAAAAAAAAAAAACATAGGACCAAGGACGGGCCCTCCCTGGTGGCGCAGCAGGTTCGAGCCCAGCACTGCAAACCTGGTCAAGGCTATTTCAGTGCAAGTTCCATCCCTGCCCCAGAGGTGACCCACAAGGCACAGCAGACCTGCTGCTCCCCTCAGCAGTGTACTTCGTCAGTCGGCAGGTTCTGCTCCCCACTCAGTCGTTGTGAAGCCTCTCACTACCCCTGCACCTCTGCCCTGTACCCCAGTTCTGTATGCATGAATAAATAAATCTTAAAAAAAAAAAAAGACCAAGCACGAGACGCCTGACTTACAACCATAGTCTTGGGTCCTGTTAGGACCCTGTTTCGGGTGGAATTTGCGTTTCAGGACGGTGTTCCGCCTTCTTCTGTAGGTCACTAAGATGCAGCACTTTAAACTGGCTGATTCCTCACGCTCCTCTTCCTGCCTCCCTCATGGTCCCCTAACCCAGAGCAGCCAGACCCACCTGAGGCAGTGTCAAGACTGGTTCTCTGGAGCCCGCCCTTCCCCCACTTCCTGCTCCCTGTAGTAACTCCTGTGAATTCCAAATTCATGAATCAAGGACTCCAAAGATAGATTAAAATTCTGATATCAATTTAAAAAAAACAAAGTAATCGTGTGAAAAATGTGAACAATGTCCATAGGTCCTCAATATTCTAAAGGTATCGTTTATTCAGAGGAAGTAGGAGTTTAAGTCCATGATAATTTTCTTCCTATTGGATTCTGGGGGGAGAGTGTTCAGCTCCTCAGTCGAAGGGGAGGATGGCAAAGGCCATGAACATAATGGGTGGCTTGGAAACTGGGGCCGGTATGAAAGATGAGAGGTTGTGGTATTTAGTTGTAAGAATTTAATTTGCAGCAACATCTCTCCTGTCAGTATGTGATGTTACTACTTAAGCACTGGATTGGATTATCCTCTCATATCCTCTGCTCACTAAACACTACAGAAGGAGCGAAAAGAATGTGAAAAGTGTGTGTTCTTCTAGTGCTTACTGAGGATGGAACAGGCGATGATTTAATAGGCATCTGGGGGAGATAAGGAAGAGTTTCTGAGAGTCGCCAGACCAGTATTTCCCAACACTCTTATTTCCTCTCCTGTCATTTGCACACTGCACACCTTGTCCAAGGACTAAGTCATCAGCTGTTCCTACTCTGAGACCTGGTGTGTCCACTTTAAAGAACATTCTCTAAAAAGAAGAAAAAAAGTTAACTCCCACAAACTTGGTCATAGCAGCATGACTCAAATTGAGGTGATATGTTTTAGGGATCAGTCCAGACCATGAGTTAGCCCTTCTCTAAACTCCGCTCCACTCCTCCTCAGCCCTCTACCTGGAAGCGTGGGACCCTGGAGCCACGTTTACAACAGGTTACCCCACCTTGGGACCTATAACTCAACCAGAATGGCTCTAGCACAAGCTAGGATGTGTGACTAGGGCAGGAAGTTCCAAGTCAGTGTCTACACGTGGTTAGGGTGGTGAGCTAAACCCAGGTTAGTCTCTGCCCCTACAAACGGAAACAATAAAACAAGGGAACGGATGCTGCGGTGGATTCCCCAGGAGACAAAGAGATGAAGAATGGACTGTCCCTTCATGCCCAACTGCAGCTTCTGACTCTATGACAGACCCCTCGTCTTCACACGGGGTTAACATTTTCAACCTAAAGAAACTTGAATCACTTTTTTGTTGCTTATAATCAAAATTTTTAAAAAGACACAATAATAGGGACCTCCCTGGTGGCACAGGGGTTAAAGACACAGTGCTGTCAAGCTATCACCAACCACTGCAGCATAATTTCAATTCCCAGCTGGCTAGGGAGGTGCCGTGTGGGTCACCCACACAGCACAGCAGACCTCGCCTATCTGCCCACTGCTCCCCTCAGTGGTGTTCAGTATATCTACTTGTTCTGTTCCCCACTCTCTCTGGTGAACTTGATCACCCCACCCACCTCTGGCCTACACCCCAGTTGTTGTATGCATAACTAAACAAGCCTTTTTTTAAAAAAAAAAAGACACAATATGGCCCTCCCTGGTGGCGCAGCGGGTTAAAGCACTGCACTAAGAAGCCAGAACCACTTCCGCATAAGTTCGATCCCCACCCCGGAGGTGACCACATGGAGAGGCAGACCTCTCCTGACCCGCCCGCTGCTCCCCTCAGCAGTGTACTTCGTCCATCTGCCTGTCCTGCTCCCCACTCTGTCTGGTGAATCCTCTCACCGTCCCTGCACCTCCGGCCTGTACCCCAGTTCTGTATGCACAAATAAATAATCTTAAAAAAAAAACAACACAATAGCAAAAAACCTGAAACAACACAAAGAACCCCAAATAAGAAAAATGCTTAAATAATTTATGGTATGTTAGCATGATGGAGCAGCTCTTAAAGTGATGAGGTTTCAAAGTGTCTAGGTGGAAATTGCAAGCTATGAAGCAGAATGAACAAATTGCTGGCAACTTTTAAATGGTAGATTTCCTATATGAGGACTTAAAGAGTACACAAAGTGGTATAAACATACACTAAGTATATGGGATTTTTGGAAACATTGCTCATATAAAATCTTTAAAATAAAATTTAGACCACTGGCATTTTGAAACAGTGATTTAATATACCTCTTCAAATCTTTCCCAGAAAAATTCATTGTTTTGGCATTAATTTCTTCATCAGTCTGCACCCAAAGTTGGGAATTGTTTTTGAATTTTTTTCTTTTCTGCAAGGAGTCACTTGTTAGGAAATAGTGACTCTGGGTGTGATTTTAAAATCTCGTGCTTTTCTATGGAGAATGGAATAAAGGGGAGTTAAGAGAATTGGAGAAACAAGTTAGGAGGAGGTACGGTCAGCTGCATTACCAATAAAGGGAGTCAGGTCTCCTTGGAGAATAAGCTAAAGACAGGTCTGGGGCAGTCAACAGAATGCACTAACCTGAAACATCTTGTCACACCTGAGAGCAGTGAAGCAATCACTACAGAGGTTAAGTCAAAGGACTCCAAAAGCAGCTTGAACAGACTGTGGTAATTCACTCAAATGGGATTAGTATGTTTTGATAAAATTAACAATTGAAATAGATTGAAACATATCAAGGTGTTTCAATTCATGCATTCATAATAATGAATTTTTAAAAATTATTTATTCATGCATACAGAACTGGGGTATAGGCCAGGGGTGCAGGGGCGGTGAGAGGATTCACCAGAGACAGAGTGGGGAGCGGAACAGGCAGGTCGACTAAGTACACTGCTGAGGGGAGCAGTGGGCGGGTCAGGAGAGGTCTGCCGGGCCATGTGAGTCACCTCCGGGGCGGGAATAGAACTTGCACTGAAGTGGCCACTCACAGTACTGTGCTCCAGTCAGCTGTGCCACCAGGGAGGACCCCATAACAATGCATTTGAAAGTGTTTTTAAGTAAAATGATTGTCTAGGTGGAAAATCCCAAAGGAGAAGAGTCAGGAGAGGGAAAGAGAGAGAGAAGGAAAGAGAGAGAGAGGAGGGATCCATGGGATTTCACAGGACATAGAAAGATATTTTTCTTGGCCCAAGAGCATGGTGATGCTAATTGTAGGATTTTCAACAGGACCCAGTCATGTTAGATCTAGATTTTTTTTTAAAGATTAATTTATTTATTCATACAGAACTGGGGTACAGGCCAGAGATGCGGAGGGTGAGAGGATTCACCAGAGACAGAGCAAGGAGCAGAACAGGCAGATCAATGAAGTACACTGCTGAGGGGAGCAGCGGGTGGATCAGGAGAGGTCTGTGGCGCCATGTGGTCACCTCTGGGGCAGGCCGGGATCGAACTCATGCTGAAGTGGCTTTAGTTTCTTGATGCTTTAACCCACTGCGCCACCAGAGAGGGCCTAGATCTAGTTATTTAAGAGTATGCTGGTCACCAAAAAATTTACAGGACTTATTTCTGCCTGAGTGAGGACACAAATGTTAAGAATGGAATCCCTCTGGTATTGACCTCACCGTTGTAAAGCATGTGTCAAATGTGTCAGTGGGCAGTATAGGCACTGGGTAGGCCTCCACCTGGGATACAACCTTTCTTTTCTCATATCAATATGCTGCTCTTTGGATGCCCTCTCCATCCTCTCCTTTGCACTCATGAGCCCAGCCAGCAGAGGGTACAGCTACAGTAGCCTCCAGTCATCCAAGTGGGAGAGACCCTTTGTCTAATTTCAATTTAGAAAAACCTCCCAAATGACTCAAATTGGTCAGGCCAGAAGAATGCTTGTTTCCTTTGGTCAAATCCTGTGTACGGAAGGAGGCTGCAGAGTTACCAGTGTAGCTGAGGCAGATGTTCGCCTGTTGGCAGGGACAGTCGGGTCATCATGACTTACGCTCCCTCCAGGATCAGACATGGTTAAGAAGGATTCTCCAAAGGAAAGGAAATGTTATCAGAGCCCACCTGGTAAATGTGCTGGTCAGAAGAGGAAAAAAAACCCAAAACAATAGCTGCACCACATGATCACTCTATTTACATAGTGAGAATGAGGATGAGGATCAAATACTATTCACTATGTGTAAGTTTCATTCATTCGGTTTTACCATGCAACCTACCATGCGTCAAGTTCTGTAATTTACAGAAGGTAACTCCTGCCTGTTCCATAATTTGGTTGTTTCCATTGTATTTTACTCATTAATAGCATTTAATGACAATCCCAGAATGAGAGTCTTTTCCATATTTCAAGTTTTTCTTTATCTTCAGGAAACAACTCTGGCTATAAAGTCCAACGGTTTTTTTTCTTCTTGATGTATCTTGTCAAATTCGTTCCTAAGAAGTTGCGTCCAAGCCAGATTCCACTAGAAATACATACGCGTATCTATTTTTCAGTTCCTTCTACATAACATCAACACTCTAATTTTACCAGCTTAACAGGTAAAACTGACTGTTCGAGCTATTGCTTTTTGAAATTATACCTGCGTGGGGTAAATTTTTTTGTCTAAAACTCCTCACCGGGGCTCTGTGTACATGTTCTGCACGTGCCTTGTGGTTTATCTGTTAGTCTCAGTAATCTCTGCAGGCCTCTACCCTACAAGTGACTTCCCTCGCGTGCTGTTTGGCTTTTTGGTTTAACTCTCAAGGTTAAGTTGGTTTTGATGTTGTCAAATTTTTATTTTTATTTTGTTTTCAACCTTAGAATTTCAAACTTTTCCAGAAGCTTGAAGAGAATTTTGTGATCTTTTCTTTCCCTTGATTTTTTTAGCTTGATTTTTCTTTCACGTCTCTTTACAGATGCTAAAATTTATTTTTTATTGACAATGTGACATGAAGATATGAGTTGACTTTGCTCCCAGTTGCTAACTAATTACAATTTATGAAATACTTTTTCCTTCCTAATTAATTTGCGATACAATTTTTAACATGCACTTTATACATTCTAGACTCTATGTAGAGCCTGTTTTATTATGGAGAGATGTGTCAATTTAATTCTCATACCAGTAACACAAAGCTTTAATTCTTGTTATTTTCTAATATATTTGAATATTCAGTAGGGCAAGCTAGTGCCCCTTGTCCCTTGAGAATATTCATGCTGTTTAGGTTCATTCCTTCTTCCAGAAGGTTAGGATAACTTCCAAAGGGGGAAAAAAAAAATCTATTGAGCTGTTAATTGAAACCATATAAACTTTAGGAGTAAAAGCTTTCTGGAAATATCCAAAGACTAGGTCAGAGTTCCTTGCTATCAAGCCGAAGGGTTCTGGTATCTTGTTTACTCTGTCCAGGGGCTTTCTCTCTTTTTGAGAACAAAATTCATTTGCATGAGGGAGGAACTTCCTGTTCTTACAGTTTTATTTTGAGCTATTTTTTAAAGGTATATTTTAGGAGACATTTCTGTTGTGGCTGTTTTCAGAATCGAAGGTAGGACTTAAATAATAAATAAGCTTTTGGGCTATAATTCCTACACTTGTCCCTTGTTAGTTTCAGTATTTGTATTTATCTTTTATCACTTAAAAAAGACTTAGAACTTCAGGATGGCAGTTCCTTTCATGAATTAAATTTGTTTGAAAACATGAAAACCATACATTACTTATTTGGATAGCCAGCTGTTCTGTCTGTTTAATCAACTAGGAGTTTGTTAAAGAAAGTGGGACCTGAAATCTTTACTAACTAATCCCTTATTTTCAGCTTCAGATTCCAAGTTAGAGGATGATTCTTTGAGGTGCAGTACCCGGCAGGCGTGGCCATAAGATATAGTTCTGGTGCTAAGTCTGCTTAACCTAAAGGCAGTGTTACCAATTTCCACTCTTGCAAGGTCACACCAAGGGTTGAATTAAACCCTAAGGACATTGAGACACTTCGCTGGTGCCTGTTAGACCACCTGCAGTTTTCCAGGGAGGGAAGGAATAATGATGACGATGGTTTACAAATTACTTTTGCTTTCATTATCTCTTTTTATCTTCATTATAACACTGTCATGAAGGACAAGTGTTATTAATGAATGAAAGGATGGGAGTCCTGTTCATTCACTAGATTTATGGTACTTTCAAATTTATTTGAAAATATGAAGGCCACGTGCCTCATATTTCATCTCCCTTAAATTCGAGATGGGAGAAATGAGCTTCAGACTTTCTAGGCTACTAGGCAATAAAACAGCCTTCTACTTATATAGTCTCTGTCCATACTCCTCCTTTAGGATAGTCAAGGAAGGTCCCCAGTCACTGAAGTCCAACCCTCTAAGAAGCCTTTCCAATGTCTGGAATCTTGGGTGATTGTGTGTGGGTTTTGTTTTGCTTTAGATTACAGCTCCCAGAAGCTATTCAAGTTTGGCTCTCCTTGTGTGGGGTGAGACTCAGGGAAACTCACACTGCTTCCCTTTCGTCATGGTTCTACACTACTGGACGCAAAATGCAATTGGTGTTCAGATAACACCAGCTTAAAATACACACTCAGCCAGACTTGAAGAACAAAGGAAGTCGCAAAAGGTCAGCCAAAGGAGTGGGTGTGGAAGCAGAACAGTCAGTGCCACCTCTTCGTCTTATTGGTGATGAGAAGGCTGTCCTAATTGTGTAAGCCTGTGCTTTGCTTTGTTTTGTTTTAAGCATTGAAAGAGGCACCTCCTTCTCTCCTGCCTCCCCCAGCTGCATCCAACTTCTACAACTTGGAGATCCTTAGAAAGAGTACAGCTAATGTGTGTGTGTACATCCAGGTGACTTTAATGTGTCTCAGAAGACTTGCAAATCACAGCCGGCTTCCTGGCAGCTTCAAGAGATGGTAATTCTTCATCTATTTATAGGCAACACGAATTGTTTCACCTGTGCTTTTATTAAGACAATTTCCTTGTCTTCACACACTTCCCTAGTCTTTGAACTTTGTCTTTGTCACAATCCATTTGATTTAAATCCCCTGGTCACTGGCACATTCTCTAAAGTTTTTCTTGTTCTTCTTTGGCAGATGAGTATTTTCTCTCCTGATGAAACTTCGTGGTCAAGAGAATCAAAAAGTTCTTTCTAGTGCTCCAAAGCGGAGCCCTCCCTGCCTTCTGTACCTCACACTGCTAGCGATGTTTCAGTCCGCGTTCAAAAGGTATTTATTTACCACAAATAGGTTCTAAAGACTGTTACTTCAAATATCAAATTCATGCAGTCACCTACTTTCTGGTAACTTCTTTCATATTTCCCTGGAATGGAATCCAAGGGAATAGAAAAGTTTCATAGACCTTTATGTTGATGATGGATAGATACTAATTTTTTTTTAAGATTTACTTATTTATTTATGCACATTGAACAGGGTGTGCAGGCAGAGGTGCAGGGGCGGTGAGAGGCTTCACCAAAGTCAGAGTGGGGAGCAGAACAAGCAGGTTGTTGAAGTACACTGCTGAGGGGAGCAGCGGTAGAGTCTGCCCGCCATGGGGTCACCCCCAGGGCGGGAAATCTAACTTTCATTGAAGAGGCTGTGGCAGGCTCGCAGTGCTACGTCCAACCCCGTTGCGCCACCAGGGAAGGCTGAGATACTAATTTTTAGATTAATTTTATATTTAGAAGCAGAAAGTTCCCAGATACTAACTTCCCTCCTCTCAGTCCTCCCTATTAGTAACATCTAGCACTAGCTGATAAGTTGGTTATCAGTGATAAGCCAATATTAATATGATTAGTAACTAATGTGCATAGCTTACAATAAGGCCCAACCTTTGGGTGCGACAGTGTTTGTTGACAAATACCCACTCTTACAGGATTGTATACAATAGATTAGCCGCCCTAGCATTCTCTGTGCTCCAGCTATTCAACTCTCCCTCTCTTCCCCTGAGCCCTTCTGTAGACATTGATCTTTTACTGTCTACAGAGTTTTCCCTTTTCCAGAATGCCAGCGAGTTGAACCCATACAGCACACATCCTTCCCAGAGTGGTTTCTTTCACGTCAAAACGGGCAGGTTTCCTCCACGTGAGTTTACAGCTATGACGTTTAAAAGATTTTTACGTTTAAAAGAGTCATCAACAGCCGGAAGTATGAACCCTCTATGTAGCAGACAGCAGCAGGGGCTGAAGATTCGGCGCAGAGAGGACCAGCAAGATGGCTGGCTTGTGCTAAGTCTCCGAACTGTCAGATCTTCAGTTCCTGGGGCAAGTTTTCCCGCCAAGTGCGTGTGGTGTAATAGGCCTTCCTGCTTACGTCATCAACGATGACCAAACCACGGCCCTGGTGGCCGATTTTCCTTTTCTCTCATCAGACCCCTCTCCTCAGTGTACGGGGAACGTGCCCTGCGGGTTCAATTCTAACCCCTCACTACAAAACTTGATGAAAAAACAGAGAGGCAACTGTCCCCCACGATGGTCTCCCTTTGTTTTACTAGACGGGAGCATCTTTAAATCTCCCTTCTTACCAAACGCTGAACATATAAAAAATTATTACTGCCTGTAGTCAGAAATGAAAATCTAACATTGTAGTAAAACTTTCAAAAGAAAGTTTACGAATCACTGGTAGTATTGCTGTAAATGAAAATATAAGTATCCTGCAACCTAGCAGCTGGTTTCTTCCCCTGAGACAGGCAAGATGCATTTTTTATGTGCTCATTTTCATTGGGTTAATGAAATGAGGGATGTAGTCCCAGACTCAAATCAGTTTGATTTCATTTACAAATATTTCACCTTCTAAGGGATTTCGTTGTGGTTGTTCATTATGGTTCACTGTTAAGACACAGCTAAAGAGCCGAGGCTCCACTTGGCGCAATAGGGGCTTTAAGTTTGCAGCTAGTGAAGGACATTCTTTCCTCTCACTGAAGGACCCAGAATTTATTTTTCCACACAGGGAATATTTATCTTAAACCATTTGAACTCCACTTGTATTCATCTCCTGATAGGACAGAACATGTTAAAAATAGAATATATTACTAAGCAAGTCAATTATATACAATTAGAAACAGTAGCGCCAGGGGCCGGAGAAGCAGAACAGCTCAGTGAGGGAGGTTAGTTTTCTGCTCTTTGCTCCTCTAGCTTTGAGGTGCGCAGGTGCTTGGTCATGAGACTCACACCGGTTTTAACCAGTTTTGTTTTTTTTTAAAGATTTATTTATTTATGCATACAAGAACTGGGGTACAGGCCAGAGATGCGGAGAGGGGAGGGGGTTCACCAGAGACAGAGTGGGGAATAGAACAGGCAGATTGACAAAGTACACTGCTGAGGGGCGCGGCGGGCGGGTCAGAAGAGGTCTGCCCGCGCCATGTGGATCAGTTCCCGGACCCAGGATCGAACTTGGGCTGCAATGGCTGCAGGAAGCTTCGTAGTGTTGTGCTTTAACTCGTTGTGCCACCAGGGGGGCTCTTAACCAGTATTTTGAACCAGAAAATCAACTCATGTGATGATATCATGATGCCTAAAGAAATGAAGTGAATAATTAAATCTCTGATGAATCCATGCACACAGTGGCAGCACGGTGATATACTCCTTGGCACTGATACTTTCAGAGATTGTATTTTAATGTCTCAGACCCACAAAAGAGGATTGTCAAAATGGTTATTAAATCACAAAGAAGATGAACGCCTACAGATAATTCTTTCCATGCCTACTTCAAGAAGGGTATCTATAACTGAAGATAAGAAAACCAGGAAAGGATGCTATCCATTTTGTATTCAGAATGTATATCTGTTTATGACCAAAAAATGATACATACCAGGAATAAGAAGGGGGGGGTCTCATGATTTCAGTTATTCAAGGTGATTATTGTTGGTGTAAAGAAAGAGCATGTTCAAATGCAAAATATTTCAGATAACAGCCTGTGTTTTGCTTGGCGACCTACGTTTCTGCAGGTTGCAGCCGAAGTTCTTTGTCTTAGAAAAATCTGCATTTTCTTTGATTACGAACCTGTGACATATTTTTTCCTTCATTAGTCTTCCAGCCTTAGAAGTCTTAATCATGACTGCTGTTTTCTCTCCGTCTTTTAATGAGGGAAGTAATACCTGGAAGCAGCAGAGCACTGTGGCCAGGTGAAGGGTGTCCAGGACAGGCCAATCCTGGGAGGGGCTGCAGGAGGTAGGATGAGTGGGTTCTTCACTCCGATGGTGTGAGGGCCAGTCCCTGGCCCCCGTGGGAAGCTGGGCCTCAGAAAAAGTCAGCACACTCATCCTGTCTTTATTTAAAAGTTTGACCTTTCAAATTGCATTGCCAATATTTTATAGTCATTTCAGTTTTACAAACACTTCTAGCATAGGATATAATGCAAGTCACAGAGTGGAGCTTCTCATGGTATGATTTTTTTTTTTAAAGGTGGTACAAATATTCTGGATGGAAAAGACTGAAGAGGCATAACAACCAAATGCAAAGAGTGAAATTTGACCAGGTGCCGGTTTGAAAAGACTTAATAACTGGATATTTCGGGGTTCTCCCCAGTCTGTGCTCAGGTGAGTGCATGCTCCCCAAACTTCCCAGGGGCCCCCAGAGGGGGAAAGTACCAGTTACCCTCTGTGGCATCCTGCTCATTAAAGTGCTCTGTATTGTCTCCTTCTCTTGGCTGTCTCCCAGGACTTTCTGATCTCACATTTCACAGTTCAAACACACAACTTGTACTCAAATCTTTAGTCTTAAGTTCCCCATACTCAGTTAGTGGAAGAATGGAAGAGAACCCTCACAATGGGCTGTACCACTGGGTTACCTGCTGGCCAGATGAGGCTGGTGATGGTTTCTTGCACACTGCAGCATCACTCTAAGGGTCTTCTCTGTGATGATCGGATGCTGTGCAGGCATCAAGAAAGGCACTGGGCTGTGGAGTTGCTCTTGAACTGAAGGATGGGGATAATGTGATTATCACAATTACAGAGTTGGTTGGTTGTCGTTACCTACATGAGGAGCCATAAAGAAGAAAATAACTGGGTCAGGTCAGGTAGTCATTAATGTAGAACGTGGGTTAAAAGAAAGCCAGACATCTTCTAGGGAATCTTTTAAAGGGACTCTCACCTCCTGTAGACTGAGCTAAAAGAGAAGACCTCAGATTTCACTTTGAGTACAGAAGAGCTAAGAAGGAAATGACAGTCATGGTCTAGTGGGGGTCTTATGCTAGAGCCAGGCCCTAAGGGGAAGAAGAGGATCCCTGAAGCCTTGATTGGGGGTATTTGGGTGGGTGAGCGCTAATTCTCCAGGTACCACTGGTCTGAGTCAGAATATTCTGGAATCCTTTCTCTTGCAAGAGGAAACCAACCTATTATTGCCTAGAGGTTGTGCCGAGGCCTTACCTGCTGGCCCCTCGCTCTACAGATGGCTTCTGGACCAGTAGTCAGAAGTCTTATTGTGAGTCAAGCAGAGAAACACCTGTGTGCGAAGAAAGGAATTATTCACTTCCCACTTAGCTACCAGCGGGAAGCGGGAGAATTTGCCTGGAATGGATCTTAAAGATGCTGCGTCCAAGCTATTTTGCCAGTTGCCTCTGGCAATGCCTCGTTACACTATGGCACTCAGCTAGTCCTGTTATTACAAAGAGTGATGTAGTGTTTCATACTCAGGTCTCGCGCGTGTCTGAGGACTTGTGTTTCAAGCGAGTTGAGAAGGGAGCACAAGGTGAGGAAGCCAGTGTGGACTTGGATTTTGAGCAGGATGAGGAAGTATCCACATGGAGGGCACCTACGTCTGGGGGTGAAGCTCCAGCAGGGAAAGGGGGGGTGGTGTGTCATGGGGTCCCCATGGCAGAGAGGGTAAACAGGACGTCCACACTGTGGGATGTCATGGCTGAGGTGTCAGAAGTACTGGAATCCAGACTGCAGTGGAGTGACAGTGTCTTTATGAAGGGAAGACTGGGCTTGGAGACCCAAGTGGAAGCTGGCTGAGGGTATCCTCACAGGCAAGGGGGCTCTGGTTAATGCTAAATGCTTATTATCTCACATTTGAATTTAAACAATTAACCAGTATTTTATTTGGCAATCCTATTTCTTGGAGAAAGGGCCAATTCCAGCACTGGGACAGGGAACATACAAGATGAGCCTGGAACATTTTGTTGTACTAGGAAAAAAATAGTCTCGAAGAATGATGGAGCAAAATAACAGAAGCCAAATTGAAGGGGTTCCCACTGGTCAATAGAGGACAATTTAAGCTTCAAAATAAATAATATTTAGTAACAGATTAAAACCCATTGAACAAAAGAGGAAGCCATGAGCTGGTACTGAAATAAATGAGCAAAATGAAAGTTTGATGTATTTATTTATTTAGATTGAAAGTATAGCCTCACAAAATTAATAGTTGCTAATTTCAAACAAAAAGTGAGTAACTTCATATTGAATTAACTTCATTGTACATATGCCTGGCAGACACCATTTAATCAGGTTATGAAAGTGATTATCAGTAAGAACTGGCATCTCTTGATGAGACCCAGTAAGAACACAGCATCACAGCATCATTTTGATGTTATTCTTGTTGAACGTAAACACACACATATGGAGAGATATCCACAAAATTACTAGTTGTAATCTTCACAAGTATCAAGGTCATAAAGGCCAGGGAAAGAGCAAGGAAACATTTCAGACTAAAGAGATGGGGCAATTGATGCAATGTATTCTGAAGTGTACCCTTTTTTTTGCTCTAAAGGACATGCTGGGGCCATGGGTGAAATTTAATGAGGATCTCAGGATTAGACAGTATGAATTGCTGACATTAATTTTATGGTGTTGATTGTGGCATTGTGATTATGGAGGAGAATGTTCTACATAAATATCCTTAAATACTTGGGGGATGGGCTGGGGTGATAGTATCTTAGTTGGGGAGCTTGATTCCAAATGGTTCAAGGTAGGAAAAAGTTCTTCAACCACACAAACCTTAGAAATCTGGTTGCACAAGGGAAGCTATCAGAAGGGGAAGTTGGTCAGAGGGAAGTAATCAGGGAATGGAATGCCCCCCAGTGGAATACGGTGGAGGGTTTCAGGTGCTTTGATGGTGTATGTGGTGTTGGAGTTAGATGGCACTTGAAAATGTTCCTGGCAAGTTAGGGTAAGTTCAAGAAGGGGGAAGGAGGTAGTAAGAGTTTTTGCTGAGCGTGAACAGGGCCTTCTCAGGAAGGCCAGTGGGGTAGAGGTGGAGCCAAGGGGTGTCCACAAAAATGTACAGATTACTTTTGGGGAACAGGGCCAGATTAGCACCTAGGTGAGTACTCCTCCAACTTCCAAAGGTGCTTTAAGTGAGGTCAAAGGTGAGTAAAGCAACTGAAGAAAGACAAGCTTCTTTACTAAAAACACACAATGCTCTCAGTAGACTTAAATTACCACCTTTGTTTAGTGTCTCTAAAATATGTACAGTTGAAGAAAGCCACAGAACCTTGAGTGGATCCAGGTTGCTGGGTGGCCTAAGCCATCAGAAACCTTGTTGACAGCCTTCTCTGCTCAGCTTCCCCTCAGTGGTCTCTAAGAGAACAGTCACACCACATGGCAGGGATTTAGGGCTCAGTGCTAGAGACCCTCAGGCAGGCCGAGACTGTGACGAAAGGGGTGGGGTCTCATTTGTACAGGTAGATTCACAAATTCACCAGCCCAAGAGTTCCAGGTAAAGTGCCTCAGCCTTCACGGGCAGTTTGTGAAAAATATGGCGGCGCCCACTGCACAGCCACAATCTGCATATTATTACCAGATGTGCCTATCAGGGAAAAGAGACGCAGAGGCTTGGATTTGTACAAGCACATATTCCTTGGGTTTGGAAGAATATTCTTTCAGTGGATGCAAAACTGAAAGTAGTTAAACATTTTGTAAGAATCAAAGTGGCCACAAGAACTTTCAGCAGAGTCAGCGGGGGTGACACCTAAACCCTCTGGCCACAAAGTGACCAAGTCCTAAAGCCAGACAGACAAAATAGCGCAAATTATGTTTCTTTAAAGATGATGAGAAAGTGTTTTCATTAAGACATATATTTCAAATAGTTAAAAAACGGCTAGTGATGTATACTTGGCATTCGCTAAGAGACATTCTTAAACACCACTACATACACAATGATAATTATGTGAGATGATGGGTGTGCTATTACTATTGTACATAAAGTCATCATGTTATACACTTTGTACTTACATGATGTCGTCAATTTATATTTCAATAAAGCTGGGAACATATTGTTGGGACCATAGGGGAAGCTAAAGTAAGAGCTGGATTTGGAGCTAGATTTTTGTTGATTTTCCAGGGCTCATTCTTTTGCTTAAGAGAAACCAGCTGAAGCACTTGAGGGATGCAGCAAGGCACCTGCAACTGTTTCATGTGATTCAGAAAAAGCACTTAAAGCAAATACAGTCAACTGTTAACCATGAATCTGGGTGGAAGGTGTATGCATAGCCATCACCCCACTTAGTCAAGTGCTTCTGTTTGCTGCATATTGGAATGACGTAAGGTTTCCAGGACATGGTCATTTACTTGCTTATTTAGATTACAAACGCAGTCCTTCAGCCCTAGAGTACAGCATCAGATAATACAGATCAAAGTTTCAGATGGTGGAGACTGGGGTCAGATATGGGGTCTGGCAGACCCACAGGCCTGAGACTAGAAGTTCTGGGAAGCCAGGGACAAGGCTGGCTCTCTTTACCATTTTATTTCTAGCACTTAGCTGAGTGGTGGGAAATGGTAGGTGATAAAATTCTGTTCCATGAATGGTGAAATGTGAACATTCAGTGTTTATGATAGATATCTTAACTGTTCTGTTTCCCACATATCACTGCATTGGGGAAGACAGAAAATATATAAATAATATTTAAATATCTGGTACCTTTGGCAACTGCCTAATGGAAACTCAGTAACTCAACTTTGACTTTCAAGCCAGAACACTTTAAAATCTTTGCTATTCAGAGTTAAATGACTGTGAAGTCATCCTGATAGTTCTATTTTCATGAAGGCTGTTTTTATTCGATTAGAAAAATAATTGCTAGATTTTATAATATTTTGTGACTATTAATGACAAAACCAAGTGGCTTACATCCTGAAGGATGCTTCTGAATTTCAAGGTTAAATCACCAAAGAGCACAAAAGATTGAGTTATTTTACCTATTTACAGGCTATTTAAAGCACTGGTCATTTATCATTTTTAGAATAATCTATTTGCAAACCCTGGCAATAATATAGGCAATCTTAGAGCAATCTCATCTGCTAGTCTTTTAGGTTGACTTATATTTAACAATGCCATTATGTTCTGCTATCCTCTTAACACTTTTTAACACATTGTGAAATTACTAGACTTATCGCCAAACCCAAGAGCCTTTCCTGCACTTTTTGACACTACTGAGCTCTGCCTTCCTTCGTGTGACTTTTTCTCAGATGTTTAGTGGGGATGGTAATTATTTGAAGACAGATTGGCTCCGTAGAATGAAACCAAGAGTGTAGAAACCCTATAAAAGCAATTTTCCATGTAGCCCCTCTTTAGCATTATTAGTTATGTTTATCTCTAAAGTTTTTATATTTTATTTATATCACTCCTAATGTGAGATGTTAAGAGTTTTGCCACGTGAAACTCAACAGTAATTCATAGGCCATGGGAACTACTCTGCCTGTCTGCTCCATAGGGCTGGACGTGAGGGGTGATAGAAAGGCAAGCATGTTCTATTTGAAGACTTGGCTCGGAGACTAGGCTTCCTATTTACTTGATCTTTCGACCCTTGGTAAGTCACTAAACTTCTCATCTTCCTCGAGTTTCAGAATATCACCAACTCTAAGCAAATAATTTATAGATAAGAAAATGATAAAAACAAATAGAGTATATTGGGAAAATTGCCAGGGACTGGCATGGAGAGTATGTATTTAATATTAACGAGTGAAATTTAAATAACCAGCCATGTGTTTTAGGAGAAACTTTGGGAGGAAAGAAAAAGCCATTGTTTTATAAAATGAATGAACCTTGGGAACAAAAAAAATCTGTGCTGGGTTAAAGTTTGTTACACAGTGGCTTATAAAATAGAACATAGTTACATAGATCTAAGGGGGGTAAAAATCCCCTTAAATATATGACAACAAAACCAAAACCACCATGAGGGACTATGGGATTAATTTGGTATTTTAAAGAACAGTAGTATTTTAAAGGTAAAAAATGAAATGTAGAATAATCCTATAGCCTGCCTTTAAAAAAGGTGGAACTTATTCACACTAAGCTCTAATTAGTATGTTGGAGAGAACCTGTTCTAAACAGAATGCTTTTGGTGGCATTACCTTGTCTAAGTTATTAAAATGTAAACCACAAAAGGGTCTTGGGAAATGGGGAAAATCTCAAAGATTAGACATGAGAAAGAAGTCTGGTGACTCTCTGATGATTAATTGCACTTCACAAAAGGAAATTCAGGCGCTGGTTAACTTATGAAAAGGTCCTCCACAGCATTAGGCATCACAGAAATGCAAGGTAAAGCCCTGATGGCATACTGCCACACACACTGGGCTGGCAAAACTGAAAAGGACTGGCAGGAGCCAGTGTGGCTGAGCATGAGGGGCGTCGGGACACACATGGTTTCAGAAAACGGCTTGGTGGTCATTTCATTCCATGATACGTAGTCACTCCCACGTATGCACCATATAGAAAGTGATGCAGAGGTGATGGAATACACACCATTGGATGAATGTTCACAGTAGTGTTTATTATAGTCCCCAACTGGAAACCCTGATGTCCATCAACAACTGACTGCCTAAATGAATGGCAGCATACCGCTACAATGGAACACTGTAATATGCAGCAGTTAAAATGAACAAATCATAGCTACACAAATAAGTTGAACTTGTGAGTAAAAACAATGCTGAACAAAAGCAGAAAGCACATCAGACACATTATGATGTCCATAAAAGTTCAGAAGAAAGGGCAAAATAAAATATTGTTTAGGGATGCATGCTTGTGATAAAATGGTAAAGAAAGGAAATGTACAAAATTGGAATAACAGTACCTCTAACAGGGAGGGAGAGTTGTGTTCAGGAAGGTTACCAGGGGGACTGCTGGGATGCTGGCAGTGTGCCCTTACTTGACCTGGTTGGCCAGATGAGGTTTATTTTATAATTGCTCATTATACTGAATAACTGCTTTGTGCATTATAATGCATATTTCACAATAAAAATGCTAAAAGTAATTGAATACTATATATGGCGTTTCTGGAAATTTTGCCAGATAATTGAGCTTATGAAATCTTTGACAGTAAAAACCACTGATGTGGGATAATAAAACACTGATTAAATAGTTTCTCATATGAGCTCACTTTCAAGTGGAGAAAATAACCCTATACAAATGTTCCTTTGTTGTATTTTAACATAGTATGCAGATCTTTATCACAAATTGATGAAATAGGGAAAGAACTCTGTTACCTAAAACTTCAGATTCTTTTTGAGTTTTGAATTAACTAAATGTCCTCTCCTCAGGATTAATAAGGAATACAAAGAGCTAAAGAGATGCACATCAGTTGGAAATGAATGAACTTCCTCTTCTCCAGTCTCTGGCTCCAGCTGTTTCCTCTGTTATGCTGTGTGAGGTGGGTGGATCTTACCCAGTCAGCTCAGTGCAGCTGCTAACTTATGTTGGTGGCTGGGGGTTCTCCTGAGTTCCCTTCTGTCCTCCAGCACCAATGTACTAAGGTGTAGCTACTGCACAGAAAACAGACCATGCTGCTGAGAACCCCTGCATGGAACACTGGAGAACTCCTCTGAGAGGGTGGTAGAGCTCTGATGTGTGCATTTTTTCCAAAGCCCAACAAACTTAAACTTGGAGACGCTCAGCTTCGAAAAATATCCTGAATTTGTGCATAATTACTGTTTCAATATCCACCAAGAAATCAGAAAGAGCAAAACCAAAAACAGGTTTTGAAACCAAGTGGAGTCATCACTTGGTGGTCTGATTTCCTTTCCTATTTGGAAGGACATACAGGGATGGGTCTGGAAGAGGTAGTCAAGTCCAGGGTCATTTAAGCAAATTTACTGATCAAAGGTAGTGAGTGGGACCAGCCTTTTCTCCCTTCGGCAGCATTCCTCCCCACCCTCCTCTACTAATCAGCATTTTAATAAATGAGTCCTTGGCTTTATCCAACTATAAGTTCCCTTGTTTGCACCTAGTGGCAGAAACCCAGAGCTTCCCAAGTCTGCCTGTTAGACATTTGCTTCTACCCTTGAGATGGAAGTAATCGTAATATCCTGTACAGCGACTTCCACAGGGGTGGAGGTGCCAGAAAGTTAACTCTGGAACTGCTTCCTTTCATCATTGATGTTGCCTTTATCTCATTCTCACACTATTCATCAGGGGAGGTTCACGCCAGATTTCTGAGGATTCTGGTCCTTTTATCTTAAATTTTATTTTTCCCTGGAGAACTATACATAAGTTTTTACTTGAATTGACTTTCCAGGGTAACATCTGTAGGAAAAGCTGGACAGCAAATATACTTATTTTAGAAAGGAAACTGGCTGTAACATAGATCAACATTACTGATGACAGTAAAGGGCAGTGATTAGCTATCAAGACCACCTCTCCAAAGTGCAAACCGTAAGCAAGGACTATTCCTCAAAGCGAGGCAATACCAAATTCTTCCCCTGAAAAAAAAGTCAAAAATCCTTCCAAGTTCCCCATCGTTCCTTGCACCGGTAACTCTCTTTTTTAATAGATTCAAACTGTGGCTCCGCACTCGAGCCGTGCGCCTATTTCCTTGCAATAGGGACGGAGGGTAACGCATTACAATTTTTGTCTTTATAATGCTATGCAGTTTCCAAAGTGCTTGCACTTCTTCGAGCGCCTCCAGGGCCACGTGAGGGAGACATTCACTCATTCATTCATTCAACAAACATTTGCTCGGCCCGACCACACGTTATTGGGTGCTGGGCCTCACCCCATACCACGGGAAGGGTGGGGCGCTCGATCCCTGAAGCAGGTGCAGCGGTTCAGGCAGTAGGCCAACTTCTCGCTCGGTCTGGCTTTCCGGGGGGCCAATGCCTCACCTTCGGGTGGTGCGCGCCCGAGTCAGGCCGCGCAGCCCAGGCTTCCTTCTGGCTCCCAAAGGAGCAGTCGCTACCTGCGTGGAAGGAAACCGCTAGAGAGCAAGCTCTCTCTGACGCCCTCGGGTCAGGGGTAAGATCAGGCGGCAGCTTAGGTTCCACGCGGCTCCTCCCCTTCCTCTCTTCAGTTCTGACGCGGCCGTCGAGGCGGCGGCAGCCGCGGCGACTCCCGCGTCCCGAGGCGCACCCACCCGCTCTCCGATCCCGACTTCCTCTTCCCTTCGCGTCATCAGCGCGCGCCAGAGTCGCTCTGGGCGGGGTGGTTGGAAAGCGGAAAAAGGCCAGCGGAGGAAGCCTGGGAGCGGAAGGCGCGGGGAGGGGGGAGGAGAGCGGTTGCTAGGTGACTTGCGTCATCGGGCTGCGCCGCTTTCCTCCCGCCCCTCTCTCTCTGGAGTGAGGCGAGAGCCCCGCACAGAGCGAGCGAGAGAGACAGGGAGCTGAGCTCCGGGCGCGACGGCCACCGCCGCGGAGAGCGTGAGAGCCAGGGATCATCCGAGAGACCCAGTCCCCGGGCACTGGCCGCCGCCGAGACCTCCGCCCCAACCTGGGCCAGCAAGAGCCGCGGCCACCGCACTTCTCCCCCCCTAACCTTCCCGGCCGGCTGCGGCGGCTGCACACGCCGGAGCAGGAGCCGGAGCCCGAGCCGGAGCCGGCGGCTGGGGGGCAGGGAGGCGGCTACCTCTGGCCGGGGCTAGTCTGCTGCTCCGCGGTGAGAACACGCTGAGAAGGGGCCGGAGCTTCTATCTCGTCCCGGGGCGCGGGACCCCCCCAAGGTGTAGGGAGGGGGTCCCATCCGCCGCAACACATGCGGGACCCGGGAGCGGGGGCGGCGCCGAGCGGAGCCGGCCGGGTCCCCCACCTCGCCGCCCCTTCGGCCGCCCGCCCGGGGCCATAGCATCGCGCCCCAGAGTGTATGCGCCGGGGCTCCCGGCTCAGCGACCACCCCCCGATCGGGGGGGCGGGGACCCCGATGTGAAGCGGCGGCCGGGACGGCGGGGAGAGCACGACCGGCATCCCCGTCCTTTCCTTACCTCCCCCCTCCCCTCATCCCCCTCGGGGGGTCTTCTCCCTGGGCCAGTCGCCGGCCCCCCGGCTCCTAGGCAGGACTCCGGGAGTTTCTAGAGCCCCCTCCCCCGCCCCAGCCCCGAGGGCGGCGGGGCCGGGGGGGACCCGGGGGGCCGGCCGCTGCCTCCGCCCAGAGCAAACTTTGTAAAGACAAAATCCGGAGCTTTCCAAACGTGACTGTCCCGGGAGAAGTGGCTCAGGACGTGCTGAAGCCAAGTCTTGGAGAGACCCAGGAAGAGGAAAGGAGGAGGTAAGCGGGGCCACCGCCTCCTCTGCTCCGGCGGCGCGGAAGAGACCCGGGTGACCGGCTGGTTGGCGACTGCAGCACCGCTTCTTCCTCAGCAACGCGCCGGAGCCTTCCGCAGCTGCCGCCTCAGTCCGTGGAGGAAGGGACCCAGCCCACTTTCTCTGCGCCTGGGCT
>NW_004567119.1:11699772-11737501 GCF_000260355.1 Condylura cristata | reverse complement strand
GGGGCGGGGGGGGGATGCAGTGCGTTCTACACTTGGGCTGATGCTTGGCAGGAGTGTGTAGAGGGCGGTGTACTCATTCTGCGCCACGGGGAGAGGGCATTAGGCAGTCCTGTGTTGGTAACCGGTTAGCTCCTTCGCATGTAATGTACAGACTTGCGCGTTTCTCTTAGAGGAGTTCTGTCTTTTTCTGAGTGGGTACTTGTACCTTTCTGGCCAGTAATTGGCAAAAGGAAATTGAGGAAGCCAGTGCCTCTGTGCACACAAAGGACATCTCTGTAATGCACCTTTTCCTGGTACACTGGGTGTGAAATAGCGCTGTAGTTTTTGTGCCCGGGCCACTCGCCCCTGGCTTCCCCATGGGAGCCTCTCACGCCGTGAATCCCTGAAAGCGAAATTCTTGTCTTCTATCGCAGTCTTCCTGGAGGTGTTTTCATCGCAGTATCTGTTAGTACAGTATTTACGGTCTCATTTCCTGGGTCCAATTCCTGTGTGTCTCGAGCACACTAACAGGTTTTCATTTCTCAGGACCTTCTGGGTTCTTATGGATCACAGCCTATTTGGGGGAAGGTTATTGAGTCCTTTACTCGGTTTATAAAAGTTGTTACATTTTCCCTCCTTCCTCACATGCTTTTTTATTTGAGTAGCATATGTCCTAATTGCTAGTACTTTTTTACTTGACAGATTGACTTCAGGCTCTGCTTGTTTGAGTTGTCTTTTCTTTCAAGTGAGGAGAAACTTGATATTTAATTCTTTGAAGAGTGATTTTTTTTTTCCCCTTTCATTTTTTTCAAGGTGAAGTGTAGAAAATTTTTGATTTGTATTTCAGATAGTCCCTCAGAGGGTCAAGTTAGAGGTTCAGGAAAGTAACATTTCATTATAGTACTGAAGGGTCAGGCATAGAGTAGAATTTTAGGGAACAGCCTAAGCAGTACTCCCCAGGGAATGCTGGCCCGTGTGGGCCCACTGGGAAGCTCCTGCAGGAAGGAGCTTTGTGGTAGAGGTTGACTATAAACTGGATTTGTCTATCTAACCTCTCCATTGAGGATCTTGATTTCACTCATTTAAAACTTTCTCAAACTTAAATGTTTTCATCCTGTACTTTCTCTTTTGAAATATGAGCTTTGTAACTTTATTAGCCCCTGAGTTATGTAACTATCCAAACCCTGTCACTTTATAAAGTTTAGAGCCATGTCAGGGTTTGTGTTTTGAGAAATTCTAGAAAAGCTGGCATTCCTCTTTTTCTGGTTTTTTAGGTTCTTGTTGTTCTTCTTTACCATCTTTTAAAAATCTTTCTATCTTAGTATAATTTCTTTGATTCCTTAGCCCTCCTCTGGAACCTCTCTTTTTTTCATTAGTTGCCTTATTCTTGTTTAATTTTGCAAGGAACCTTAAATTCTATCTACTTTAAATGGATACTAATCTGAAAATACTGAGTAGTAGATGTAAAGTTAGATGTAGACTCAAAATTAAATGTCATATGGCCCTCCCTGGCGGCTCAGTGGGTTAAAGCACAGCAGTAAGAAGTTAAAGCTGCTTCAACATGAGTTCAAACCCTGCCTGCTCTGGAGGTGATCTACATGGCAGGGCAGACCTCTCCTGAAGCGCCTGCTGCTCCCATCAGCAGTGTACTTCATCAGTCGGCTTGTTCTGCTCCCCACTCTGTCTCTGGTAAAGCCTCTCACCGCCCCTGCACCTCTGGCTTGTACCCCAGCTCTAAATGCATAAATAAATAAATCTTTAAAAAAACTGTCATTCATCTTATTTTACGAGTTTGAGGAAGTCGTGTAGCCTCTGTTTCACAAAGGTGGGGGAAATCTAGTCTTTCATAGGCTTTTATTGGAGGAAAGGGAACGGCAAGCCAACACAGAATAGTTGGAAGGTGGATTGTACTTCGTCAAAGTTGCTTCCTAACATTTAGATTTCCTTTTGCATTGATTATAGATTACTTATACTTGGGTATCATAGTGTTTGGGACCCCTGTGTTTGAGATGTCTTTACTTACGAGTGGCAGAAGCAGTAAAACAGATTGCACAAAATTGTAGGAACAGGACTGGACCACTGTATGTCAGATACAGTGTTTGGCACCTCATAGGTAGAACTTTGTGTGCATGTTTTTCATTAGAGAAATGTTGGTGTTGGACTGCAAAGAACTAATTGGAGTGTCTGAGCCTCATTTGGGAAGATCTCTTTTAGAGAGAGAAGAGCAGGTGGAATTGGAGGTTGGGAGGGATAAACGTAATTAGAAAGTTAGTCTGATAGGAATACCTGAGAAGGAGGTTGTTAAGTCAACTTTGTGTCTGTTTGTATTTGTGAATATATGTGTTTACAGCCCAAAGAAACCATTGAGAACAGTGTTCTTGAGAGGCTGTATTTTTAGATGATTCAGGAGAAATTGCATTTTAGGCCAAGAAACTTTATATCTGGGTTAGAATTTTTATACCATGGTTCAAGACACTATAAAGGTGGAGGAATGAAAAATAAGCAGCTTCTAGTAGAGTATGGTGTTACTGGTTTCTCTATTAAGAAAAAAAGCTTGAAAATAGACAACTGGACAGTGGATTCACTTTTAACATAAATTTTATGATGAAAGTTGGATACTGCTTTCAATAAAATAGTTAAGCTAGTGAGTACTGTGGTGAAAATGTAGATGTTGGACTCATTTTATTTATTTAAGACTTATTTATGCATACAGATTGATTTATTTGTGCATGCACCTGGGGTGCAGGCCAGAGACGCAGGGCCAGTGAGAGGACTCATCAGAGACAGTGGTGAGCAGAACTGACGAAGTACACTGCTGAGGGGAGGCTATTCAGGAGAGGTCTGCCACACCTTGTGGGTCAGCTCCTTGGCCGGGGATTGAACTCACATTGAGCTCACAGCCAGCTTCATAGTGCTGCACTGGTTTTAACCCCTTGTGCCATCAGGGAGGGCCCTGCTGGCGTCATTTTCAAAGGACATTAAGTATTGGTTTCTTTGAATGTGCTGATGTAAAGAGCTGAAAAGTGAGTATTTTCACATGGGGTTAGGGAAATCTGTTAAAGTAAGTAAAAATATACTGAGAACAGAGAATGAATGAGACTCTCCCTAAAATAGATGTTCTAAAAGTGGGTAAGAATTGAAGTTGAGAAGGGAGGAACAACCTCTAAACATGGTCACGGATTTGGTTGTAGGGCATCTGCTACTATATTTTGCAACTAGCTACAATCTTTTTGTACAGTATATAGGTCCCTTGAGATTAGGTTCTGGGGGAAAAAAAGTAGTATTTCATTGTTATAGAACATGTAAATAGAATGACAGATTTATCTCCTTAAATTCAGCTTTTAAAGGTTGTCTGGAGTTGTGATCCTAAATTTGGTGTTAACACGATGAAGTCGGGCTAAAAATAGCCAGAGAAGGCTGCTCCCCTGCTCGCGCTTGGCGTGTGTGCCTTTGTGTCCCATACAATAGAGGGGACATGCTTGTGTTGGCACAGCAGTGCAGAAATGCTTTTGTTTTTAAACTTTTTAATTAAAGAACAACTGAACTTAAAAAGTCCTGACCACTTTGAAGATGAGATACTGGAAACTCGTCTTTTTTTGTGGTGAAACCTGGCACTAATGTGGCTAGCATTTAGTGTTTTTTGGAAGTGTTAAGGTTGGTGAGCTGGGAAATACACATCTCCACATTCTTCTGTATTCTTAGTTTGGATTCATTTTCTTTCCTAAGTAGCTTCTTTGGCCTCTTATAAAGAGTTTTTATTCAAATGACAACTTTCTGGGGGAAAAGATACTTATATTCATACAGGGGGCTAGATCTGAGGTGATTCTGGATGAGGGTACAGTAACTGGAATATATGTCATATGGGATTCCTTTTCTTTTCCCTATGTATTTTCAGCAGCATTTTTTTATGCAGGTGAAACCACATGTAGTTGAACTTAGAGGGCACCTTTCGTGGTTGACATGCTGTACTAGTCAAGACAGTGGGGAAGGTAGGTCTCTGTTGGTAGGCAGTGGTGACTTCATATTCTTGGCTTGACGACTTTGGAATTGATATGGGATGATTAGAGGTCGTGTGTGTGCGCACTTCTTTTAGCGACTGAGGACCCTCAAGTCTACAATGGGCAGCAGCACCCAGTTCTTGTAATTTGGAGATGGTTCTTGGAGGGTGCCTCTGAAGCCTCGTTGTGTGGAGGAGGGTTTGGCAGGCTCTTTTTGCAAGGGACTCATCAGTAAATATTTAAAAATTTTGTGAACCACATGGTTTCTGTTGCACTTATTCAGTTCTGCTCTTGTAGCTTGGGAAGGAACCATAGCCAATGCCTAAGTGCAAATATGACTGTTTCAGAACAATCTTACACATAAACAGGAGCTGGGCTGGGTTTGGCACAGTTTTGGAACAAGTTCACCAGTATATAGTAGAAGCTTCTTTCTCTTACAAAGGTTGGGCAGGCTGTTTAAAGCTGTCTAAGTCGTGTTCCTTGGGGGTCTGTCTTAAATTATCCTATAAAAGAGAGTCTGCTGTTTAAGATACTTTGCCGCCATAACGATGAAAACTGTGGGTCGAGGGATGCAGCTTAAAAGTAGTGATTGTGCATTTTTTATTTTAAAATTCTATAATTGGCATGTACTGATAAATTGGTTATGTAATTGATCAAAGTATTTGTATAATTTTGAAGGGTTCTAAAAATTAGTTGTAAAGCATTTACAGTAGATGTAAAATTAGAATTGTTTATAGGTGGCTTGAATCAAATGAAAAAATTAGTCAAATTATAAGAATATTAAGCTTTGATATGCCTAGCTCTTAAAGTCCTAATATCTTGCAGTGACTAATTCTAATTATTGGTTCTACAGTTTTTGTTTTATTTTCAAGTATTATATTTTAACAAATTATTTTAAATGTGTACTGTAAAACAGCTTTGCATACTCTTAAAGAAAAATGTGAAGTGGGTTAATTTATTTCTTATGTGAATCTTTCTCACATGTGTTATTTAGAAAAATAATTTGTTCAGTTTTCTATTATTGCTAGTATTATAACATTTGTTTCATATTTCAGCAAATATCTGCATTGTATGAGGGCATATTTTTATCCTACTTTCATAAATCTTATCTCAGAATTTCCTTGATTTTGGTGGGATGGGGGGGTTAGTATTACATTATTGATCACTTCTTGCTCAGTTTTCTACCCGTTTTTATTTTCATAGTATTCTACATATACAATTGGCATTGGAATTCCTCTTGCTAGAAAAAAAGTCTATAATCTGACAGTTTTAGTATGCTTTCTAGGAGAATTCCATAAGATAGCTTTCCTACTACATTAGGATACTCTTACTCTTTAAAAAATCATTTTATATTTTCCTTTCAAGTGATTTTATTGTCTTTAAGTCCAAGGATGGGTGATGATTTAAAAGATAAACTGTTCATCTCATGTCTAAAAATATTCCAAATAGAAATATTCTATATTGATGACAGTTTAACTGGGTCAGGGAAAAAGAACATAACTGAATTGTTAAAAACTGATGAGTAAAGTTGCATAATAATGAACTCTACTTTTCTGAGACTTAAACCCACTAAGTATAAAACTAGCTTCTCATATGCCTTAATTAAGTACTTTATGTTTTTGATGCTTTCTGATGGTACCTCACTGAAAATTTCTCATGGTCACTCGCAGAAGTGTTTAAGTGTTTTCCACATGAATGTGGCATTTTTTGAACTCTCTGGAATGCATACTTTGTAGTAGTTATACTCAAATAAATTTGAAATTTCCTCCTGGTCCACTCAGGATTGTGAACTATATGAAGAAACATCTTTACTTGATCTGGATATTGAATGAGAAACTAGAGTAACATGTAACAAGATTTTCCTAAGATGTCCTTTAAACATTTTGAGTAATCTTTGAGTTCTCTAAACAATAAGCTAATAGAAGAAAATATAAGAGCCTCTATTTGTATCGTGTTATCTTGCAGTGTAGGTAGTTGAAATAAATAAAAATGCACAAGAGAACTTACTGTTTAAGTCCATATCTTTCTCTTTCCCCATCACGTCTCAGGGATGGCTAGTGGAACAGGCAGATCCCCGGTATAGCTTCTGTTGCTATGCTGTGTCTCCTTTGCCACTGAAAGGCAGCTACTGGAAACTGGTGTCGCCAGGGAAGGCGCAGCATCTGCTTGGTGTGTCTCTGTGCACATGTACCTCGTCTATTTCGCAAGGTGCTCCTTTCTGCATGACTGCTCTGGAATGTATAAAAGATGCTACAACGTATTTTTAATATTACTTAGTCTTTTCCTCAGAGGGGATCTCAGTTGCATAAGATCCTATTTTCTTCTGGCTTTTTGTCTGTACAGCATCTTGAATGAACCCATCAATATGTATCAGTGCCAGACATGAAGTCTCAAGGCAAATTGCTGTTGTGTTTTGGGAAGACTGTATGTATCAGATGAGACTTTTAGGACTGCATGTGGTTTTAGGGCAAGTAATAGACTTTTACATGTCTTCCTTTACTACTGTAGAGTTGCTTTACTAAAAATTGTGGTAATTTGTAACTGCCTAATGTTTGAAAATATTATGCATTCTTGGAGCCAACCAACAGGCTGCTAATTCACTTCTCATTTACCTAATAAAATATATTCGTGCTGTGAAAACAGAAGACTCATTAGACAGTATCTCCCTTCGTTTCCTGGCCTTGAATGAGAGATTTACCTTTCTATCAATAGTACCAGCTCCATCACGTACTCATGGGAAAATCATGTTCTTGTTAGGATCAGTGTTAGGATTAAATGAGATAATGTAAAGCATATGCAAAGCTCTTAGTCCAGTGCCTTTCATATAGTCATGTGTGTCATTGCTGTTAACTTACTAAGTTAAAGATCTTTTGACATGTCTACAGACAAAAGGCTAAAGACAGGCTTTCTTATTGCTCAGTTTTTAAATTCAGCCCTTGAATTTGACAAAGAATATTTAAGTAATTCTGTAATGTTTTCAAAAACATCTGAACTAGTTTATAATTTATTAATTAAAACTTAGAGAATTGGAAGAACTGTTGTGTTTATTTATGGAAAAGAGTGATGATTTGAACGTAACTGGAATGAATTCATCTCCAACACCTCAGTAGTGCTTAGATAAGAAAGAAGTCTTTTTTGAATAATTCCTTGATTATCTTTGAAAGTGACTGTGGTTTAAGTTTCCATTTAGAAGTACCAGGTTGTAATTCAGCTATCAGCTCTTTCAGTTATTAATCTCTTTAACCTTTGGGAATAAAAAAATTTTTTTTTAAAAAGATTTATTTATTCATACAGAACTGGGGTACAGGCCAGAGATGCAGAGGGTGATAGGATTCACCAGAGACAGAATGGGGAGCAGAACAGGCAGATCGAGGGAGTACACTGCTGAGGGGAGCAGCGGGCGGGTCAGGAGAGGTCTGCCACGCCATGTGGGTCACCTCACAGGCGGGAATCGAACTCATGCGGAAGTGGCTTCAGTTTCCCAGTGCTGTGCTTTAACCCACTGCGCCACCAGGGAGGGTCCCTTCCTTTTAATTTTTTTTAAAAAGATTTCTTTTTCTAAGCATATATAACTGGAGTACAGGCCAGAGGTGCAGGGGTGGTAAGAGGATTCATCAGAGACAGAGTGGGGAGCAGAACAGGAAAACTGATGGAGTATGCAGCTGAGTGGAGCAGCAGGCAGGAGAGGTCTGCTGTGCCCTGGGCACCACCCTGGCCGGTGATTGAACTTGTGCTGCTGTGGCTACGGCTGGCTTCATAGTGCTGCGCTTAAGTCGCTTGCACAACCAGGGAGGGCCCTCGTGCTTAATTTTTAATTAAATAATTTTTTCATTTATTAAATATTTTAAGATTTTCATGTAAATGCAGAAATTAGATTTATTAGCAGATATCTGGTTAAGCGGTCAATTTAATCATTATTTCCTTTTTAAAAGAAAATTAGCATTTTAGATAATTTTTGATTGTAGTGATTCAAGTTCCATTTCTGGAGTTACGCTTTTCTCATCTCAAAGATTAAAAAATTTTATAGTTATGAAATTTATTTATTTCACAATTAGGAGAAGAGCATATTCCCTTTTGTGGCTTGTTAATTTCTTACTGCCTGTTATATATGGAATACCAAAAGGTTATAATAAACATTTTATTTTTTCATCAGTTTTTCTTTGCATGGTTGGCGGTTTTTGACTCCTGTGTTAATTTGATAATGTAAACTATGGAATGTGGATGTGTAATGAGGAGGAGGAACCTTTTTCTATTGAGTATTACATACAGAACATACTTAATTCGAGGAAATAATTAAAATTTAATAGATTATAAACTTAAAGCAGGAAATACACAACTTCAGATTGTTCATAAAGAGTAGTTAGTTATAAGGAGTTAAAGATGGTATGTACAGAGTTGGGGAGAGACACAGGTAGGAGGAGGAAGGGCCAAGGACCATTGGAGACTACACGGGCGGGCATTTCTGAGGTCAGTCTTCATCAGAGGTCACGCCCTGTTATTTCTTTGGTTGTGGACTTGGGGTGTTACCACTCATTATCTACCATTCTTTGAAATGTTGATTACATGAGGGACAATTAGATTTTCAACATCTGGATTCTTTAATCCATTGTCCTTGCAGTCTGTGGGAAAAATCAGTGTCTTCTAGGGCGAGAAAATGTATACAGACCCTGCTAAGAGTGGGGAAGGATGAAGGGTTTCTGGTAATAGTGGAGTTTCATTGTTTGCTTTGTTGTCCTTCCTCAGGTGGGCCCTTGTCCCTGCTGTGCCCAAGAGGGTGCCTGTGATTCTGTACCACTGAACTCTAGTATAGGAGAGGTGTTTTGGAGTTGATAGACCTGGGTTCCAGCTGTGGACTTGGGCAGGGTTTTTATTCTGTGAGTGTTTCCTGTAAAACTGGGATGATGATAATACTTAGCTCTCACAGGGTAGTTGAAAGGAATATGTGGAATAATCTATCACAATGTCTGGTTGAGTTAGCATTCAATGATGGATATTGCAATAATTATAAATATTACAATATTAAGTCACTATTCTGCGAGGTTGCTTTTTTGTTGTTGATGCTGAAAGCCGTTTGGAGCCTTGCTTTGAATATATCATTGTTTTGAATACTGCCTTTTCCCGAATCAGATATTTGTTAAACCCCTACCATGCCAGGCATTGATGATCTGCATAGTCCAGACCCTTTGCATTCTGGTCGGGGTACCCTATCAGTATTCACCTTCTTTTGTTTGTTCTTGTTGCTATACTCAAGAGCATTTGGTGGCAGGAACACCATAGAGTGCAGAACTAGCCTTATTGCCTCCAGATCTATCTAGATCTTAATTTTAAAGGCAGCTTTATATTTATTCTAATTTCCTAGACATTATTTATACTGGCCATCAAAAAATTATCTTTGCAGTCCCCAAACCTTTGTGGCACAACCTGTAACAGTTGCACCCCAGTGACAACGGTAATGTCCTGAGATGTTGTAGATGGTCACAGTTGGGGGAAGGTATGAGTTTGGGGTTGCTGCTAATATATAGTGGGTAGAGACTAGAATTAACAGAGGGAGGGACAACACTCCCACACCAAGGATTTTCTGGTCCAGAATATAGTCCCAAGTTTGGGTGACCTTGTTTTATAATTCTGCTTCCTGTTTCTCATTTGATGTTTTCCTTATGTAAGCTACACTGCTGTTTAGATTCTATATAAATCCTGACTATTGATAGAGGTAAGTCACAGATATGGGTAGACCTCATCTATTTTTTACTTCCCATCTTCTGTGTCTTGTTAAGATATTTAGCATTCCTTTTAAAAAAAGATAAAGAATTTAATAGATTTCATGATTTTTAGAGAAGGTTATATATAGCACAGTTACTCCAGAAACTATCTGAAGTTGTTAATGCTTATTCAGAAACTAGGAAAGGTTTCCAAGTGAATTTTTACTAATTAAATTTTACTAATCTGATTTTTGAACATGGCAAATTATGGCAAAACTATTTGTGATTGGCAAACTTTCGTCAGTGGTAGGGTGCTTATGAGATATGACTACTACTTTGTATGAAAAGTCATGAAGTACGTGGAAAAAGTAGGTGTCAGTGAATGGTGTGATCTATTGGGATAAACTTTGGGTCCTGTCTGATTTCATTCTTTTCATGTTTTATTGCTCAAGAAGTTAAGAGCTTTAATTTGGTAATTCTTTTCTATATATCTCCTCTCTTTATCACTGTTTAGAATTCAACCCTTACCATTTCTTGTTCATTTCAGCTTTTAAATTGATTTTTGGGTGGTGTCCTTTCTCCATATTCCTACCTGAATTGACTATTTTTTGGTTAAGATTTATTTGTTTATGCATACAGAACTGGTTGTGCAGGCTAGAGGTATGGGGCAGTGAGCAGATTCACTAGAGACAGAGTGGGGAGCAGAACAGGCCGACTGATGAAGTACACTGGGGAGCAGCGGTTGGGTCAGGAGAGGTCTGCCGAGCCATGTGGATCCACCTCCTGGTGGGGATCGAACTCATGCTGAAGTAGCTTTAGCTTCTTAGTGCTGTGCTTTAACCTGCTGTGCCACCAGGGAGGGCCCTACTTGTAAAAGTTTGAGAATTGCTTTACCTTACTCTTGTTGAGGTGAAATTGAGTCATATCACTCATAATAATTCAAAGTATTAGAATTTGTTTTGACGGTAAAGCAAACATTAGCAACCTATAAGAGAAATAATGAAAACCATATTTTCTCAAATCGGAGAAGTCATCTGTATTAGATTTTCATTGCTGCATTGCATATGAGTGTAATTTTAGCAACTTATCTCACTTTCTATTGGTCAGGAGTTAGAACTCGGTTTAGCTGAGTCCTGTCCTCAGGCTGAAATCAAGGAGGATTTTTATATTGGTTCTTTTCCAGAGTACTGGTGGTTAGCAGAATTAAGTTTCTCATATATGTTGGAATGGAGCCCCTGGTTTTGTTTTGTTGTTTCTCAGTCAGAGATCACTGTTGTAGAGGCCTCTAGAGACCACTCTTAGGTTATTGCCCTTATGAGTCTATGGGTAGTTCATACTACTGGTTGTAAGCTACTAAGGGACAGGAGAATCTGTCTTCTTTTCAGAATTGATTTTTTTAGGTCAGGCCCACTCACAATAATCTCCATAGTCAAAAACCGTTTAGGGATTTTAATTACATCTGTAAAATCCTGTCACAGCAACACTCAGATTAATACTTAGTTCCCAAACTATGAGAAGGTATATATAGCAAATTAGAATCATGGGGCTGTTTAGAGTTCTGCCTACCACATGATCAATTAAAATATTATGGTGTCACTAATGAAGAAAAAAGGTGGGTTAAAAAATGCAAGAGCACAGCTTGGTACTTGGATATTACCTTGTTTAAAAAATACAAAATTTGAGTTTTTTCCAACCATAAATGCCTAAATATCAAACTTATTCCCTACTTCTGAATTTCTATGGTCTTTTTTTTCAAGATTATATTATTTTTTGTGTCAGTTCTGCATGACAGTATAGAGGGCATTTAAAACTTGGAAGTAAACCTGCCGTGTGTGTACCAAAAAGTATAAGAATACAATAAAAGTCAAGGTGATCCATACTGCATGACCAGATTCTCACATGCGCAGGGAATGGCTGCTGTGCTGTGACTGCCAAGGGGCAGTCATTGCTTTTCTGTTTGTTATTTTCAGTCAACTTTATTGAGGTGTGTAATATATACGGTAAGTTTGTATCTATTTAAAATGTATCATTTGATGATTCTGACAAGTGTAAATACATAAGAGACCATACTACAATCAAGATATTTCCCATGCTTTTCAGATTCCTGTAACTCTGGTAGGTAGTTCCTTCACCCCAGGCAATAACTCACCTGTTTTCTGGCTTTTTTTTTTGTTATTATAAAGTAATTGACATTTTTTACTATTTTAAGCAGTGAGAAAATACAAGAGTTATTGAGAACAGGATACTCTTCAAATTTTTTGTTTTCTTCAGATCCTCTCATTCTTAGAGATTAATCTCTCAAAGGGTTTTAAGTTATTGCCTGGGGTGAAGGAACTACCTACCAGAGTTACAGGAATCTGAAAAGCATGGGAAATATCTTGATTGCAGTATGGTTTCTTATGTATATACACTTGTCAGAATCATCAAATGATACATTTTAAATAGATACAAACTTACCGTATATATTACACACCTCAATAAAGTTGACTGAAAATAAACTTAATAAGTTTTAGTGAGATAAAATAAGCATTCTCTTTGAAGCATTCAGAGCACAAATCTGGATACTCTTGACCTCGGCTTTGTATATTTTTTTCCCATCATACTTAGATGAAAGTCGACTCTTAATATATGTGTTTGCATAGATTCCTAATCTACATTTCCATTATGCTGTGTTTATAGGACAATAAGCAAGTAAATGTCAACTAGAAAGTCTTTTAGTAACACAAATATTTCACACTGTTACTTTCTGAGGCTTTTCTTTTCACCTGTTAGTTTCTAATATTTTTAGAAGAAGCGATGGTAAACATTTGCAATAGTTCTTCACAATTATATTAATGATTTGATATGATATGAAATAAGACTGTATTCTGATTTACCAGCTGTATTTAATTAGAAATTTTGCCTCCCCGCCCCCAGACATGGAAAACAATTTCAGAAATATTACAAAGAATTCCCATGTAATCTTCACCTTGGTTCTCAAATTATAACATTTTACACAGTGACAGTCCTATGATCAAACTCAGGAAATTAACACTGCTATAACACTATTACCTAACCTCTGGGCTTTATGCAGATTCCATTAATTGTCTCAGTAGTGTCCTTTCTCAAGGCTCCAATCTGGGATCACCATTGCATCTTAGTTACTATGTCTTCTAAGTTTTCTTTAATATGAAATAATTCCATAGTCATTTTTATCTTTCTTGACTTGTATTTTAAAGAGTACTGTTCAGTGTTCCGCTATGTGAATTTGTGTGGTAGCTCCCCATGATTTAAATTAAGCATTTTTGGCTATGAATACTATCGAGGTGATGTTAGAACCTACTCTGATCAAGGGGCATGTGATGCTGATTTGATTACCAGTAAGAGCTTTGTTCTCTTGGCTGTTGGGTTTGTTTGCTGTATTGTGTTTTTTTTTTTTCTTTACGCAGTAACATATATAGCAAAATATTTCCCTTAAATGATTTAAAGTGTATCATTCAGTGGCATTAATTCTATTCCCACATTGTGCAGCCATCACCACATTCTATTTTCAATATTCTACCTCCACCGACTGCACTCATTAGCAGTGATTCTCCATTCTGTCCTCTAACCTTTGGTAAACTCCAGTTTACTCTGTCTCTTAGGCAGTTCATTCTAGATACTTGATATACATGGAATTATACAGTTATTTTTCTTTTATATATCTGCTAAGTCACTTAGTGTTTTCAGGGTCTATGTTGTGACATATGCCAAAACTTCATTTCTTTTCATGGCTGAAAAAATTTTATGTATATGTCATATTTTTTCCCGTTAGTTGGATACCTTAATTGTTTTTATCTTTGATCAGTTGTGAATAAGGTTGCAGTGAACGTTGGTTGACGAGTATCTGTTCTCTTTTTCAACTCTTTCCACATATACCTAGAAATGGAATTGCGAGGTCATCTGGTAATTCTGTGTATAGCTTTTTAAAGAAATATCAACTATTTTCCACAGTGGATGCACCATTTAACAGTCCACCAACGATGTGCAAAAGTCCAGTTTCTCCACATCCTTGCCAATCTTTATTATTTTCCGTTTAAAGGAATTAATAAACATTAAACCCTTCCTAGTGTGTATGCAGCGGTATCTCACTGTAGTTTGATTTGTACTTCCTAGTGACAGTAGTATTTCTTCTATGCTTATTGGCTACTTATGTATTTTCTTTGGAGAAATATCTATTCAAGTCTTTAGCAACATTTTAAAATTGGGTTCTTTATTATTAGTGAGTTGTGGGAATTCTTTATTTTGCATATTAAGTCCTTATCAGATACATGGGTTAGAAATTCTGCCTTTATTTTCCTATTATATCTTTTGATGCACAAAATTTTAAATTTTGTTGAAATCCAATTTATTTTTTTCTTTGTTGTTTGCACTTGGTGTCATATCTAAGAATCCATTGTCAAACCCAAGATTATGAAGATTTGCTACTGTCTTTTCGTATATGAGTTTTGGATTTCAGTTTTTATATTTAGATTATTGATGGATTTTTGAGTAGACGTTTTTATATATCCTTTGAGGCAGAGGTTTATTTCATTCCTTTGTGTGTGGAAACCAAGGTGTCCTGTAACTTGGAGAGATTATGCTTTCCCAGTGAGTGGACTTGACGCTGTTGTTGGTGATCAGCAGGCTACAGAGACGCAGTCTAGGGTAGTCTAGGCTCTCAGCTTTGTCCCTTGGTCTCTGTGTCCCCCTGATTTGTCCTGGACTTTTCAGTATTGACTTGCTGTACTGTTTTTTTTTTTAACTTAATAACTTTTAAAGTACTATTTTTTACTTTTATTTAGCAAAACAAATGATGTTAACTAAATGTTAAACTAAAATTAATTTTAAACACTTAAAATTCTATTCTGTAGTAAATTCTGAATAAATGTACTGTCATATGATGGGCACTCTTCAAGACGTCTGTGGAAAATGTGAGAATACAGAAGATTTTTTTCCTGTAACAACTTAAGGGTTTTCCTCAGTAGCTTAAAACATATTATGCTTTTGCTTTGACATTCTGTCTCTTTTGCAGCCAAGTTGGAGAAGTTAGCTATTACACTATTATTTGTTTTGTTTTTGTGTGATTTGTGTCTTTATTCTTAACTAGTACCCATTTAAAAAATATTTTCCTTATCTTTATACAGTTTGCTGCTGTTCTGTTTTTTTTTTTATTACAAAAGTTTATTTTTATATCATTTTGCACATTTTTTTTTCCATCTCAATTGTAATCCCCACGGGTTTCCCATCACCAAGTCACCCGTCTGCCATCACCATAATCCCGTGCATTTCCCTCCCCTTTTTTGATCCCATTCCCCACTCCACCCCCACAAAATGTCTCTGGTATATGGTTGTTCATTATTTTTGTTATTTTCTCGCCTGGTCCATTATACTCCTGCTATGAGTGAAACCATCCGGTATTTTTCTTTCTCTTTCTGGCTTATCTCACTAAGCATAATCTTTTCCAGCTCCATCCAAGTTGCTGCAAAAGACATGTGTTTCTCTTTTTTGGTTGCTGAGTAATATTCCATTGTATATATGTACCACATCTTTTTTATCCACTCATCTACTTTTGGGCATTTGGGCTGCTTCCATGTTTTTCCAATTGTAAATAAAGGAGCAGTAAATCTGGGGGTGCAGGTATCTTTTTCAGTCAGTGTTTTTGTGTCTTTTGGGTAGATACCTAGGAATGGGATTGCTGGGTCGTAGGGAAGCTCCATGTTTAGCAGTTTGAGGAACCTCCAAACTGCTGCTGTTATGTTTTACAGCTAGTTTCCTAGGAAATAGTTCTCTCTCATTTTAGTTTTTATAAAAGACTACTTAAGCTATTATTACATTGAATTTTGCACCTGCCTGTGGATTTTTACCCATCCTTCTATGAATGCTTTAAAACATGGTGATTCATCAGAATTTCCTTGGATAAATTGAGATTTATATTCTTATGCTGAGACTTGTTTACTGTGTGATATGCATATACACAGATATTTCTTAACTCACTCTGGGGTTACCTTGGGATAAACCCATTAGTAAGCTGAATGCATTGTGAGTCAAAATGTAATACTGTAACTGTATCTGAAAACTACTGGCAACACAGCCCACCCTAGAGTGTGATTGTTTTACCTTCTTCTTGGGTGGCCAGCTGGACTGCCTCTGTCAAGCAGCCCCCTAGGGAGTCCTGTCCTGCATACTGCAGCATAGGAAAAGACCGATATTCAAAATTTGAAGTTTGGTTTTACAGAATGTGTGTTCTAAACCATTGTAATTCAGGGACCATCTGAAATGTGATAGTGAACTTCCAGGGCAGTTTTTTAATGGTTGATAACAATGTTCTAAAAGATGTGCTCTTCTTGCAAGTACTTAATTATATTCATTTTTAGTTAATCTTATCTAGAACAGCATTGTGTGTGGCAGAAATATAATTCGAACCATATATGTCATTTCAAAATTCTAGTAGCCTCATTATAAAAAGGCAAGGCTATTTTATCTGAATATTTTTCTAACATTTACACAATATAAAAATATGAGATTTTGCACATCTTTTTTTATCTAGTTCTTTGAAATTTAGTATTTTGCCCTCAGTTTAGTCACTGAATATTCACCAGGAATATTGCTACCTAGATTTCGTAAACTTATGACTGTAAAAGTAGATTCACATACATACGTTGTTCCAAACTTGTTATTTTAATACCTGTATTAAAGACCAAAAAATAACTTCCATTAATACATGTATCAGGTTGATAAAATTGATTTTTAATAGAATTCATTAGATTTTGAAGCAAAAACTTAGTTTTAAAACTACACTACTCAAATTAAGCAAATATACTAGTGTTGTGTCAGCTTAATATTAACATTAGATTCCAGAGGATATTGCATTAATCGAATAGACAAGTTTAAACTTAATATCAGTGAAGTTATTTAACTATTTCTTATTATTTTAGTAGCTAATTTATCAAACACTGTCCATTATAGTAAAACTTTTCTGCATATTGATTTATTAGGGAAAGTTTTAGAACTTTTCTTACTGATTTCTACTATGAAAACATTCACTTTTAACACAAATTTCCATACTTGTATGACAAGTTACAAGTAAAACATTTTTTCTTTGGTGTTTCACGTTCAGCATAGTTACATGTAGTGAAATGCCAGTGAGAAAACAAAGAATACTGTCATTTTAGTCTTTGATTATTGAATATTGAAAAGTAATTGGATCAGAGTTAATATTAATAGTACAGTTAATCTTTGTTGTATATTTCCACTATTCAAACACTGAACAATGAACACAGATGGTTTTTCATTTGAAAATGGTTTCATAAACTGACTAGTCACAGCATTTGCATGTGTATGTTTAATTTTTAATGACTTAATGATGCTGTTCATAGTTTTAGAAACCTGAGCACAAAAATTTTTCAGTATATGTCATAAGCTAGAACAGTGCAATAAGAGAAATAGTTTTTTTCTTTTAAAAGATGGCAGCAGAGGGTTTTTCATGCTTCACTCTTAAGGAAAATTTAACAGTTAGCCAGGAACAGGACACCATTGAGAGAATCCCACAGAGTGGGGTAAAGCTGAAGTATTTCCTGCACCACAAAGACCAACATAGACTGCATTAGAAGGTACTGAGATCCATACATCACTGTATGGAAGGTGGGTGGAGAGGGCTGTGTGGGGAGGCAATCTGAGGGGGATGGAGGTGTAAGGGGTGCTAGCCTAGCTAGGGGTCCTGGAGAGATTAGAGCAGAGGCACATATCATTGGCCCAAGTGAAGTCCAAGCTGGAGGGAGCTGGTTGTAACCCCAGGAAGGAGTGAAACAGGTAGAGAGGGCCACAAGGCCGACAGGACGAGGCAGGAGCCCGGATGGGAGAATGGAATAGTCACCCACCTGCCTAGGCTTTGAGATCAGAGAGCATCCAAAAAGCTCCAAAAGGCCAAAAATCAAAACCAGGGGCTTTAGCAATATAGCACCCACAGAGGGGCGTATTGGTCTGTGGCCTAACAAAAGACAGTGCCTGAAGACAGTGCTCCGTAAGAGGACAGGTCACTGTCTGGGCTCTCACCCATGCACACAATTGTAAGAGACCTTAGGCTTCAGGATCAACTCTGGGGTTTATTTATATGCTCTTATTTTACAAACAGGGTACATAGAGCTTATTGTATCCATAGTGGCTGGCTGCCTCACCCAGATAGCGTCTGTGATGGTTGCCTCCGGTCACCAGGCGTCCTGGAGAGAACTGGCCAATAGTGATGGTCACTACTGGTCTCTCAGAGACAGTGTCGGAGACACCCAGTGCTAACAACTCTTTTGTGAGCTGTTGGGTTGTGCCAACAACAAACAGCTCTTGGAGACAACAGGCACCCCCGGGACTTTGCTGCTCCTTTTGGGCAGTGTCAGAGACGGGACCAAGGCCCAGGCGCTGATACTCTGATAGTCCTTCAGCTTCTCTTCCCTCCTCGGAGGTCCACTGCTGGATGCTTCTTTTCTTCGTTCCTCTTTGGAGGCTAAGAATGGAGTCTTCTCCTTCCTTGGTCTTTTTTTTTTTTTTTTCCTCTTTTCTTCTGGGGTGCCTTCTCTTCTCTCCTAGGGTTCCTCGAGCTCCCTCGAACCGTAGCTTATATCCTCTTTCATCCACAAGTCTAATTGGACCATTTAGCACCAATCAGCTCATAGCTCGCACCTGATTGGTCCATTTCAAAAGAGCAGTTGTTGACTCAGGAGCAACTACTACAACTGGCCTGTGGTGGAACAGCAGTTTGAAACAACACCACTGCTCTAGTTGGCTCCCACCGCTGCGGTGGCTGGGTCCCCATAACAGGAGGACAACAAAGTATTCTAGACTACACACATTACCTCCGTACCTTCCAGGATTTTTACTGGCACTGTGAAGTGTAGCAATAGTGGGCAGACTGCTGAATTTCAAATATGGGACTTGAGAAAGCATTAACAGTGGTGCTATACACAAGAAGCACACTCTGCCCAGCATTCTTACTGCGACAGCTGGTCTTCTTCACATCCCTCCCTCAGCCTGAAGACATAATTACAGCTACTTACTTGCCTGCACACCTGTGGCATTCAGTAGGAACTGTATTTAAATAAGTAAAATAAAATACATAGCACCATCTGCTGGAAAAGTAAAAGACAAGCAGTTCAGTTCTAACTTATCAATCCAGATTCTAAATGGGCATATGGGGGAAAAAATGAGGCCACTTGAGAATTTAAGGTAATATGACATTGTAGGAAGAGCTGTCAAGCTCAAAGATATGGAAGATTGTATCTTTCTAACAGATGAAAAATTCAAAATAGTAGAAGAAAAACTAAAGAAAACCAGTAACACCCAGAAAAGCAACTCAGTGAGCTCAGGAATAAGCAAAGAGCATGAGGTAGCTGTTGAAACTTTAATTAAGAAACTACTAAGGGTTCAGAATAAAAAGAACTCAATAGGTGAGATCAAGAGTGCTATATAGAAAGCTAGGGAAACAGAATAGAGAAATGAATCAGTGAACTCAAACACAGAAACCAATGAGTGATCCAGATTGACAGAGCGAGATAACAAAAACCAAAACAAATGCTTGTGAGAACTGTCTGACTCTGGAAAGGTAGCATAAAGATAGTGGGTGCTTCCAGATTAAGGAGGGTGGTGTGGTGAACAAGTAGCTACTCAAAGAAACGATTGCTGAAAACTACAGAAGGAAATGAATACACATGCCCATAAAGTTAACAGAACATCTGTTTATCAAAATGAAAAAGACCTACACCAAGACATGTAGCAAAACTATCAAGAGTTCAAGATAGGAGCGTTAAAGGTGGCTAGGTAATTAAAAAAAAAGCAGGTAGGCCCTCCCTGGTGGCGCAGCGGGTTAAAGCACAGCACTGAGAATCTAAAGCCGCATCTGCATGAGTTCGATTCCCGTCTGCCCCGGAGGAGATCCACATGGCGAGGCAGACCTCTCCTGACCCGACCACTGCTCCCCTCAGCAGTGTACTTCATAGATCTGCCTGTTCTGCTCCCCACTCTGTCTCTGGTGAAGCCTCTCACCCCCCCTGAGCCTCTGTCCTGTACCCCAGTTCTGTATGCACAAATAAATAAATCTTTAAAAAAAAAAAAGCAGGTAACTGATGGCTAGGTAATTTAAAAAAAGCAGATAACTGAAAGGTACTCGCATCATGCTACTTTCAGACTTCTCAACAGAAACTCTACAGGCTAATATATTGTGGGATAGTGTTAAAAATTCTCAAAGATTCAAACTGTGGCACAGAATTCCTCATTTCAGATACATGGGAAAAAGACATTCCCAGACAATTAAAACTAAAGGAGTTTACCAATACTGGACCTAACCTACCTTACAAGAAATGTTGAAAGCTGTTTAAATTGAAAAATGAAAGTCCACAAAAACTTGAACAAGAACTAAATCGATAGATAACAAGTTCTACCTTACTAGTGACAAAATAGCAGTAGCAGGCCCTCATATACAAATAGTTACCTAGTAAATGGACTGAACTCAGCTGTCAAGGCACAGAATGACTGGATGGATTAAAAACCAAAGCCCGACTATTTATGTTGCTATAAGAAGCCCACTTAAGTTTTAATGACAAATATGGGTTGGAAAATGGAACTCCAAGCCAAGTGGCAACTTAAAAACCACTATACTTAGATGAAATAGACTCCCAGCCTAAAAGGTAACATTATTAATCCAAAAAGAAGACATAACACTTACTAATATGCACTCAGCATAGGAGTACCAACAATTGTGAGGAAAATTGACCTAAAGGGAGACATTGACAAAACACAACAAGAGTTGGGCATCCCATTTATAGCAATGTAAGTGTCTAGATTATCGGACAAAGTATCACCAAAGGAACAATTGTCTTCAGTGACAAATTAGATGGCATGGTCTGAATATCTATCTATAGAGCATTCTACCCCCAAATAACAGAATATACTTCCTTTTTTTCAGGTGAACATGATCATTCTTAAGGCCAAACCATTTGTAAGGCCACAAAACAAGTAGAAATCAAAAGAAGAAAGAGGGGAAAACAGCAAACATGAGAATAAACAGCTTTCTACTGAATGACTGCTTGGTCAATGAAGCTATTAAAAATATTTGGGAACTAATGAAAATAAAGACATTATCAAACCAATAATGTACAGGAAAAAAAAATCACAATTGAAAAATTTTAAGTTTATGCTTATAGGATCTAGAAAAAGAAGATAAAATGAAAAGTCAGTAGAAGGAATGGAATAATGACATTTAGAGCAGAAATGGAGCTTAAAAAACAAGTAGTTCAAAATGTCATATTCAAGAGCTGTTCTTTGTTAAGATCAGTAGAATACACAGACTTCTAGCCAGACTCAAAGAAAACACAACTAAGTGAACCTATAAATGAATGAGAAGTTATAACAGAGATAGGGAACCACAAAAGATCACAAGGGGATTATGAACACTTAATTATATGAAAACACACTGGACAGTCTAGAAGAAATCATTGGTATACCGGAAGTATGCAATATTCCAAGACTGAATCAGGGAGAATTCTAAAATCAGGACTAATCAGTAACAAGGAAATTGATTCAGATAATTAAAAGCTCCCAGGAAATAAAAGTTCAGTACCAGGTAGACTTAACTAGTGAATTCTGTTAAATTGAAACGTCCCTCAACTAATGAAAAGGACGGAAATTTTCCAAACACTGGAAGACAACATTACTCTGATTCTGAACCCAGTAACATTGCAAAAACACAAAACTAGATATCATTGATGAGGGCAATGCAAAAATCCTCAACAAAATCCTAGCAAAAAAAATCAGTTTATTAAAGGAATTATGCCATGATCAGTAGGATTTACTCCAGGGATGTAAGGATGGTCCAGTATATGCAAATCAATAAAGATGATACACCATATCAACACAAGGATAAACATCATAAAGTATCAGAGATGCAGAAAAAGCATTTGACAAGATTCAATGTCTTAATTCTGATAAAGGCCTCAACAAAATATTTGTAGAAGGAGTGTGCCTCAAAACAATAAAGCCTATAAATATCATATCCACAGGTAGCATGAATTTCTAGTAAGAGGGGAACAAGGCAAGGATCATTACTGTTACCCAATACATTTTGGAATGTCCTATTCTGAACAGTTAGGCAAGAAAAGCATGTAAGCAGTATCTGAACTAGAAAGAAGTTAACTATCATTACTTGCAGATGACATCTGTGATTCCAGTATAAAGTTATTAGAAATAATGAATACAGTGTCATGTTATAGAAATGATATACACATATTGCATTTCAGTATGCAAACGAACTAGCAGAAAGAGAAATCATGAAAACAGACCCATTAATAATCACACCTAATAAAGAATTAAGTACTTTGGAACACACTTAAAAAAGTGCAAGACCTGTACCCTGAAAAGTATACAATGGTGAACGAAATAGAAGACACAAGTACATTTAAAAGATGTTCCATTCTGGATTAGAAGAATTAATATTGCTAAAATGAGTTTATTACCTACAGGACTATGAATTCAGTGCAATTCTACAAAATTCTCATGTTGTTCACAGAAATAGTGTGAAATTTATTTGGAACTACAAAATACCCTTAATATATATTAAAATTAACAACCAAACTTAAGGTAAAAATTTATGAAAAAGTATTTCAGTTTAGTTCTAATCTAGTTTTGATTTTCATATGCATCACTTGTGTTATTTGTGAAAGTTATCAAATTATATACATCACATTGTTACCTTGGTGTGGAGGAAAAAAGCCATTGAAGCTGGATATTTAATTGATACTAAACCAGTTTTATTTTTATATGAAAATACTAGAAATGACATTAATTTTACAGATAGTGCAGTGGTTACAATGAAATGTACTATCAAAATAATAATAATTGGTAGAAAGACATCTTTATACTGCTTTATTTTAATTGTAATTAAAATGTAAAATTAAATTTCCCATTAACATTAGCTTCATTTTAACTTAAACCATTTATAGATAGTAGTTACATACTGTGCTTTCAGGTATGGTAATTAAAACGTTGAGATTTAATAGATTTTTTTTTAGATACTGCTAGTGTCACAGGAGTAGAACCAAGAGGGCTTCTGTCTTTATCATGAGTCAGGGCAAGAACTGCTTAAAGTTATTTATTCTTTTTGGCATGCCCCATAGTCAAGAAGGATTAAAATGAAAAATGTTTCCATTGTTGTTTTTGGATGAAAGAAAATTTAGTCATTAAAAAAGCATTGGAGGCCCTCCCTGGTGGCGCAGCGGGTTAAAGCACAGCATTAAGAAGCTTAAGCCACTTCCACATGAGTTCGATTCCCGCCTGCGCCTGCCCCGGAGGTGACCACATGGTGAGGCAGACCTCTCCTGACCCGCCCGCTGCTCCCCTCAGCAGTGTACTTTGTCGAGCTGCCTGTTCTGCTCCCCGCTCTGACTCTGGTGAATCCTCTCACCCTCCGCATGTCTGGCCTGAACCCCAGTTCTGTATGAATAAATAAATTAAAAAAAAAAGCATTGGATATTTTATTTGAAATCATGACTTGTCCCCTTCTTATTATAATACTTAGTGAATGGAAAACTCTATTCTAAAGACTTATTTCAGTGAAGGACCAAAATAAAAAAGGGGGAGTAATTTTGTTTAAATGACCTTATGAAGAAAAGGTTTAAAATGTTTTTATCTGTTGAGATCTAAATGAGCATAGTTTCAGCTCACATGGGTTGTAGAAAGATTGTCAATGGAACTCAAATATTGAATATTCTGAGTTTCTATAAAAATGAAAAAAATTTAAATATGCCTCTCTGTGGTTTTTAAAAGGGGGTTTTATTGTTCATTTTTAAAGATTTATTTATTTACTATACAGAACTCATACAGGCCAGAGGTTCAGGGGCTGTGAGAGGCTTCACCAGAGACAGAGTGGGGAACAGAACAGGCAGATAGAGGAAGTACACTGCTGAGGGGAGCAGCGGGCTAGACAGGAGATATCTGCTGCTCCATGTGGATCACCTCTAGGGGCCGGGGATCAAACTCACATTGAAGTGGCTGCAGCTAGTTTGCAGTGCTGCTCCTAACCCCTTGTGCCACCAGGGAGGTCCAAAAGGGGTTTTTAAAACAAGGAGATGCCAGGTCTTAACTCGTTGTAGCACCATCCTTTTTTTCTTTGCTGCTGTTCCTACAGCAAGCCAAGCAGTAAATTCTCTGTTTCTGATTTCCAGAAAATAAATGAATACTGTTACCTGGTTTATTCATTCTCTGTGATGACCTTTGAATTCATGAAGATGTCTAAAGACCTGTTTCAAAAATCAGAAGTCCATGAATAAAGACAAAAGTGAAGAATCTTTTTTGTTAACAAAGTGCATGCTCTAGGGGAGTAGTTATTAGAGATGGCCCTTTAAGAAAGAGTTCTGCAATTAATTAAATTTGAAGTATTGTGTAGCATAGTATGACTTATTGAAGATTCAAAGTGCCCATTAATATACTATAGACTAAGATTAAAGAAACTTGCTTGTTTACCCCTTTTAAAAAATTTTTAGAACCAGGAATTTTATTAAAGTCAAACTATTCTCTTATGAGAAATGCTGCCCTCTAGCGGCATAAATTCAGTTGCTGTTTTGGAGTATCACAATGATCCCTGATGTTACTGTGTAGAAGTTGTAAAGATTAATTAGATATCTAAGAAAATAACAAGCACAAAAAGTACTATATTGACTGAAGACATCTGGGGAGATAGAAGTGTATAAATGCCTCCATTTATGGGTGTGGATAATTATGACTGCCAGTAACCTTCCAATTAAACTTTAGGAAATTATGGACATTTTAACTTTATCTACAAAATCCATCTTTCCCTGTCATCTCAGAAAAGTTACAGCAACTTTGCTTGTGAGAGATGACAATTCAAGGGATTGGCAATTTCCTCATACCTCCTCTGCACTCCTTGTTTCCAGATCTGTAACTGGAGTTTAATTTAGCATGCTGTACCTTTTGCATAGTCAGCTAGGAAGAAAAAGGGTTTTATATATAGACATTTAAAATTTTCTGTTGTTACTACATGCAAAAATTTCAAGCGTGTATATATAGGATGGGTTCTTATGATGGGAGGAAAACATGCTTTAGACTCAAGACTCAGTGCAAATTACCAGATATTCAGGATTCAGTTTTCTAGCTAAGCAGTAGTAGTGCTGGTAGCTACTTGTTTCTTTGATCTCAGTGTTTGCTTTTATTAAATTAATATGAATGCCTAAAATTTCAAGGTATAATATAAAGGAATATGTCAACGATGAAAGGAAATGGTACCAGTGGTGTGGATTTATCGTTGTAACTCTTCACTAACCTTCCTTACTCCCTCTCCACCATTATCCAGAAAGTGGCGAGAGGACATTTTAATCATCAAGGTAATGAGAAATTCCTTGAGTACAGTGCTAGAACCAATGAAAAAATAGCATCATTAATATTGTCTTTAGGTAAGAAGAGAGATTTCTGTTGAAGATGTCTGATTGCAGGGAGGATAGTAGGATTTTAGGGTTACTCTAAAATGGCAGACGTAGTATCAGAGATAGGCCAGCTTGAATGCTTCTTCTGTATGGCTATGGCTGATGATCACGGGATCTCAACAACTATAATAGATAAGCAGCCTATTAAGTTTCTACCTGTTCTTTATAACAAAAAGTTTTAGGACTCAAGAAGGTGTAAATTACTGTTACTATTGAGTTGTAGTGGGGCTCTCCCTGGTGGAACAGGTTAAAGCACAGCCCGCTGCCGCTTCAGTGTGAGTTAGTTCCTGAGACCCAGAGGTGACCCACATGGTCTGTTTCCCCTGCTGCTCCCCTCAGCAGTGTACTTTGTCAGTCTGCCCGTTCTGCTCCCCACGCTGTCTCTGGTGAATCCTCTCACTGCCCCTGCACCTTTGGCCAGTACCCCAGTTCTGTATGCAGGAATAAATAAATTTTTAAAAAATATTAAGTTGTAGTTTCTCACACAGTTCTTAGACTTGAGTCAGATGTGTAGAATTTGTTTATTTTTCTTCCTTTATGTGTTCATGAAGTTTAAACAAATGTTCATATTCTCAACCCTCTTTATAATTCAGTCCATAGGTTGTAGAAGATAGCAGAAAGAAAGGGGGGCATCACCTAGTGGTTCTGATGGGAGCTGTGAGCAATAACTGATGAAATTCTAGTTTTTATTTTCTTTTGAGGAATAGAGTTTTGTTCACACAAAGCTTGGTTATTATCTCTAGGGCTCAAGAATGTTTGGAACTTGAAGTTTGAGATACATATGTATGTGTTGTTTGATAGCCAAGACTTTGTATTTGGTCTCATTTAAAATAATTTCTGATCACTGTTGGAGAAATTGGCCTGTTAAGGCATCCTGCAGAAAGCAGAATTCAGTTTCTAACACCCCTTGCAGCTGGGACATGGGCATGCACGTTGATCTGCTACATCTGGGAAAGACATGCGTCAGAAGAGAATTGCAAGGTAGTAGCTCTTGCTTGGAATTGTTTCCCGATGTGACTGCTAGATGGTAAGACATTGAGCTTTTAGAGGTAGCATTGGTAGGTGTTCCTTTGAGTCTTACTAGCTCAGATTCAGCTTTCATTGTACCAGGGTTCACAGGGTGGGAACAATTTGGCGGTGGTGGTGGGATTTGGATATTTTTCTTGACTTCATACCCCCACCCCCACCCCCCAGATGTTTCTTTGGTGCTCTGGGGGGAATTATATATAAAATAACAGCACTAGTTTAATCTATCTCTTTTCTACTGGACACATCTGAAATGGGTTTTGTTGTTTGCTACTAGAAACTCTGGTTGGGTCACTAATTATAAAGATTTTTTTTACTGTCAAACTATTTTGTTTTTCTAATTAAGATCCCAAAATTGCTTTGCAGTGACATTCTGTTATTCACCTCTTCAGAGGTCAACATTTCTTTGCCACTTCTTTTTCTCTGCCTAGTATGCCAATTTTTATACCTTTTGCATTGCTTCCCGTCTCAGCTCTTCAGCTCCAGTTGCACTGCTGTACATCCCAGAAATATGATGGATTCTTTTCTTCCTCAGAATTCTAGGAACTGGTTTATGTGTTACATGCTAGGTTTATTTTTGTCATCTTCATGTGGGATGATAGATATACACCTCTATTTAGGCATTCTTCAATGTCTTTCAGTAGTTGTTCTCACAAGAGCTTTCTTTTAGATTTATTTTTGGTGTTTTATGTTTTTTATTGTAAACTTTTCATAAAATATTTGATAACTAATTTAATAGAAATACATTTCGGTGATGGCAAGCCATAACCCATAACCTAGTAAACTTGCTGATCTCTAGATGTGGTGATGCACTCTTTTGGATGCCCTGTGTAGTTAATCACACAGTCAGGTTGATTAGATTTTCATTTTTTCCAAATCAACAGCTCTTTGTTTTTCTTGTCTTATTAAGCTGTGTAGACCACCACTAAAATTGTAGCCACCTTGGGTCTTGACTTTCTATGTGAGTTAGTGTGTGGAGAAGGAAGGGGGGGAATCTGAATTCTAAATTCTTACCAAAGGCTTAAAGTTTCATTTCCAGTCCCAGCTTTTAAAAAAAATTTATTTATTTATGCATATAAGAACTGGGGAATAGGCTAGAATGCGGAGGTGAGAGGATCACCAGACACAGAGTGGGGAACAGAACAGGCAGATTTGCTAAAATTCACCACTGAGGAGAGCAGCGGGCAAGATGAGAGAGGTCTGCTGTGCCATGTGCGTCACCCTCCTGACCAGGGATTGAACCTATGCTGCAGTGACTGCAGATAGCTTCATAGTGCTGCCTTTTTTTTTTTTTTTTAAAAGATTTTATTTATATATACAGAAATGGGGTACAGGCCAGAGGTGCAGGGATGGTGAGAGGGTTTACCACACACAGAGCTGGGAGCAGAACAGGCAGATAGATGAAGTACACTGCTGAGGGGAGCAGCGGGCGCGTCAGGAGAGGTCTGCCGCGCCATGTGGATCTCCTCCGGGGCAGGTGGGGATTGAACTCATGTGGAAGTGGCTTTAGCTTCTTAGTGCCGTGCTCTAACCGCTGCGCCACCAGGGAGGGCTCATAGTGCTGCCTTATAACCCCCTGTGCCACCCTGGAGACTCCCCTCACCCCCCCTGCCAAACCCAATAACACAGTTTAAAATTAGTAACATGTTCTTAGGCAGAAACATTGTCAACTTGCAGTTTTGCTAGTTTTATCTGTTACTGATGCTTAACAATTTTCCTGTCATGGAAATTTTAAATCATTTTAAAGAATGATTTTGATTTATCAGATCTAGTTGATGTTTCTATGGGAAGACCTCAGGTGATTTAATTTGCCATATTGTTGAGATTGGTAGTATAACCTACAGTAGATATATTTCTTTAGTTGAAATGTCATTCTTACAACTTTAAGCATATATCTACCTTTGAAGCTAGCATTTCTGTTCCTTTGTGTTTTCTGAAGAGAAATAAAAAAATGTATGTCAGTAGAAAACCATTTCCAAAGCATTTCAAGCATATATATTTTTTAAAGATTTATTTATTTATTCCTACAGAACTGGGGTACTGGCCAGAGATGCGGAGGGTGAGAGGATTTACCAGAGACAGAGCGGGGAGTAGATCAGGCAGATTGACGAAGTACACTGCTGAGGGGAGCAGCGGGCGGGTCAGGAGAGGTCTGCCACGCCATGTGGATCTCCTCCGGGGCAGGTGGGGATCGAACTCATGCGGAAGTGGCTTAAGCTTCTTAGTGCTGTGCTTTAACCTGCTGCGCAACCAGGGAGGGCCAACAAGCATATTTTTTATATGCCTCATAATAGCTAAAACTGAACCATTCTCAATGTCAGTAAGATAATGGATGGAGTTTTGTTATGTTCATTTAGTAGAATGTTATTAAATATAAAAAGGAACATGCAGGTATAATATGGATAACTCAAAACCACCTTCAAAATAAGGCACTGTATAGAGTATGTTTATATTAAAGTCTAGAACTAGGCAATTTCTAACTTGTGGAAAAAAATGAAAACACTGAACAGTGTTTGAATTCTTGTGGTTATAGAGAATGTTGGAACTTATGTGGGAAGAGCATAAGGGAGGTTCCTGAAGTGATGAAAATATTCAGTATTTAATAGAGAGTTGTTTTACAGGAGGTTATTTGCCAAAGTAGAGATACACATATATACATAAATGCAAAAGTTAAGTGCATTTTTCAGTATGGAATTTTACTTAAACTTTACATAAAAATAAGAAGTTGGGCCAGGGAGTAGAGGGTATAGGGGAAACAAGAATGATAGGATGCTAAGTTTTGATGTTGAGTTCATAGGATTTTATATTATACTATTTTGTTTATTTTGTGTATATTTAGAAATTTCCACATGCTTCCTAGGAGACAGCATATTATAATGGGTAGGAGAATGGGCTCTGGAAAAATCAGACTATCAGGACTTAAGTCCTGTTTGCACTGTCTCCTAATTGTATGACTTTGACCAGTGACTTAAGTGCTTTATACATGAGTTTTCTCATCATTAAAAAAGAATTTTTGAGACTCAGGTTTTTCTAGTTATTTAAAGGAATTTAAATGCCAATTATTGCAACCAATATTTATTCATTGATACTTCTCTCTGATTAGTAATTAGTTTAGAAATTGCTATTAATATTAAGCTAACATAATAGATACATAGTTTGATCATAAATCACATTTGAAATCCTGTATTCATGTACTCCTGAGGTACCCTGAATGCATCAAAGCTTTATGTATTCTTAAGTTACTGAAAATAGAAGCTTTGGGGAACTCAGTTATCTCCAGAGTGCTATTCCTAAAAACAGACTTGAGAATCTTACACTTTTCATACAACCATTTAATGACTGCCTGTTTGCAGGGAATAAAGTTGGAATTCTAGAGCAGTGCAAATTGACCCTTTGAGAACTGACAGATATTTCAGATTCATTCTTTACATGCATAATATGTTCTAGCCTCACTAAATTTATTAAAAATTTCTGAATTTATCATGGTGCTTTAGGTATTTGTTTTTGTAAATAAGCCTAAAACATACTGTCTTTATTTCGCCTCAAAAGTGTCCTTACTGCAGATTACAACTTGTCTAAGCTTCTTGTACCTTTCATGCTAAATATTATATGTAGTAGTTAATATGGTAAACTACAGGGACTTTGCTGACTTCTGTACCTTAAAATTGAATTGTTTGAGGGTAGGGTTGGTAGATTAATCTTTTGTAGTATCTTCTGTTCCTTGTTTATTGAAGATGATTGATTAATACTGGTAAGATAAACATTTTTGTTTCTCATCTTGAGAATATTTAGAAGTTGTGCATTTAGTTTCTCAGAAGATGGCACCAATTTCTATATAGACTGACTCTATGGGAAAGCAAGAATGACTGGGATTGAAGTGGTTTCATCATCTAGGAACAATTTTCAGAAGCTGGGCCTATGTGTTAAATTATTAAGTTATCTTGAGTGGAAGGTCAAATTTCTATAATAATTCTGTTTTAGTTGTTAAAGTAAACGGCATGTAAGAGAACTTTTAAGTTCATATGGGAAAAATTGCAAAATTAGAGTCTGAGGTTTCTGATGTTTCATAGACTAACAAAAGGTTGCTTTATTAGCAACATTAATGAACGAATTGCTTTATTGGCTTAGGCATACTAGTAGCTTTGTCGGTCCAAAGAGCTAAGAGTTCTTATTTCAGTTCATGATTATGTTAGAATAGTGAAGTGAAAGCTGCTGACCTTCTTTCAAGCAGAAAATAGAAAGTTTTTACAAATAGATTAAAGCATAAGGAATGTGATAATGAATTAAATCAATATCAAATCACTTAAAAATCTGTTTTAAACATCTTCCTGTATCAATCTTACAATAGTAAATTTCTTATAGCTAGTTAATTGATATGTAAAATAATTTTAATAGGCTGGTTCTGAAGAATTAAGTCAAAATGATTTTAAAACCTGAGTTACTGTGATAAATAAACTTCCAATTCTCCAAATAATGATACATGCTAAAAACAATATGAGCTCTAGGAAGTATTGTGCTTCAGAGAATGTGTGCAACTTTTGATGGCATAACTTTTTTTACTTGTTATTTGAGTAGATGTTTTGCACTTTGCTTATTAAACTCATTTTGGAAGTACTGATTTGCTTCTGTTCATTTACACAGAGATTAAAGTGAAAGGTATCACTGGGGTCCTGCTTCTCAACCTAAGTTCTTCAAAGCAATAGTTTGAAACACCAGGAATTATGGAACTAAGTATTGTTTGATTGTGTAGAACCAAGTGCTGTAAAGCAGTAATTCACTTAAAAATGTAAAGTTTTCACAAGAACAAGAAAAATATTTAAAGTGGCACAACCGGTTTTAAAGTGCAACACCGCCAACCTAGCTGAATCAGCATCCACTTCAGCATCTCCAGGGAGCTGACCCACATGACACGGCAGACCTCTCCTGTCTCCCCGCTGCTCCCCTCAGCAGTGTACTTCATTGTCTGCCTGTTCTGCTCCCTACTCTGTCTCTGGTGAATCCTCTCACTGCCCCTGCACCTCTGGTCTGTACCCCAGTTCTGTATGAATAAATAAATCAATCTTTTTTTAAAAAAAAGAATATCAAAATATAAGGAAGACTGTAAGACGTTCATGTATCTGTTCTGACAAAATTAGTAGATTTTAGCATTTTGTTATAATTGTTTCAGAACTTTTAAAATAATATAATAGATGAAGATTACTAATTTTTATTCTTTTGTCTCCTATCTGAGAGGTCATTACATCTGGAGATCTTAAGTTTTTTATACTTCTCTGTGTGCATTTATATGAAAAGATACATGCTTCGTTATATGCAATAAACAATAGTATCATTGTTTGCATATTTAAAATTTTTTCAGCGCTCAAGATTTATCCATGCACACATATTGCATATGTTGACATGCATAGTAAATGTATATGCTAAAGTTTGCTTTTTTGACACCTGTACCTTTTTTTTGCGCTAAGCTGAATTACTTGATTGAATTGGTGCTGCCAAACATTTCCATTGCAAAGTTTCCCTTTCCCATCGGTAATTAGCCATGCCTTGAGAATAAACCGACAGTTTCTCAGCTACCTTTCCCCAGTGATCTTAGCATCACCCATCGTTTGTTTTGCCTGACTCGGTTGATGCATGGATGCTTCCCAAATGATTTTCCAGTGCTGGCATTCTTCTGTAAGGAAGAGTTTCTACTCCCTGTCTCTCCTTTTAAATTATTTTCAGTTCATGCATGCTTTTTTTCAGCAGGCTAAGATCCATTATTGTTGTATTTCTTGTGAAGACGTTTGTTAAAATTTAGCTGTTAGGAACTCATTCAATCTGGTTTTTATGTCTTTTTGATATGTCCCATTAATTTTAGAGCACTTTCTCAACAAAATGTTGCATTCTTACCTTATGTTTTCCCACTCTTAACCTGGAATTAGCTATTTGTCCAAGAATCTTTGTCCTTTTTGGTAGCTTCTGTATTACCTGGTCACCTTGCTTCCAGGGGCACTTTTCTTTGGCCAAAGCTATGAAATACTTGTTTAAAGACCACTAGTTTTTTCAGTTTCAGTCCACTACTACAAAGTTTTTTTTCTTCCCATGTGTTGTCATGTTTTGTCCCCTGTCCTCTTTCCCCTGTTATCATCTTTTGGTATTTCTTCCCCTGTAGTAAAGATCCTGATTAATAATAACATGAATATAAGTACATGTAGTCCTTTGTGTGTCTTAATTATCCACAGCTAAATACTGAATTGCTACAAAATACCATTGCCAACAGTAAACCCAGTAAAGTTTTAAAATTTCAGTTTATAGTATTTTTCATACAATATTTTGTTCATAGAATATTTTGATGTCACCAGTTTGGTAAACATCTGGGTTCATTTGTTTCTGTATTCAGTTTTGCCACATTGATTTAACATACTTTTTGCATATACTAAAACAATAGTATTATTAAAAGTCAAAACTATATCGGCCCTCCCTGGTGGCGCAGCGGGTTAAAGCACAGCATTGAGAAGCTAAAGCTACTTCCGCATGAGTTCGATTCCCGCCTGCCGCGTGCCCCGGAGGTGACCCCATGGCGTGGCAGACCTCTCCTGACCCGCCCGCTGCTCCCCTCAGCAGTGTACTTCGTCGATCTGCCTGTTCTGCTCCCCACTCTGTCTCTGGTGAATCCTCTCGCTGCCCCTGAGCCTCTGGCCTGTACCCCAGTTCTGTATATGCACAAATAAATAAATCTTAAAAAAAAAAAAAAGTCAAAACTATATCAAAGGTATTCTCATAAGTCCCTTCCCCATTCCCATTTTCTGTTTTCATTCACTTTGAAAATAACTGCTTTCATTAGTTCTTGGTTTAGTCTTCTTGTGTTTCTTTTTATAATACACACACATTGTGAATATATTCATTTGTGTTTGTATATATTTATACTTTTTTCTACAAATATTGTGTATTTATCTATTCCTCACAGGTGATTTGAACATTAGTTTATTGTGCACCAGTCAAACAATTGTTAGTATTTTTATTTGAATAATGTGAAAGTTATTCACTAGCTATGAGGAAATGAGTATCTTTATGAAATTTCATTCTTTACAGAAGCACAGAAGTTGTCTTTCCATTTGTTCATTTTAAAGTTTTTTTTAAAGTCCATTTTAAAGTTTTCCTCATAAAGATTTTATACATTTAAATTTATTTCTAGGTATTTCTGTCTATTTTGCTTTTGTAAATACAGTTTTCTTTTCAAATAAATCACTTGAAACTTTCTTTTAATAGGAGACTTGTCTATTACATATCTTGATGGCCACAGGTGTTTCTTCCAGTTGATAATGTTATTTTTAGTAATGCTTCATGTAATATTTGCTTCCTCCCTTCCTTTATGGACTGTTTCTTTCTCTTTGAAAATTATTTCTTGTTTACAAAGGTTGTAATTTTCTTAATGACTAATCTAAAATGGCTAAAAATATTTATGCTAACATTATTTATAATGTTCTTAAGATCCCTGTATGCAAAGGACTTAAGACTGCACATTAAATGACTATGCTTTGACCTTCACTACCAATGGCCTGATTTTTCTTTTTTTTTAACCTTTGTTTTCTTTAAAAGAAATTCCATTATAAATTGTGAGAACATAATTAAATATCAGTCTTCTATCCTTGGCCATACTTTCAGTAATACAATTGAATGTGTTTAATATCTAGTTCATTGTTTAGTGAGCTTTTGGCTTGTATATAAGAATTGGGGTATAGATCAGAGGTACCAGTGAGAGAATATCTGAGACAGAGTGGGGAACAGAACAGGTAGTTTGACTTAAATAACAATGCTGAGGGGAGCAGGAGGTGAGAAAGGAGAGGTTTGTGCCATGTGGGTTAGCTTCTTGGCTGGGGAATCGAACTCATGCTGCAGTGGCTGTTGGTAGCTTCATAGAGCTGAGACTTAACCTCTTGTACTACCTCTCTCTCTCTCTCTCTCTCTCTCTCTCTCTCTCTCTCTCTCTCTCTCTCTCTCTCTCTCTCATTGAAGCTCATTTGTAGATTGCTTAGAATGGGATACATGTGGTATATTTCCTGCATTCTTGCATATTTAAAGCTGTATTTCTTTAATTGCTGTGATAACTAAAGGAGCACCTGGCTGGATATAAAATCCTTGGTTTATACTTTTATTCTTTGAGTTTCACCCATAGGGTTTCTGGCCAAACCTGGAACTATCTGAGCCATCACTGGAAGTATAGTTATGATTCATTATAAAACCTTGAATTGAAAAAAGTTAATTTATGAGACCAACATAGTAAGAAGATTAAAAAGCAAAGGAAATTTCCTTTAGTTAACACATTTATCAGTAGTCTCAGAACTAGAAATTATACTACAACTTTCAGAGAAATAAGCCAGAAACATTAGCAGATACCAAAACCTTTGGCAAAAGTCTTCTGGGAACATGATATATGAACTGCATGGTGCCGGTTAATAATCCCTTATGTACTTACTGTTAAGAAGGGAGAATGTAACTCTGCAATAGTGATTCAAACTCTTAAAACAGACAACCTGGTAACATGTTCTCTTGCTGTGATGTACGGGATTACTTATCTTCTGTGGAGTATTCTTGTTTAATGTTTATTCTGTATCTAGTAAGGTCCCCAGACCTGACCCATTCCTGTTGCCAGGAAATTTAGGGGATAATGGAAGTTAGACAAATGCAGGATGGTGGGGCATTTTACAAGAAAATTGGCTAGGAGACCTTAAGATAACAGTGCCTTAAGACAAGAAGGATGTATTTGTGGGACTGTTTTTAGGACAGGGGAATCCAAAGGGAAGCAATAATCACGTGAGTGCAAGGCTCTTTCAGTCATCTTCATCCCCTCTCCCTATGTAAGAAATATCTCTGGGACAGTGGAAATCTTGGATATATTACAATTAAAAAATCAAGATACTAAGTTACTTAGTACTTTTTATTCTTTTGACCAGATGTTTTATTCAGTAAGTCTGTTTTAAAAGACAGGTCTCACAGCTTAATATAGTTTATAATAAATCAGTACATATAAAAGTGTTTGCCACTTGGATTCTAAAAGATTGGTTTCGGCTAGTCAACTTAAGTTACGAATAACCGTCTTCCAAGACAGCTTTCTTAAAAATGCTTTCAGCATACCCACTTTCATTTAATATTGTGCAGTGACAATTTTACTGTATTTTTAAACATTATTTAATAGAGGACTGCTTTTAAACCTTGTTTTAATCCTTTAATCTGTGATGAATTGTAACTTGGTTAATTTTGCTAAAGGAAGATTGTTAACTCAGAAAAGGCATTAGATTTCTTAGGTTTTTCCAGTTTTATAAAAAGTAATTTCCTTTGCAACAACCCAAAACAACCTGATTTTAAAATGGGCTGAGAACTTTGATATCCAAAGACAAAGGTAATGGGCAGTAAGCACACAAGACACTGCTCGTCAGTTAGAGAAATGAAAGCCACAATGAGATACCATTTTGACTGTTACTAGAAACTTGAGATTGTGGAGAAATGGCAGTCTTTATGGAATGGTGTATATAGTTTCTATAGAAAAACTTGGCAATTGTTTATAAAGTTCAACATAGAATTACCATATATATTATCCAGCATTCCCTCTCTGAGTATACTTCAAAAAGATGGAAAGCAAAGACTCGAGTAGATACTTAAGCACATGCTTATAGCAGCTTATTTACTATAACCAAAAAAAAAAAAAAAGGAAAGAATCGAAACATCCATGAACAGATGAATGGATAAACAAATATGGTATATTACCTACAGAGGGATTATTATTCAATCTTAAAAAGAAATGAAATCCTGACACATGCTACAGTAACATTATACTAAGTGGAATAAACCAGACACAAAAGAACAACTGCTGTTTAATTCTGCTTAATATGGGGGACCCAGAGTTGGCAAATTCACAGAGCTAGAGAATATAATAGAGGTTGTTAAGGCATGGGTGGGGGTTGGTGTGGAAAGGAAAGAGGGATGAAGAGTTATAGTTTAATGGGTATAGAGCTTCTAGCTGGGGTGATGAAAAAGTTCTATACAAGGCTGAAGGGGTTACTTGAACAAAACAATGTATATATTGCTGCTGAGTACACATATTAATGCATATTTAAAAAGTCGGGAAAACTCATAACTGTTACAGTGTGCAGATTTTTCCATAGCAAATAGCTTTTAAAAAGTAGTATAGTTTTCTGCGTTACTAGTGAAAAATCTTTTAAGTGTGAAGGTCATTTTTTTTATTTCATTGCTCCTTTGAATACAGAAAAATAGTATCATTATAACTTTAACCAATATTTTGAAGTAGTAGAGGAAATTACTTTCATTTCATTGCCTTCCAGAAGTAAAAATATGAATAAACAAAACTTAGGTAGTATTGAAACACTATAAATATACTGATATACTGATTAAAGTGTATAATGTCATGTATTTTTGCTTGTTTATTTTTTGAAAATTTTCAGCTGCCTTTTGTTACTCATTTCTAGTTTAATTCCATTAGCTAACATCTTTTGTGAGATTTAATGCCTTTAAGTAAGTTAAGGTTTGCTTTATTTTTGTGAATTTTTTTCATGTATAATCTAAAATAATATATATTCCCCTGTTGTAATAGTTTGTTTTTGAGTGGAAAAAGAAAATGTTTTCATCTTTTTGTAGTATTGGACATTTAATACTTTGCTTCTTTGTAGCCAGTGAGGTAATAGACCACCATGGGATTCAGAATTCTATGGTAGCTTGCCTTTACTAACTGTATTGTTTCAACTAAGTTAGTCTAATCTTTTCTTTTTTCCCACTTGTCAAATATTGACTTGATTTTGTGTGACCCTTCTGTTTCTTAAGAGCACCAAGTATTAAATTTGATAGTGCAACGTTTAAGAGAGAATATGTTTACTCTTTTCTTTTTTGTTATTATAACATTCTTATTCTTGTTTTTATTATAGCAGTTTGAATAGTGTAATTTTAGGGAGAGGTTATGACTCCATAAAGTTTCAATTTCTTGTCGAATCTGCCAGCTGCAGATATCAAGGTTGGTAGCAGTGGATTCTAGAAAGAGATGAGAATTCTCACAATGATTTTATGTTACTGGAATAAGGTGATTAACCAGAAATTCTGATTTAAGGACTGCAAAGTTGGTGGTAATGATACATTTAGGCATAGGTTTTATAAAATGTATGCCATAAAAAAAAAATCAGCAATTGACAAAAATGGTGAATTTTGAAATACTTCTGAAGTTTGTGGAAATGAAGAAATTACTGAGGATATAATTCCATATAGATGTAATTGTGTAGTGAAAAGGATTATAAAGTGCATGTAACTTGTAGTGAAATTTTGTATTTTGTGGTGTTTTAAAAACGGGCAAATCAGATATTTTAAAGTTACCCTGATTTTATGTGTTAAAAAAAATTTATTGGTAGTGTCTATGAGAATGTCATCAGAACTTTGAACGATTCTTTTTTTTTTTATTACAAAGTTTATTTTTACATCATTTTGCACATTTTTTTTTCCATCTCGATTGTAATCTCCACGGGTTTCCTATCACCAAATCACCCCTGTGCCACCACCATAGTCCCGTGCATTT
>NW_004567119.1:11660533-11699417 GCF_000260355.1 Condylura cristata | reverse complement strand
GTGTTTTTGTGTCTTTTGGGTAGATACCTAGGAGTGGGATTGCTGGGTCGTAGGGAAGCTCCATGTTTAGCAGTTTGAGGAACCTACAAACAGTTTTCCATAGTGGTTGTACTAGTTTGCATTCCCACCAGCAATGCAGGAGAGTTGAACGATTCTTTTAATGCATTCCTTTGTAGTTTTGCAACAGTCAGACAAGGCCTTCGAGTGTAAAAACAGAGTGCTGTGCCCCTTTGTAAAGGAAATAGAAAGGAGAAAGAGGTTATTAAAGTAAAAAAAAAATTACATTCTTATTAAAAAATTACGTGAGGTGTTTTGAAGACATTCAAGATTGGAAGAGGATCTGTTTTTTATAGAAGCTGTAGGTAATATGTTGCTTTATACCTGGTTCATTTGTGAGGTATTGTAATTAGTATAAGTCATTAAGTTGTATAGGCGATGAGTAATTTGAAAGTGATTTCTTATGCTTTGTCCCAGGCAATTCAAGATCTGATCATGATATGCTTACTTTTACAATTCTTGACTAGCTGAGTTTCTATCTTCTAAACTCTCTATTACTAGTCTAGCTCTGCCTTTGCCACCTCTACAATTAAATTAACAAACAACAAAAAATATCACTGCCCTGTCGTAGGAATTTGTCACTAGCATTATTTCAAGATGCTATAGGTTTTCACATAACTGCATTTATATGGTTATGGCTCAGGAATAATCTTTAGTAGTTTTATTGCTGAATGAACAGTGAGCAACCCCTAGACTTACTGTGTATCTTTTGATTTGGGGGAAGACTGTTCTGCTTACATCCTTATAAATCTCTCAGATCTTCAGTATTGCTAGAAAGGATATTAGGATCTGTTTACTCTCAGCTGCAAAGTAGACTCTGAATTAAGATAGGGGTTCTTTCCCTGGTATTTGTATTTTGCTGATATGTGTGATCTCTGGGGGACTCCTTCTTTATCCCATCAGTAAATGGATGGTTCCGTTTTTGGAAAAGAGAAACTTATTTTGAGAGAGGATTTGCTCCCCTCTCCCTTGTTTTGTTCTAAGGTGTCACTCAAAATCAACAGTTTTCTTTTTATCAGAATTTTCCCAAAGCAGTTATGTGTTAAGTTTCTTGTTAAAATAAGCCATAAAGTACACCTCAGTTAGAAGAAGCACTTGTCTGATGTGGGATGGGAGGGAAGGAATTTGATTGATTTTAAAAATCAGTTTTGTGTTCCTTGTGTAGTTGATATCTCAAAATTTCAATGAATGGTTTACCAGCCCACCTTAAAGTGGAAATCTGACAGTGTCCTGGCTGACTGGATTGGTCACTGCCAAGCTAGACTCTTACAGAAAAAGCAACCCAATATTTGGGAAATTCTTTGTAGAGTCTTTATGAGTCAATAAGTTTGTCCAGAGTATGCTGTGCCTCTAGGGATTGTTCAGGGCCCTGCCCTTTTTACTGAGGAGCAAAAAACCAGCAGGTCAAGACAAGCAGATAGTCATTTTTGCGCTACTGTGTTATCTGATTGCTTTATGAATAGTAATGTTAAGCACTTTTTCAGTATGTTTATTAGTTTTTGTAATTTTTTTGTCATATTTTGTTTGGTTGCTAGCCTATTTAAAAATTGGGTTGTCTTTTCTTGATGATTTAAATTTTTTTAATAGATCTATTTTGAGATGAATTGGTTGCTGAGACATGTGACTTTTGAATATTTTCTCCTATCCACTAGCTTGCATATTCAACTTTGCATTTTAACAAGGTCCAATTTGTTGATGTTTTTTATTCTGTGACTTTTTAAGAAATCTTTGCCTACTTCAAAATCATGGTAATATTTCCTATATCTTACGGAAGTTTTATTGTGTAGATTTCTAATATATCTCTTTCTTGGCTCTCTTCATTGCTTGTGGATGGTTGTAATTCATTTGATTGGCTTTGTCCTTAGCAGTAATCTATAGGGATGGCTCATAAGAAAACCTTTTATTTTTATATGTGATATTATAATTTCTATGGTAACATTTCTTGCTAGCTAAGATGAATTTATATTCTAGTCATTCTCTAAAAGGAATTTAAAAACATTTTCTTTGACTCTACAGATGCTATCTTTAGATACTATTTCATAGTGTGTCATATTTTATATCACTTGTTTTGCTTTGTGTTGTTTTTGAGCAGTCATAGTGTGGTTCCTTAAAGACATTGGGTTGTGCAGTCAAAGGAAGCTACTGTATTTAAGCAAATGACTTACTTTTACAAGGCTTGGTTGTTTAATTTGCAAAATGAAATATATAAGATGATTCTCATAAAGAGTGTGTAAGTTGCTTCCAGTCCTGAGCGATAGTCCCTAGCAAACATAAGAACTCTATTATATTGAGTGCTTTTTTACTTGAAATTTTGAACTTTGTTTTGAAGGTTATTTTGACCTGAGATTTGAGGAACTTGTTTATTATGTACTATGTCTATTATTAGAAAATTATTCATAGTTAACTTTTGTAACTAGTAAGTTGAATTTGTTAATTTATATATTTCTTTTTATTGTGGGTAAAATTAGTTTATTTTTTCATAGTACCATATGAAACATGGTGGATTTTGAAATGCTTCCTTAATGTTAATTTTTAAATACAAATAGAGTGGATACTTTGTACTTCACTGAATGTACTTTAACTCTATAGATGATTTATATTATCTAGTGCTACTCAAATGTGGTAACTAGATAATAGAATGCAGAATGCCACAATGTGTGTTGACTGTCTAGAAAAATTTAGTACCTGAATGCCTGAGATGTTGTTAGCATTCTGTTGTCTTGGTTAGTAATTTTAAAAATGCTTAACCGTTTTGTAGTCTAGTGCGCTCGCCAATGTCTTGATAATTTATTAGCATTTCCATTTAACATGAGGTTATAATTATTTATAAGATTATGAACATTCTTGTTTTTATGTTTATTATCTGCTGAACTTTGGCTGTTGATCCTGGTTATGAAAAAAATCAGATATAAATTGGATTCTTGGGTAGATTTTTATAGAAAAAGGGTAACTTCTGATGTTTCAAAATCTTTATTTATTTTATTTTTTTTATTTAGGGAGTCTCAGCCACCAGTAGGAATTTTAAACAGCTATCTAAATATTTGGTAAGTACATGTTCTTTATGTTAAATATTTTGTATGTTACTTAAGTTTACACAAATGGTTATGTTAGTGGTTTACATAATAGTAAGTGTAAATTACAGTTTATATTTCTTTTACTTTTTATCTGTTACTGGAATTTCTTTATGCTTATACTAAGTCACCTTCTGATTCTTTCTACTCATTATATCCAGAAAAGCCAAAGTATTAAAAGAATTCAGAGAAAGAAGTGGTCTTTGTGGGCAGAAATGGTATAACACTTGTGAATGAAACAGACTTCCCCATGTGAACTTTGTAAGTTTTCTGTAGTGTAACTGCATAGCTTAGGGATGGCCAGGGACCCCAAACTATTGAGGGTATAAACCTATTTGGCATGCCACATGCACAGAGGTAAAGAAAGCAGACTCTTAGTGTAAAAGAACTGATATTTATGTGTGTGTGTGTGTGTGTGTATGGGTGTGTGTGTGTATGGGTAGGTGGGTGCATGTAGGAGCGGGGGGGGGGGTGGGGAGAGAGAGAAAAGGAATTTCAAATAATAGATTCCCAAACTCCAAAAATCACCTTTCCCCTAATAGGCAAAAACCCAGTCAGACAGGCACAGCCGGAAATCCGTGGCTGAGGCTGGAAAGCTCACCGCCGGGGTAAGGCAGCTGTCTGCAAGAAGCCACAAGAAAAGGGTGGGTCTCCAAGAACTGGGGTAGAAGGAAAGCTCCAGAATTCAAAATGTACCATGTTATCCACCACGGGGTCAAAGCAACGGTTGCCATTGTCTCTGCCAAGAACTGGAAATAGCCTTCCCATGCATCTCTCATTCACATATTTCTTCTTTGTCTCCCCTCTATGTGTGTTTTCCTTCCTTTTTTTCACCTCAATTTATATATCTGCTTGGACCGTCCCAGCAGCCCCCAACGTAGGCACAGCTTGCTGGGGATTGTTCAGGGTGACGGCATGTAAGCGGTAGCAGGGAAGATGCGTGTTCGCGGTGCTGTGATGCCCTTCCCACATTCATGGCGATGCCTTCAGTGCACGAATTCAGCTTTCTCCACCAGCCAGCTGCTACTGACTCCTCCTTACACTAGGTCCCTCATCACAGTATGACGACATAAGGAAGACATTTTCCGATGATTAGTAAATGGGGTGGGGGAAGGACTGAGATACCAAGCCTCATTAATTTATTTTGATTGTTTTAATTTATGAATAAATTTTTTAAGGGTGAATACATTAATTAGCTAAAGGAAATTTCTTAGATATTTGGATAATTATTTAATAATAAACTGATTTCTTATTGTTAATAGGTTTGAAACAGCAAATAGTCAAAGGGTGCTTCTAAAAAATCTTCATAACCATAACTGATGCTTAAATCTTCAACAATTACAGTATTTGGTTTACTGTCTATTTATAATAGATTTAATTTTCATAGGAGCAGCTGATGATACAAAGAACTGTTTAACAAATTTTGGTACTTTAAAGTGTGGTATCTTATTTCTGGAGATGTATTAAGTAGAAGAGAATAAAGTACTGTCATTTTCCTCCCATTGAACACTCATTCAGTTAGTTGATGGAAGCAGTCATCTGTGTATGTTTCAAACATACTACATTTTTGCAAATTATTTTTCAATGACTTTCGTTGAGAAGTATTTCACATACCTAAGTTTCCAAGAAAGTGGTTTTTTCAGGATGTTTAGAGATGTACAATTACTACTGTTTAATTTTTGGATACTTTCACCTCCTCTACCCCACCTCTTACCAACTGTCTCCTAGCCATTAGCAGTCATGCCTATTTCCCTTCAAAGCCCACTCCCTGTCAGCACACACACATACACAGCACCACAGCACACCACACCCCGGCCCAAATCCTAGGGAACTACCAATGTACTGCCAGTATGTATGGATTTGTCTCTTCTGTACTTTACATGTAAGTGGAATCACACCCCCCCGCCCCCATTTTGTAGATTGTTTTACTTTTATTCTGGTGTCCTTTAGAGGCGCAATGTTCAGTTTATCCTTTTTTTCTTTTGTTGTACTTTTGGTGTTATTGCAAGATCATTTTAAAATAAATATTCATTGATAGTTTAGGTCTGTGACAAGGTTTTAATTATCACAGGGACTACAGCATTGACATTTCTTGTGTTTGACAGTCAAAGCCCAAAGGAAGCAATTATCCTTGTATTTGTGCTTCAGTTCCTCAACTAATTGTTTTAAGCGAAACGTTATGTTTTGGTCCCATGTGTTACCATGAAAATGTTAGCTGTGTGTGATATGTTTGTTGATATTAGCCTTGTGAATTCATATTTAGTTTTTTGGCATGGTGAAGGGAGGGGCCATTCTGAATACTTTAGTTTCTACTGATACTTGGATTTTTTATACCTTTATAAGCCTTTGGTTTTAGGCTAAGAGAATTATCAGAGTTAAAGAACTCTTTCTTGTGGAGACAGATTTTGAGAATCATGTTGATTTTAACCATGTGCAGTTTATAGACAGTAGTATTTTGATGTTTTATATGCCTGCACACAAAAAAAGAGGTATTTCCCTCTCTTTTACTCTGTGTCTGTTTAATTTTTATGGTACCTCTTTAGTTCTGTACTTTTGATTGTCACTTAACTGCTTCTATTTTTGAAAACTTAGTTCTGGATGGATTGGCCTATAATGTTTGGTTTAGTTTTTTAGAAAAATGGCATATCGTGATGACATACCACCACTGTCAGCATTGACTTTCTGTATAAGAGCAAGGGTCATAATATGGTGTTAATAATATGCCTTTATTAGGGGAATTTATTTTTGTTTGTCTTTCATATTATCTAGCAGTATTCTGCATTAACTTCAAATAAACTGAAGTCAATTTTAATGAAATTTTGTGGAACTCAGTGTATTGATATTCTTGTTAGTTAATTTTAAATCATAATTTCTGTTGAGTAGTAATCATTTAAGTGCTGTTTGGATGGATAATGTTCTTCACATTGATGTCTTTAATGTCTGGTTACAACATCCAGGGACATTTTGTGACAGAAAATGAAATAACTGATAAATGCCATTAATGATATTAAATTTTCAGTTGTGATAAAAATTAGGAAAAGATTTAATTCAGAAAGTTATTTTTACCTTTGGTATATGTCAGACATTTAATTTAAGAGGATTTTGATGATTTGCTTATGGCAAAATTAAGGCAAAATGGCTTTTTTGTGCTATTTCTTTCTTTTTTATTTTGTATGCTTATATATCATGAGTATTTAATTTTGTGGGTATATTTGAAATGGGTTTCAGTATTAGTAGAGACCCCCTCTTTCATATATGGATAAGAAGGATTATCCATCAATTAATCCTGACTTGGGCCCTGGTACTGTCTAACCTATTTTACGTTTGTATGAATTTGCCTATTACAGATATTTCATGTAAGTGAAATCGTTGTGTTTGTCCTTTTTACTTCACTTGGCATCATGTTTTCAAAGCTCATCTGTGTTGTAGCATGCAACAGAGTTCATTCCTTTTGTTCCTTTTTAATGACTATAGTAGTCCACATTTTGTATATATATTCATCTATTGAGCCCCACTGGGTTAGTTCCCCTTTGGCCACATGAGTGGTGCTTCAGTGAACAATGTGTCCAAGTACCTCTATCTTTGAATCTTCTTTTCAGTTCTCCAGGAGTCTGTCTAGGAGTGGGATTGCTGAGTATAGGTTAAACCTATGTTTAGCTTTTTGAGAAACTGTCAAATTCTTTTCCAAATTGTTGTTTTCTCTTTGTATGACTGAATAGTCTTTTAGTTTTGATCTTTGTGAGAGTGGTCTCTTCTGATGTTGCTGTTCTGTGAAATTGTTTATCTTCAACAGGAGAACTCCAAGACTTGAGGAATTGCATTGGGCCAGTTCCCCAATACTATTTACTTTACCGTTTTTCCTCAGTGCCAACCTAAGAAAGTTTGTAACTCATCAGTGTTTCTTAGAAAGTGTTCCCACTGGATATATCCGTTGTCAAGTTGTAAGAGTGATGCTGACTCCTCTGTATGGGCAGGACTAGAAAGTTTGGGTTTAGCTAAATGTGGATAAGACTTAGATACATAAACTCTGTTGTTTTGTATGTGAATATTCTGTGTCAGTATGTGAATATTCATTTGAGTATTAATGAATCAGCAGATATAACTCATCTAGAGAGCATATTGTGTTAATAGTTTAGTACTCACTTTTTAAGTTTTGGTTATTTTTAGTTTTTTACATTTATAATAAGTTAACAGTTGTTGGAAACTACTAGTGATTAGCTTTGAATTGAAATGTCCCCTATATGTCTTTTAGAAATTTCTTATTCAGCTAGTTATCTTTATGTATTTGGATTTTCTTGATGAAGTCTATCCAATCAATATAGAAAGTAGTTGCCGAGGGCCCTCCAGGTGTGCACCTGGTTAAAGCTCAGTGTTCTGAAGCTTGCAGCAGTCACGTCAGCACAGGTTGATCCCTGACTGGGGAGGTGACAACATGGCACCTCCTGTCTCCCTGCTGCTCCTCTCAGCAGTGTGTTTCATCCGGTCTGCCTGTTTTGCTCTATCTCTGGTGAATCCTCTCACTGACCCTGCACCTCTGGCCTGTACCCCAATTCTGCATGTGTAAATGAATAGATCTTTAGGAAAAAAAGGAAATTAGTTGCTGAGATTATGAAAACTCAAGATTGCACGCTTTATATATTTATATTTATAAACATATTGTTTTATTCTCTTTATGTAAGCAAAAATAAAGTAATTTTACCTTGTAGTGTTGTTCATACCTTCAAGATACTGGAGTTACATATATCTTTGGGGAAGGGTTCTATTGGGGGAGAGTGGTTGAAAATCTGTGTATTATTGTATTAATAATACAAGTTAAGCATTTTCTGTTTACTATTACCACTGTATATGGGTGACTGGTTACTTCTTTAACTCAGTGTATGTATAGTACATCTTTATCTGTTAATATACATTTATGGTACCTCCACTATGGGTCTTGTTTTTGAACATTTCTGACTTCTCTGTATCCATTTGATTTGTATGTTGTGTTTTTGTTTATACAGTGGTAGTTTGATCACTGTTTCCAGTCCCTCAAGGATTTCTGTGGCCTAATTCCTAAAACCTGTGAAAATGTTACTCTATGTGACTATAGTAATTTTGCATCTGTGACTAAGTTAAGGATCTTCACATGGGGTGATGACCCTGAGTTACCCAGGTGGATCCAGTGTTGTCATAGATTGCTTCCTTACAAGGAGGAGATAAGGTTAGAAGTCAGAGTGATTCACTTTGAAGGTGAACAGTGGTGCAATGGTGCATGAGCTAAGCATGTCAGGTAGTTTAAAGAGGGCAAAGAAACAGGATCTCTTCTAGAGCCTCTGGAAAGAACATAGGCCTGCCAGTGATTTGATTTTTAGCCCAGTAAAACTAATTTTGGACTTCTGACACCAAGAAAGCAATTGTAAGATAATTAGTTTTGTTTCATGCTGCCATGTTTTCTGTTATTTGTTGTTTAGAAGTGTGGCGCTGCCTTAGCAAGTGCCTCAAAATGTGCAGATAAATTTGAAATTAGGTAATGTATAGAATTTTGAAGAATATGACAGAAAAAGCCTAGATTACCTCAAATGGTAACATCCATAGAAATACACATGTTAAAATCTGCCATAGAGTCCTCAGGGTGAAGTTATCAGCAAGGTAGAGAAAACATCATCTTATAGAACACTTACAGTATCATGAACAGTCTGTTGGTAGATATATGAATATTGAAGACACTGAAGATGATCAGGACAGACCAAGAATCTTGGTAAAGAAATGTTGTGCTTCCTAAAGAAATATCTAAATTGTCACGGATTTTTGATGTGACTATCAGTGTACTAATAATGGTGAGGGCTCCGAAGGAAGTGAAGTACATTATTGACAACTAGAGTAAAGGACAGTGATGGGAAACTTGTCAGAATTTTGTCTTAGTTACATGGTAGACTCTGGCCTGTAGCAGCAGTCATTTGTGTATAAATTTGCTCTTCATTCAGTATTATTTACTTCATAAAGATTTTCAACATATATCCTTTATAAGAGAATATATATGAAAGTTATTAATATCTTTTCAACCATTGCCAAGTTGAAAATCAGTGCTTAAATAAAATTTAGAGCTCTGTCATTGTGGAGTTCCTAGGTACTTTAGTTCCCTCTTCTGTCTTTTCAGAGCTATTGCACCAAGTATAAATTTTTCAAGTTAACTTCAACAAGTGTACAAAAATAATCAGTAGACTTAAATTCCTTTTCCATTCTTTGGCACTAGTAAGAGACCTACGTCTCCTGTTAGATCTCTAGTACTTTTGTTGAGTTTGGAATTTAGAGTTGTCATCTCAAAAGTTAATTGTAGGAAATAGATAATAAACAATTTGAAATATAGCACAACTGACATGGTTTCTACAAGTCCATGAAATGATTAAAAGAAGGATTCTGGGGATTTGCTCCCAAGTTAAGAGATGTGAAAAGATAATAACCATATTCAAAGAGTGGTTCTTATGGGGCTCTGTTTAGATCAGGTTCCTAGATTAGACTAGAGAGACAGTCTTGAAAATGTGAATATTGACAGGTACCAGTTAAAACTTTGAAAACAGTTAATTTGATGAGTTGATACAGTTATTTTGTGCTTCTGTGAGATAATGAACTGTTTAAGGATACATGATGTATATGTGGTAGGAGAGGGAATGACACAGTGACTAGGGCTTTCTATAAACAATCTCAAAAAAAATTTTAAAAAATTCAGCAATTTTGGTAATAACTTCAGAAATTACTGAATATGGGTGATGAGAAGATACATAGAACTTCATTATAAATCTTCTACTTTTACATATAACTATTCGTTAAAATAACTAAAACTTTTGTCCACTAGCCACATTTTCTCCTCTACTGCTCTTCTCGCCCAATTTTTAAAATATACTTTTAAATCTTTAAAAATGTAGTTTACAATTCAAATAAAAAAATGAAGCTTTTTCTGACCATTTCATCTCCCCTCCTACCTTTTCTCTGTAGCAGGTAGCACTGTCTATTAAATAATACTTGATTTGTTTGTTGTATGTCTTCTCTGCCCACAATGTCAGTTCAGTGGAGGCAGGTGGACTTTTATCTGTGCATCTTCCTTACCTACACCACCCTTGCACTTGTTGACTGAGTTCCTGAATAGGAGTCAGAGCTCTTGAAGATCTAGAACATGAGTCTTGACCAATGGCAAACCAAGGAGAAAATTCACTCTTTGGAGTTTATTGTGATGATATGAGATAGTACATACAAACTTAGATAAGAAGCTTGTTTGACAGTGGGAGACTTAATATAGCAAACGTTGAACATACTCTCTTCAGTAGGAATTGTTTCAGTTGTTTCACTGTAAATTTTTTAACTATCCTGAATTAGGATTCTCTACATTTTCCTGAATTACATATTCTCAGGAAAAAGTATTATTTAAAACTAGTGATTTGTTAAAACTAGTGATCTGTATATATGAATTCTAGAAACTTTTGTTTTTCTGACAGTGGTTTTTCTGTTTTGATTTGCTGTATGTATGTTTACCAGCTAGATTTGACTATTCTGTTGACTATTCTCATTGTTCTGGATAGCAGAACAATGAGTTATTTACTACTACAACATAAGCCAATAAATGAATAAATTAAAAAATAAAATGCATGATAGATCCAAAACCTCACAAGATGTTAGTTGTTGAATATTAAAATGACTTCCAAATATTTATAGACTCTCTGTATTTGATAGTCTGTGTTTTTAGAATCACTGCTTTTAAGATTACTGGCATCATTTTACTACCCAAACTATAAACCCTGATTTTAGAAAAAAAAAGGTGAGCAAAAATTCCTAGTGAGTTTCTCTACCCCCCCCTCTTCTCCACCCTTCTTTCTCTCTTCCTCCCTCCCCCTCCACCCCTTTATCCCCCCCTTCCCTCATTTCAGGACTCTTTTATACTCTTAAAAAATTATTGAAGATGAACCCAAAGAACTTTTGATGTGGGTCACATCTCTCAATATCTACCCTTCTAGAAAGTAAAACTGAAAAGTTAAAAATATGCATTACTGAATACATTTATAAATAACTGCTAATTACATGTCCAACGTTAACATATTTTGAAGGGAAGATAACCATATATTCCCAGAACAAAAATAGGAAAGATGACATTGTCTTGCATTTGTGCAGATAAACTTAAAGTCTGATTTAATGAAGATGGCTAGTTACCACATCTGCTTTCAGATTGTCATATTACATGCCATAAAGTTTGGGAGAAATTTTAACTGTATACTGACAAGAGATTAAGAGTGAAAATACAAATATGAAAATAATTTTATCTCCAAGACTATTTAAGGATGATAAGCACTCCAGAGCTCACATTTTAAAGTCAAAGTCAGTTTTCACTGAGATACTATATATGGGAATATGATTTGAATGAAAAAAGTTTTAAACATTATAACGCCAGTAGGATAAATTTTTATTTGATAACATTTTACTTAAGGGGATATTTGAAGTTAGCTTGTTCTCACTTAACATATATAAATTGGGCTTTGTTGCATAGTTCTGTTTGTAGAAATTCAATTAAAATACCTTGTTAAAAATTTTAAACCAAGTTTGTGATATTTAGAGCTAGTGCCATTAAGGAGGAAAGCACATCTTTGATATGCTTTCATTTATTAAAAAGTAATGATTATTTATTGTCATCAGTGAGAAACATTAAGATAGTTTCCTTTTCTTTTTAAACATATCTTTAGCTAGATAATAGTTCCTGCTTGTTCTAAACAATAGTTTCTTTTGCTGGTAGTTTTTAAACCTTTATCTGTATTGGTTTGCCTTCCACCGCCATCTATATGCAACCTAAAAATCAATAATACATTAAATTAGCTGACATGGGAGGAAAAATAGTAAATAATGAAAAATAGCTCTTTTTGTTTACATTCTATTTTAGTTATAACTAATAAAAGATCCAGAGAGTAGTTGGTGGGATCTTAGGGAAAAGAAGTAGTGCACATCAAGTTGTAAGTATTCTGTAGTTTTGGATATTTAATTTCATAGTTTTGTTTAGAGATAATATTGCTGATGAGTAGCTGGAAAATAACTTGCTTGCCTTAATAGCAATATGCATTTAGTGGGGATTTTTATTGATGTTTGTAATATTGGACATGATTTATTTATGGGCTTTGTTAATTATAAAGGTAATAAAAATCTCAAAGCTTGATGGGCATGTTACACATTTGTTGACAGTGGAAATTGTATGAGGTTTTAATGTTCAGTGCATTGTTCTTCCGTTAGGATGATGTATTAATTTTTTCATTACCTCTATTAAGCTTCCCCATCTTGCACGTTTTCTAGGAGGAGTGCATCAGCAGTATAAGACCTTTCTTCCCAACGTGTCTGACATGCATCAGAAAACGTGGCAGAACAGAGCTATAGCTAGATTTTTGTTCTTTTGTTAGATCATATAAGAAACTTAAACTGATAGTACTTCACATTTTCTACCTAATGTGCTCTTTCGATGAATAACTGTACCAGCAGCACAGGAAAAGCAGAGTTCTTGGCAATCCCAGCTCAATTGCATCTGCAGATGAGGATTTAAAATTCTGTGCAGCAGACAGTACCTCCAGCAGGCGAGTAAAAGGTTACTGCATTATTTTGCTTGTTTGTTTCCATAGCCTTTATCTACAGAAGGTTTTAAAAAAAATTGCAGTGTGAAGTGCATGCCTATTTTTAGGTAATCTGGAAATTGATTTTAGAGTAACATGAATATCAAAAGGGTAGTGCAAGGTGAAGGAAGAGGCAATATTAGCTCTTTTTTAGCTTTAAACCAAAGAACATATTAAACATGAGGTGTACTCAAATTAAGAACATTTCTGTACCACAGGAAACAGGAAGTTCTAAAAATAAGCATTTTCATTTAAAATGCTTATTAAATTTAGTTTTTAGACTATTTTTCTCAAAAACAGTGCTGTAGCAGAGACTAATAACTGTTGGTTTATGTTCGTTAAGTTAAAATTATTCGAAGGGTGTTTTTTTTGGGAAGACCATAAACTTACTTGTAATAATGTGACCCTGTCTTGTCCTGGAAATTATATAGGTTATGTTTATAATGGTGTAGATGTGTATCTTCAGACATTATTGGCAAAAGAGGATGCTTAGGAGGAGTTATGTCCTCCAAAAGAGGATCCTTAAGGAGTTACGGCTAACCTACTTATACTACTACTTATAATTTCAAGGTAGTTTGTGTTTTTTGAATCATTTTAATAAGATGCAAATAACTAAGTGGGAAAGATTTAATAACAGAACAACCAGGTTTTATTTTTCAATGGCAGTTAAAATTGCCACTTGTCATATATCTATTTGATAATTGTAACTATCACATAATTGTCATTATCTTCTTATAATCTCTTTAAAACTCTTTTAACTTTTATGATAGCAGGGGTTCCCATGGATTAAGTTGCTTATTCATACCATATTCGCTACATCACTATTTCTGCTATAGAATGCTGTTGCTCTTTCTCAAGTTTTAAGTATAATATCCAGAGGATTTTTTTTAAATTCAATTTTTGTATCAGCCACCACCTTGCCTTTCCCAACAATACTCAAAAGATTTTTATTAGCTACTATCTACATTTTGCTTGTTAAAAATTACTTATGCCTATGTTTCTTTATTTTAGATTGAATAAGATGGAAAACAGTTCTGTAAATTAATCTATAACAGAAGGAAAATCAGTTGATTATTCTTACTGTGAGTGTGTGGCAGGCTTCTTGAATCGTAGAGTCATAAAAGGTCAGCAGTTCTGATTGGTAAGTTAAAGAATCCATCCAGTAATTTGCGCCCTGTTGTTTCTCAAAGCATTGCAGCAGCAGTTCTTTTCCAGATATTGAGCGGCTCTTACAGTGTGTGGGGACAGAGGGGCGGGGCTCATTTCTGTTGGCTGCTGCATCGTGTGCATTTGCAGAGGGAACAGGTAGGATAGGCTGAGCTGAAGGAGTAGACAAACAGATCTAAACTGATGGAGGACAGAAAAGAGTGGTTAGTATGATTTTGGGGTATATTATCTTGAGTTTGATCCTTTGTTAAGTACTCGGGCTTTAATTTAAAACAGTTTGAAATAGTAAAGCACTTTACCTTCTTTTTAAAGAGTAGCCGGGAGACTTCTGTTTTCAGTGTTGAGTTTTTCTTGACAATGAGTTTGAGGCTGGTATCTCCTGTAGGGAAGCTGTTGTTTTATTCTTTTTTAACAGTGTTTCTTTCAGCCAGAGAACTGCAGAATGAGGCAGCTAGCCAATTTTGAGTATTTATGGGACATTACCAGTTCGGATTTTTTAAGTTAAATTCTCCTCCAATGAGCAAGTCAATGTGTGGCTGTGGCTGCAGCATTATTTCTTCTTTAATGAAGAGGTTGAGCCGTTCGACCTGCTGCTCCGATCTGTTCTCTTGCAGCCACACATCAGACCAGTTGCAGAGATTATCCTTCGAATGTCCCAGGCAACCAAAGGTAACTACATAGACTTATTTCAAATGAAAATATACAGTTAAAACAGATGCATTTTTAAGTAGGACCAAATGATTAAAAATAAAAGACCAATTAAAGATGTTTTTAGCAGTTTTCTTGACCTTGCAGTAGCTATCCAATATCATTTTGTCATCATCAGATTGTGTAGCAATGGAAATGCACTGCAGTAATTGATTTTGTAATAGGATCAGGTGATTTACTAGCTGCACTGACAACCACTTGCTTGCTTGCTCTGAGCTGTGGAGCACGCTAATGGATGTTATGATTGCAACCTGAAGTTGATGTGAGACTGCTGGCCACTTAAAGCAGCAGCACTTATTTTTAAAATTAGCATAGTGACTTTTGCTTTGTTTTCTTTGTTTTAAGTAATTTTATAGTTAAAATTTGAGTACCCCACTGAAATTTTTAAAGGTTTATTCATCATTACATAAAAAGTTCTTCTTCATTCCTAGCTTTGACCATAATGAGGTATAATTTCTCTGCTCCCTACTCCTAGCTCAGTATCAACATACTTATCATTATACTCTGCTATTGATCACAAGAGCTTATCTTGAAAATACAAGAATTTATATTAACTGTCCTACATTAGATTAATGAAACAGGATATTCTTACTATCTCTAAATTTCTCAATCTCTAGCTTTAATTATAAATGATGAAATTATGGTAAGTTCTTTTACTAATGAGTCCTTTTTTGGTTTTTTGTTTTCTTAGACATTCCATAGGTAAAACAACAAAGGAAATCTGAGTGAACTAATTCTAAGAAATATTGATGAAAACATAGAGGAGCAATTTTAACATAGTGATTAAGGATATAGTTTAAACCTGTCTAAGATTGTGAATTCACTGATTTTATTTTAACATTACTAGTTTTCATCTTCTATGCCTATTAAACAATCAGTTTCATTATAGAAGCATAAAACTAACATTTAAAGAATGGAACCAGTGTTACAGAGAGAATTGGTGATATTTTGCCTACTTTGAGGTTTTGCTTAGGCTTTGGATTGGGAAAACTGTTTCTCTCTTTCTCTCTTCCCCTTTCTCATCAACTCCTCTGCCTCTAAACTACCTGGGGTATGAAGTGTTTTTGTATAGCTTCTGGCATGTAAAAAGTACCTATAATTCTTTCCTTCCTTAATTTATGTTCCTTAATCATGTTTGTGGGTTTTGCCATATGGAGATGCTGTCTCCAAATCACACCTGAAAACACTTCTATTAATTAAATGGCATTAATAATTTGCTATCGAAGAAATTGAGCGTAAAATTTCTCTCATACATGATAGTCAAACAACCATGTGAAGAGAGCTTTTCTTTGTGGTGTATTTAAATACTTTATGTTTCCGATTTTAGTGTTTCTTGAAATATTCAAATATTGTCATTATCATTCTATATTTTAATCTGAAGCAGATAATTAGAATGTCAACTATGAAAGACTGTAATATAATTTAAAGTTAGTGATTATTATTCAATAGGTACCATGTTATCTCTCTCTCTCTCTCTCTCTCTCACACACACACACACACACACACACACACACACACACACACACACACACCCAATAAAAAAAAAAACCCAACACTCTGAAAGCTGATAACCAGATATGAAGAGACATCATTTGCGATTTGGTCAGGGATATAGCTAGGTTTCATATATGTCAATTAAAATATTAAATTGTGGAATACTAACAATCATTAGTATTTTTCACTTAATTAAAAAAATTGAGGTGGGTTAAGCAGGAGGAAAGGAAGTGAAAGTGAATATTCAGTGTTAACTACGTCTGGAAATGACTAATTAGGAAACACAAACACAAAAACAAAACAGTATTCTATTTTGTGAGGTTGTAGCCCTGATGTAACTGGTTTTTCTTAAGAATGCTAGGTCAAATATTAAATGACCTATATTTGATCAGTTGCTTAATAACCATGATTAATTTATGTCTGCTCATTTTTAAGAAGTTCTTAAATACACACTTTGTTGTTTTTAAAGATATATTTATTTATACATACAAGAACTGGGGTGCAGGACAGAGGTGTGGTGGGTGAAAGGATTCCAGAGAGAATGGGAGCAGAACAGGCAGACCAACTGAAATACACTGCTGAGGGAAGCAGCAGGGAGACAGGAGATGTCTTCTGTGCCATGCAGGTCACTGCCCTGCCTGGGGAATCATACTGGTGGTGTGGAGTGGCTGCAGGTAGCTTCATTGTGCTGCACTTTAACCCCTTTAGCACCAGGGAGGGCCTAAATATACACTTAAAATGTTCATTAAGAAGAAATTAATTTACTCATACCAGTTTGAGGTGTTATATTTATCCTGCAAGTTATAGAAGTTGAAATTAAGAGGAAGGAGAGTATTTCTTAAAGAATCAGGTTCTAAGTGATAATTAAAATTTTTTTCATTTTTCATAGTTTGGGGTGGTGGTACATTTTGGGGGGCTATTAAGAATATTGGTCTTTTTAATATCTGATAATCTCAAAATAGGATAGTTATTCTAGATTATTATTCTAATTTATAGAAGAACAAATTTAGGATTAAATTCTGTCACTGTTTATTTCCTTTGCTCTTAATAAGTACATTGTTAATTTTTGTACCATTTTATTTTAAAGATAACCTTGGTATTACTAGTGCTTTCTCCATGTGTGGCCTAGCAGATAAGCCTCTTTGTTACCTGGGAAAAGTGCTTGTGGGTTTATTGAATTGGATGCTATTGAAGTACTGTTCACGTCATAATAGTTAAAACAAACATTTATTGAACTGTTGATATGGAACAGGTGTTATAATAAGTGTTTCTTGTCATTTGTAAGGTAGATATTCTTACTGTCATTTTAAAAAATGAGTGAACTGAAACTTAGGATCTATAATTTACTTTAAATCATATAACTAAAAAATAGAACCAATGTTAACTTGTATTTCTCTCTATATATAACTTTATAAATAGAGATACCTATTAAATATATCTATTAAACAAGTTTCTCAGATGATTCTCACACATGCCCATTGTTTATTGCTTCTGTACCCTTTTTATGTGTGTTACCTATGAGATTTCTTTCCCTAAAAATAAGTTTAAGAACCATAGATGCTTTGTAAAATTATTTCTGAGACTGTTAAAGATAATTTTGAGGTGGAATGGGCAATCTTCTGTATTAATGGTAATGTGAATTGGTAGCTTTCGGTCTTTTGTGGTAGGCATTTTAGCAACATGCTTAAGTCATGTTTAAATATGTTCAAGCACTTTGACTTGGTAAGCCTGTTTCTAGGAATTTATCTTAAAGAAATAAATCATATTTACAGAATGAGTTAGGCATAAAGATGTTTATACCCACATTATTTGTATTTTCAAACACCAGGAAAATGTTCAGATGTGTTTAGCATGTTCATTTGTCTGGGCCACATCCAGTCTTAACATTACATATTTGGAGGCATTTTGGAGATGTGGGAAAATTGTTCATGATTTAAAATAAAAAATTAAAAGACAAATATAAAATTGTACTTGTTTATACATATATAGTGCAGATGGCATCAGGTTGAACACTATGATCACTACCATTCCATAGGTCAAAAATTGATTCAGAGTTAGCGTTTTCATGTATGTCGTCAGTATTGAAAAATACATGTATATTTATTGTAGGGAGCATCTACAAATTGGCTTTTGTTTAAAAAGTCATTATTCTTCTGAAGATATTCTTCATTACAGTCATGTTTTAGTTGTTTTAAAATTATAGCTTATTAAAAATAAGCTCTGCTATGTTCTGATAGTCACCAGATGTCTGATAATTGTGTATATCATACCTAGTATATATATTTTCCCCCCTTTTAATCCTCACCTAGAAACTATTTGTTAAGTATGCCTCATTTAGAATAGAGACAATTAAGCATCCCTAAGTGTGAGGTCTAGGTTTTACTTCACTAATGTCTTAACTGGAGAAGGCCCATATTCTTATCCGTGATGGTACCCTGGTCCACCAGAAATTTATATATGTGTTCATGATTTGGGAGACAAGAAAAGCTAGAATGTAAGTCTTCCAAATTTAAACTGTCAAAGTGGATTAAATAATGAGTAATTATTTTTTGTTTTTATTCAGTCACTTATTTGTTATCCTTTAATATGGACGGTACATGTGTAACTTCTGGCATTTATTGATAGCTTGCTAATAGCTAACTTCTTGTGCAAACCACTGGAAATTCTAAATGGAGAAGCCAGAAACTGCCACCTGGAAGCTCACAGTCTTAATGGGCAAGCAGACAACAAAAAAGGTGTTTCAGAATACAGGTATGAAATGGAGGTTGTTGGTCCACAGAGTGTTAATTCTTTTTGGAAATAGTGATGAATGGGAGCTATTTTAGAAGAGGTCCATTTAGAAAGTTTCAGGTTTTATTTTAGTTTGAGGCCCTACGAATGTACATTTTAAGAAGTCTCCTTAACTTCCGAGTGACGTGTAACCCAAAGAAGTTTGAGAACCAACATTGTAGGTTGTAGCTCTGGTAGCTTGAGGAAAGGAGAGTAAACTGAGTGAGAAATGAGAAGTCAGAAACCTAAAAGCAAGTGTTATACTGAAGAGAGGAAAGACCTGAGAGAAGGAAGAGAGTTTCATAGTTACTAAATTACACTCATGAATTAGGTAAGGGAGATCCTAGAAAAGAAAAAGTAGGTATGGAAAGAAAATGCATCTCAGGAGTAACAAGTGGTAGCAGTGAATTAGGATAAAAAAGAGTTGTGTTTTATTCTTTGATTTACTTGACCTTATCCCTATGTTCTTTGCCAAGTAAAAATCATTACTTTGGTCTCTAAATTGTGCCCTGTTCTTTTAAGCTGGAACCATGTGTTTATCATGTACTAATTGACATGAATAATTGTGGTCTGGACCCTCCTGGGTTTATGGAAAATCGTCTTCTGTACTATAGTTTTGCCATTGCTGTAGATTAAATTGACAGTTATAATTAACATATAAGTGATGTCTTTTAGTGCCATTTTGTAAACTGAGAATAATCAAGAAAGTAAATGAGGGAGAAATTGTTTGAACTTGAAACAAAAGTCACAGAATTCTGGTCGAGATTATAGTATTTAGTGAAAATATTCCTTATTTCTAGTGTGTGATTAATAATAAATGAAACCTGAGAACATTAGCCTTTTAAAATTAGTATTTAAGAAACAGATTGGTTAACTTTTTAAAGGTTAAGTAAGCATGAGAGCAAAGTTAGTAACATGTCTCTAGATTGGATAGTAATTCCTAAATTTTGGAGTTGACTGGCTGTTGAAAGTCATAACAGATCCTCTTCCAAGGAGTGTCTTTAGAAATTCATTTCTTAGAGCTACGCAGTATAAATTTTAGATGCCAGTTAGTATGACTAAGAGGTCTTTAATCACTGAAAATAAAGACTAGAAATTATTGTCACATAGTCATTGCCTTTGCACATTACACATTTTGCTTCCTCTATTTTTATTCAATGACCAGAACTTTATTGAAGTGACTGAAAAAGCAAACTGAATTTTATTATTTTTAAGATCTGCATAATTGAAATCAAAGTGACTCCTTTAAAGCTTCACTCATACTGTTTCGTTAAAGAGTCACTGTGATACACTTGTGAATGAATGTTCACAGACAAAAAACACCTTTTACACAGGCACAGACTGATTAATGAAGCAAGTTTCTGGAGCCGTGGTTAAACAAAAATCTAAAGAATTTGTGGTTTTAATCTTGCAATGATCACTTTTTTTTCTTCAGAGACAGGAGAGAAAGAAAGTAAAACCTTTGAGGTTGAAATGTTGAAAATTGAAAAGAACTAAGTTCAGAAAGCTTCATTTGTCTCAATAGGCATGAAATACTTATTTAACAGTGTAAATTCTTGTTGTTTAATAAACATTTTATTTGATGTACGACAGTGTAGATTTGATACTTATTTTCTATTTCATTCTAGTGGAACTCGATCAGTATTTTATTTTTATTTTAATAGAAATGTAAATTTGCCACTTCCATCTTAAAAAATTTTCTGGAGCAGACATGTTTCATTGGGAAAATTTGAGGGAAAAATCTAAAGTTTGGCAATCAAGTAAGAAAAACACATTCAAAACTGTTACTGACCTTTTGATAATCCCTGAGCTACAGTCTGATCAGAATGTTTTAATAATAAGCATGAATTGGCAGTAAGAATAGAGGGTGGATGAGGTTCCCATGACATCCAGTATAAAGCAAGTAGGGTGTGCTTCGGTGTGGTGGCAGGAGGGTCTTGAGATTATATTTCTTTGCCAGCTTGGTAGACTTGTACTCTCTTCAGGATCTCATTTCCCCTCTTTTTGCCAGCTTCTCTACCCTTTCCTCCCATTTTTAAAGTGATAAGGAGGTAGCCTTATTTTTAACTTCAGTGATTTGATATTTCAGGATATATCTGTATCAGCATCATAAAAAGTGCTTTAAACTTTATTATTATAAAACAATTTTAGGTAAACATTTAATGGCTTTCAATTTTTAATAACTTTTCAATAGTTTAAGTATTAATTAGGATTTAACATTAAAATGTTAGAAATGTCTTAGAACACATGTTTTCAGATCCATATTTAGATGCCAAAGTCAGCTGTGTTATTATTAAACAACAAATAAGTGTATTCTGTGTGATCAAAGTAGGTAAATCCTGCTTTCTCCTTAACAATTTAAATTTTTATAAAATAATTTAAAGTGTGTTATGCAAACTGAAAAGGTTGCTCCTAATGGGAAAATTTGCATCCTTTTATAGTGAATGTTATCTTTGTGATATTATTATAAAATTACAAAAACTGACTCAAAATATGTTTTTAAAGACATAGTATATATAATTAATAATTTAAATTAATTTTGTACAATTCTGAGAGAATTTTGAGATAATTTGTTTTTTCTGTTATGATTTGTGTTTTTAAATGTTATTCCTTAATTTTTATTATTCCAATTTTTCCAGATATTTCAGTCCAACTCATTATTGTCTGCTAAAATAAAAACAAAAATGGGCAATATTTTTCTGAGAAGTACTCAAGTGTTTAGCAGTAATAAAATTTCATTTCCCCCCATTACAGCAGATACTAAAGATGTTTATGTGAGGATTACTTTTACTCCTCAACAAACATATAAAAATAAGTTTGGTTGGGTCTAAATAAAGCAGGAGGTGACACTGGACTTCCTTAAAATCCTAACATAGGCAGTTCTGTAACAAAGCAATATATGTATCTGTGGACGGAACCTAAGGTTGTGCAGAGTCACCCCGCTGACAGGAACCTGGGACCCGCGTAGCTGTCATCTGTGCACCGACCAAACTAGTGAGAGATTATAATAAAATATTAATATAGCTAAACTTTTGCACTCAATGTAAGTTTGCTAATTCTGTGTCCTAGAATTTATACCCTTCCTTTGAGATATATACCCACGAGGGCATCAAATTCTACCTACCTATCAAAATTAAGAATTCTCATCCAAGTTACAGTCTTCATTAATTCTCCCTACCCCAACCTCTTTTTTTTTTTTTTTTAATATCATGGGTAAATACTTTATGGCTTTTTAATCTTTATTCACAGCTTGACCAGATAGTTGAACACTAGAAAGCGTACCAGTTCTTGAAGCCACTAACCAGCCTCTGCTTGCCCTTTCCTACGGGATTTTCAGGGTTATTTTCTTAAGATCACAATACATGGCAGAGGCTATGTGGCGAGCAAGTTTGTCCCTGATAGCTTTCACACAGCGCTGTGCTGGAGGAAATTCTTTGTGGACTGTTGTGCCTTTCATTCTTTGCTAGCCTCATTTCCTAGTGATGAAGGAACAAACTAACCCCCACTGTAGAAATGTGTTTTATAGAGCATTGGGCTGGAGCTTCATCTTGTCCTTTTCTTTTGTTTTTAATGATTCACATATTATACTTGTGCACACTCATGTTTATGTATTTTTTTCCTCTGCTAGGGTTAGTGTCAAACACCTTACGTTTGTGGAGGGAAGTGTTTAAATGGAGTAGGTTTACTAATTAGTTGGCATAGCAGGTATAAAGCAGTTAATGGCCTCACACTGGTATAACTGTCTTTTTTAAAGTATGATGTGTGGTTATGTCATCTTTTCAAAATAATTATTCCGTATTTCAAATAGTAGGTGTTAACCTCCTTTGTATTGCCATTACAATATAGTAAGAGGAAAGGAGCTTTGGAGTTAGGCAGACTTGTGATTGAATCAAGTTGGGTGAGTTTTGGTAATGGAAGGATACCACTAATCAGATGGGATTTTTTTTTTCTTTAGATTCATTTTATTTATGCTTACAGAACTGGGGTACAGGCCAGAGGTGGGGTAGGTGAGAGGATTCACCAGAGACAGAGTGGGGAGCAGAACAGGCAGATCCTACTGAAATACACTGCTGAGGGGAGCAGCGAGAGGATCGGGAGAGGTCTGCCACACTAATTAATACTCATCCATCTGTGGCCCAAAATGGAACTTGTGCTGCAGTGGCTTTGGAGAGCTTCATATTGTTGTGCTTTAACCCGTTGTGCCACCAGGGGGAGCCCTAGATGAGATTCTTTTAAAGAATAAGTGATAATTTATATAAAACATCTAGTGCAGTGATTAACACAAGCAGCTGTTCAACTAATATTACTGCCTTTGCTTATGATGGAACTTGAGACTTTAAAGACTAAATGACTTACCTAAGGTTACCTCTGCTTGGGGCCTTTTACCATATTCCTAAGTTTTCTATGATGAGAAACAAAAGCAAAGCAAAACCTAACCACAGGTTCAGAAATGGAGCTATAGTGATATATATACACAGTTGAAAGATACATACACACAAATACAAGCAAATATTCTGATTTATGGCTCACTGTTTCCGTAATTGATATATAATGTTTTGTTGTTCAGTTATTGATGGTGATGATGATAAAAGATTGGTAGGGGATGCTCTTTTTTTGATGTAAGCTCTTGTTCTTAATTAGACCAACACTGCTTTCAAGTGAAGGATGCTGTACTTAAGGTTGTATCAGCAGTTTAATTCATGCCTGTTTGCACTTTTCCAATAGACTTTAAAGTGTTTTCCTAGCTGAATGCTAATACTCATGCATTGCAAATTCATTCTTTATGTTTTACAAAAACATGGCTTCTTCCTTGGTCAGAAAACAATGTACCAGGTTTTTTGTTGTATACTACTGTATTATATTACTCTGTGTTTCCCTTTAAAATAATTTGTAAAAAAAGACGTAATTTGGTTTTATTATATTTTTTTCCTATTCTTAAGTAAAAGGTCATCTCTTTAAGATGGTTATTATTTCATCCTTCTAATTGTATATAAACATACAGTAGGAAAGATTATTTTTCTCCTTCACTTGCTATATTTTAGCATAAGAAAGAATATCTTCACAATTTCAATATCTGAAATTTCTTTACATGTCTCTACCTCTCAGAAACGCTTTCATTAATGTTAGAGAAATGCATGCTATTGATTTTATGGAAGATACGTTATATGAATTTGTAGAAGTTATAATAAAGTCCTATTAAACTTTTGAAATTATAAGAATCAGAACGCATTGGATTCAACATTGCAAAGTATTTGGCTTCCATCAAGGCTTTGAAATTACATATTTATATTTGCATATAGAAAGTGATTAATTTTGAGATTATGCTGCACACTATATCACAGATTTCTCTGTAGACACAATTGGTGTATTTGTTCAAATTTCAGAACTTGAGGTACAGTTATTTTAACTGCTATACAAGAAAAAAAGGCTGCTATTTAAACTGTGCCATGCCATCAATATGAGAAGCTGAAATATGAAAAAAAGCTGTGCCTCCTAGAATCTATGAAATATTCTAGGTGTGTATTCAGATTTTAGGTTTGTTTATTTTGGGGTGTGTGTGAAGAATAATTTTGTCACTGTTGAGGACCCGTCTCAATTCTTTGTGTGTTTATATGCAATCATGCCAGTTCTCAGACACTCCTGTGTGGGCCTTGGTTTATTTTCCTTAACATTTATTTGTTTCACCTATTTTTCATAGTCCGGGTTGACTGACTCATCTACATAGGTCAGTCCAACATACTTATCTATGTTTTTTGTTCCCTTAAGCTGGCAGCTGGGCCCACAGACTTTCCTAGACTTGGCTTTATGCCCACCCTTTCCCCCAGCTCTGTGCACAGTGGAACCAGCAGGCCTCACAATTTGCAAGTCCGTTTCATTTGTAGCCAGTCATATCCTAAGCAGAAGATAGAGCCTAACAGTGTGCTGTGACCATACCTAGAAGACTGATTTTGAGTGTTACATTTTCAGATGAGCTTCGGTAAAGCAAGATGTATAAAGTTGACTAAAAAATTGCATTGTTTTGGCCCTCCCTGGTGGCACAGCGGGTTAAAGCACAGCATTAAGAAGCTAAAGACACTTCCACATGAGTTTGATTCCCTCCTGCCCCGGAGGTGACCACATGGCGCGGCAGACCTCTCCTGACCCGTCCGCTGCTCCCCTCAGCAGTGGACTTCGTCGATCTGCCTGTTTTGTTCCCCACTCTGTCTCTGGTGAAGCCTCTCACCGCCCCTGAGCCTCTGGCCTGTACCAGGTTCTGTATCCACAAATAAATAAATCTTTAAAAAAAAAAAATTGCACTGTTTTGCTTGAGTAGTTACTTGTTAATTAATTACTAAAGATTTTAAGCAGGTCCTCTCATCAGAGCTACTAATAACATTTTCCGAACCACCTGCACATGTCAAATGCCTGTGCAAGCACTTAATGTGTATTTACTTAATACTTACAATGACCTTTGAGTCCCTTTTCAATATTCTATGCTCATGACCTAGAGAAGAGAACACGGAAAGTATTAAGATTTACCTTAGTCTTAATCCAGGTAGCGCTGCTATTCCTTAACTGTTGTCACCTTGGTGAGGGCACTAAACTCTTTCTAGTCTGTATCTAAATCTCTTAAATAACAGATTTGATGAGAATATCTGTTAAATCTTTGCTACTAAAAATTCTGTTAGTCTGATGACTCAAAACAGTTCTGACCATGCAGACAGCACTTTTCAGACTTTGGCCTAGGAATCCCTTTGCACACTTAAACCCTTTTAGCACTCTTTTAAGATTTATTGAGGCCCTTCAGTAGGTTTTGATATGTGAATTCTTTTTTAATACTTACTTTATTAAAACTTAAAATGGAGAAATTAAAAACCATTAAGTACAGTTTTGTTAATAACTCAGAGCAATGATGTCATCCTTGGTATAATCAGAAATTATATATGTATTCAGTGTGTCAACCACATCTTTACGTTGTATTTTTATAATAATCTGAGATTAGAAGTACCATTTTAAAGATGAGGTAGCTGAGATTTAAGGACATTGGGTAATGTGCCCAGGGTCACATGGCTAGGCAGTGATGGAGTTAGAATTTGTGTTGTCACCTAACCACTGAAGTTAGGCTCTTAACACTGTTTGCCCTCCCCCATCTCAATAAAAATTTGATGTTATGCTGAAGTTTTCTTACAGTTCTTCATTGATATGATTATCGATTAAAGACATATTTATTATTTTTGAGTTAGGTGTCTTAATCTTGTCTGGGTGAGTAAAATAACTTCAGAATGAAGGAATCCTGTCCAGAAACACTTGAATAATCTTAAGAAATAATTCATTTAACAAATCTGAAAATCAATAGTTGAGAGCAATGACCACTGCTGTTGTCTGCCCAGTTATTGGAATGGCAGAATTTCAGTGGTAAAATCCTTAGGCTGTCCTCATTGTGATAAGGAATTCGAGTTGTGACCAACCCACAATGCTTCCTCTTAGTTTTATAGCCAGTGTACAACACACCATTGTTATGCTGAAATTGAGGGTGTTTGGAAGTTTGAGAGTGTTTTACAACTACTGCCTTGTTAGGTTTGTCCAGAAATACTGTTCTATAACCTGAAAAATTTTAAAAATTTCTTGTCTGAAAAATTACAAATCATTGCATAAGGGATCTAGTTTTCTGATTTTATCATTATGACAGTTGTTGCTTTATTTCTACAAAAATAGAGAAGATCTTTGTAAGGAAATCATGATACTTCTTACCGTTAAAAGATAATAGCTCTCAGTCTTTACTAAAAAAGAAAGAATAATAGGTTTAAGTGTACTGTAATTATTTCTTGACATTAGAATTAATGGTTGTGATGTTTTGGGTTTTCTCAATTTTTGTGGTGTTGGTTTTTGCTTTTTTCCCTTTTTCAATAATTCAATAAAATTGATAGACAGGGACTTTAGCGGGCAGTCTCTGAGCCAGGCTGGAATAAAGTTAATTTTTCTTGTTTCTACTATCATGCCATGTCTAGAAAATTTCCTTACTCACGTGTCTCCTTACAAAGGTCTTATTGCGGTCCAGTCACACTGTACATGTGCCACAGAGCCTTCTGTTCCTTTTGTGCTCTCTGTATATTATTCCACGGCAGTCTGTTTATATTGGTCTGTTGATTAACATTTGAGTTGTATCAGATTTTGACTTTTTTGAGTATTTTTCCCCCCAGGGATCACTCCCTCACAGACTCTGATCACCACAGCACTGTTTTTCTTCCAAATACACATATTTTTGAAACCACACTGTGAATGGTGCCTCCAGGCATTTGTGCTGGTGACTTCCATGTTACAGCCTCGGGGGTTTGTCTTTGTGTTCCTATGCTTCCCTCAGTAACAGTTGCCATTATCGACTTTCATCCTGAATTTACTTTATTTTACTTGACTTCAGGGATATCAGATGTTCTTGGTTTTCCTTCTTGGTGGATTTTTGCTGGTTACTCCTCTTTTTTCAGACTGTGGGAGTGCCTCAGAGCTTAATCTTGTGGAACCCACCGCTTTCTACAGATCCACTTAGTATAATTAAAATTAAAGAATCTGCCTGTCTCCCCCACTCCCACACACACTTTTTGTTTCATCATAGAAAAAGATGTTGAAATCTTGCAATTTGAAATATCTTGGACTTTCTTGACCTGATTTTGAAGTTTGCAGTAGGAACTGTGGACATTTGTGGAATAAACCATCTTGTGGCTTGGGTTGGAAAGGCAAATCAAGACTGTTCTACCTAATGGTCATTGTGATACAATATTGTTATTCTTGGGTTTGGAGAGAATGGATATTGTTTTTTTATATCTAATAAAGCTTTAAGATATTTTTAAAGGAATTTTATATGAGCTTATATAGTGTGTTGGCATTAGATTATGAAGTATACACATAATTATGTGCAAAAGACAAACTTAAAAAATCATGAGAAGACTATACCATATCAGTTTTATATGCTGTTAAAAACAAAGCATACTTGATTTTGTAAAATTTGAAAACTATAGTAAAAATAAAATTACAGCACTTATATAACTGACTGAATATAATTTATAGTGTAGTCTTTATGCAGTTTAAAAGTTTTGCTGTATCCAATAATTTTCTGTATTTTTTCTCAGCATGATATATTGTAATAAAACTCAACAATTGATGGTTTTACAGACTTTCCTAACATTATGTTTAGGGATGATAGTGTGTGTGTCTTGAGCTTATGGGCTTTGATTATTTTCACTTTTTTTTTGCTTTTGTGAATGAAGCTGTAGTGAGCATCCTTTGCATAATTTTTTTTTCTATTTTAGGATTACTTCCTTAGGATAGATTGCCAGAAGTGGAGTTACTGGGTCAGAGGGTATGAACTTATAAACTTCGTCATTTAATTTGTTTATTGTTTAATGTGCTGTCCAGTTGATTTGTATTCATTTTGAAAATTGAAAATCATGATTATATTTTGCACCTGTCAGGCAATTGTCTACAGATAAGATTCTGTGATCAGAGAAATTTGGGAAAGTCCCAGCGTAAAGAGATTTTTTTTTAACGTTTTTTGAACTTAACTGAACAATGAACAGTGTTTTGTTTTTTATCCTTTTTGTGATATAATTGTTTACATTTTGAGGAATTTTTACAAAGGAATATAGCTCATGACTAAATCTAGAATTTAAAATTAATGTATTGATTAGATTCTGTGTTAGAGGTAAAAACCAACTAAAACTTCTAAGATTATTTTTAAAAGTTATTTACCATATGATTTGTGTGTGTGTCTTTATGAAGTCTCACCCTTTCTACAGTCTTACATTACTGATTACTAAAGAGTATCTTAATCTCTCAGTGGCATCAAATCCTTTTTACAATCTTTGACAGAATTTGTAATCTAGACATATAACCACCTTTCCCCTTCATTTTCCCCTACAGAATGTGAAAACCTTTGCATCTTCTGATAGTCTAGCCAAGGTGCAAGAAGTAGCAAGCTGGCTTTTGGAAATGAATCAGGAACTGCTCTCTGTGGGCAGCAAAAGACGACGAACTGGAGGCTCTCTGAGAGGTAACCCTTCCTCAAGCCAGGCAGATGAGGAACAGATGAATCGTGTGGTAGAGGAGGAACAGCAGCAGCAGCAGTTACGACAACAAGAGGAAGAGCACACCGCAAGGAATGGTGAAGTCATTGGAGTAGAACCTAGACTTGGAGACCACAATGATTCCCAGCCAGGACAGTTGGAAGAAAACAATAACCGATTTATTTCTGTAGATGAGGACTCCTCAGGAAACCAAGAAGAACAAGAGGAAGATGAGGAACATGCTGGTGAGCAGGATGAGGAGGATGAGGAGGAAGAGGAAATGGACCAGGAGAGTGATGATTTTGACCAGTCTGATGACAGTAGCAGGGAAGATGAACATACACATAGTAACAGTGTCACAAACCCCAGTAGTATTGTGGACCTGCCTATTCACCAGCTCTCCTCCCCATTCTATACAAAGACAACAAAAGTGAGTATATTTAGTCTGCTGTTCACCTGAGAAATTTTACATATCCGTATTCATTGTAATGATGCTCTTCCTAAACCTTTGTACTACTGCAAAATTCGTTTCTGGTGTATAATAATGAAATCATACCTATTTTATCAAAGTGACTGGAAGGTATTAGAAATAGATATGCTGATAAATGGGACGTTTTGACTTCAGGTGGAGAGAAGAAATTAACCCTATTACTATGAAATATCACTCATAAAAGATTTTATTACAAAAATTGTCTCAGGGACACAGAGTTAATTAATAGATGGTATATTATGGGAAAGGTGGGGTGGGTGGAAGGTGATTTCTATCAATCAGGAGTAAAGAACCTTACTTACAAATCACAGCTCTGGGTGGACTGTGTATTCACAGGTGTTACTTCAGGGCACAAATTACTGGGGGTTATCGCAATCAACATTTCTTTTTATGATTATTAAAAATTATCTTTTGTAAACAGTCCTCTCTTTATTATGTACTAAAACAAGATACAATTATAGCCTGAATAGTAATACTTGGTTGTTGGGGAAATCTGAGTTGGTATTTTTAAAAGTTGGTTGGTACTTTTAAAAGTACTCGACCCTGACATTTCAAATTTTTAAACTCTTGTCCTTCTTTATAAAACAACAGAATAACAGGGTGTGATCTTCATTGCTTGTTTTCCTCTAGGTTATTTATTAAAATTAAAATAATTCAGAAGCACTAGAATAATTGGTTTTTCTTTTTTAACTCCATTGCAGTGGAATACTCTTATTTCTCAAAAGGGGATTTGAACACACTTACTATAGGGAACCAAACCATTCAGACTTGTACTTGATGGTGGATTTTCACTTATTCCCAACTGTATGTTATTTCCAACAGTTCCAACAGTATTGCTCTTTCCAACAGTTCCATTTCCCTTCCCATTCCTGGGAGATAGCACTTCTGCTTTTTGCCTGCTTACCTCATTTAGGTAGTGGTAGGTGATGCATAGAGTTAGCTATAAGCATGTTTTTAAAGGTACACAATCGGACGCCATTCTAAACGGCAGGAATCTGATCAAGCAGCAACTTTGTGATTAATTGAATACTGTGAGAAGCATTTGCAATGTATGCAGTTGCTGTGGGGCTGCACCAGAGAACAAGGGCCAGAATACACTAGCTATTCTATGGCTGCTTCCCAGAATTCTCTTTGCTACTGGATAGACAGGGAGCTGCTAAAACATTAAAGTCTGTTTGCCATAGAAGGAAGAAGTAAGTGATTTCCCACATCTTATTCTTTGGAGTGGACTTCTTTTCCTCAAATTGTTCCTGGATATTGTATCACTTAAAATTGTGGTCATAACAAGAGATGGGAATTGTGGAGGAAAGAAGAAAAAAACATTATTTATTTGTCACTATCCAATCTCTTCCACCCCCCACCCCACACCCCGTCCCCTAGCAGATTAATCAGATAATAATCTAAATATAATGATACAATGTCTGAGCTTTGCTCAAAATAATATTGATGGGGAGATAAGTTAGAGACTAGTGTATAGATTGACTGTGAATTGCTAGTTGGTGAAGTGTCATGGGAGTTTATGGATATTATTCTCAGCATTATTTAAACTGAAAGAATATGTTCACATACAGATATAGACATATAAACTTCAAGATCATTATAAAAGTTAGAAATAGGAAATATGGCATTTTCTTTACATACCTCAGTCTTACTGATAACTCCTAAGTGCAGTCTTCCCCTTAACACTGAATTTTATTCTTTCTGTTTTTGGTGCTGTTGAAATTATTGTAGATTCAATGTAACATGTACTTTTTGTTGGAGTTAGAATTTATTTTAATAAAAAGATATTTATTTATTTCTGCATACAGAACTGGGTACAGGCCAGAGTAGTAAGGGCAGTGAGAGGATTCACCAGAGACAGAGTGGGGAGCAGAACAGGCAGACTGACAAAGTACACTGCTGAGGGGAGTAGTGGGTGAGACAGAAATCTGTCACACCATGTGGGTTACCTCCTGGGCTGGGATCAAACTCATGCTGAAGCGGCTGGGGGTAGCTTTGTAGTGCTGCGCTTTTACTTGTTGCACCACCAGGGAGGGCCCTATTTTAATAAGTGTGTTTTACAATATTGCTATCTAATGATCTATTGAAAGAGGAGAGAAAGTAAATTAAATTATACTCAGAGCGAATGAAGTCTGTTGCACATCTTTCTCTCAACCCCTTCTTCCCCAACTTCTAAACTCATAGATCTTTACATTTTTGTGGTTTTTGGTTCTTTATCATTTGAAAATTAGGTAGAAATTGTATCAGTGTAGAGTAGACTTAGGAGTGAAATTGTGTGCTGGAAAGAAACATTTAACTTGATTAACTTATTATAAATATTAAAATCAGTTACATTTTGTTAGAAGTTTTATGCTAATACTCTTGTTTGCTTGTTCTTCAATTTTATAGCAGGATACTGATTTAGCCCATAAATAGTATATAAGCAAATTAGACATTTATCTCCTTTAACTTTACTAGAATGAAAGATCTTAGACACTTGGTTTTGTACTTGAATTGCTATATCCTTTTAGTTTGTGAAATTAAAACTCTTTCTAAAACATTTATTCTTAATACCCCTAGCCTGCAAATTTATATTTAGTTGACTTGATATAAGAAAAGTTGCTTCAAAGAGTGGTTTCCACCCCTTACCCAACTTTATCTTGAGGTGTTAAAGCTTTGAACCTCAGTCAGATGGCTTTATCACTGAAGGGTTCAGCCTGGCCTTGTTAAGGAAGGTCCATATGTTTTAGGGTGCATTTTACCCAGCTTTTGTCCTCCATCTTTTGCTCTTTTCCCGTCAAGATTGCGATATCAACAGAAGTCATTTAAATCTTTCATTTTTTTTCTGGGGTCTCATTTGGATGAATGGCAGTGTTAAGTTGCATTACCTTATTTAAGAAAGAAGTTTAAGCAAAACTAAGTCTTGCTGAACAATGCAAAGCTGTCAGTGATTTCCACTGCCTTTTAAGTTTAAAATGAGAACGCCAGTTAGACAAAGAATAATATTTTTGAAAGGAGAAGTCATTCTGTTCTGTAGGAAAATTTTCAGTACACAGGTTTGACAGGTGCTTTATCTTTCCTTTTCATTCAAGATGAAATTGTAGACAAACCTTTTTGATATGCCTTCTATGGTTACGTCCTTATCCACTGAGTGCACGGAATTTAAGTCCATTTTCCCTAGTGACCCTTGTGTCATGAATATGAATTATTGTGCTGTCACCACAAGGCCACAGGGGTGCAAGCGAGAACTTATAAAAGCAGGGCTAGATGCATGAACACACTGAGGTGTAGATGTGGGTGCTGTATATATGCTTTTGACACACATTTGAGGTCATTTGCAGGGATGAATATGCAGCTAGTTGATGGCCAAGAGAGTGCTGCCTTTCTCAAAGTAGAATTTTATTATGAATGTGGCCTGTTTTCCTCTTTGACCACTCCTGAATCTCTCTTTCGGGACCATCCCTGGAATACTTTCTTTTATCAACATTTTAAATTTTTTACTATTACTGTGTGGCTTGAATAGAAAATGCTTGTCACCCCTGTGTATAACTGTTATAATGGTAAATAGGGAAAAGCTCTCATTAATTCACACAAAACTAATTTTCCAGTGTTTCTGTGAGATTAACCTACAGTTCTACCCAGCATACCTCTCAAATGTTACTTTTTGGCAGTCTCTGCAGCATACCTTTTGGACAGCTAAATTTACTAATTCATCCTTGATTGTACTATATGTGCAAATAGGATATTAATGAGAAAAATTGTTTTTCCTTTTTGCATCACTGTTTTCCTTGAAAGCATATAGGAAACTATCAAAACTTTTAGGACAATCTTAAAAGTAATCCTAGTCACCAAAGATTTTTTTCTTATGAGAGCCCATGGGTTATAATGGACTTTGATATTGCAGATTGTCCTAATGTTATTAGTGAAAGGCAGTGGCAGTCTAGTCTTAATAATAAGTTCATACTGTTTGCAAGTTCCTGTGACAGGAACTTGTAAATTGAGATTACAGAGAGACCATATGAGTCACCTAAATATCACACTATGTGATAAGGATGATAATCTTATGTTATGCAAGTATCAGAAAACCCATTTCGTTTTATGTACTATGCTGCCCCCTGTGGTAGAATGTGGTACTCCAATCTGTTCAGGTTCTGGGCCATGGTAGATGTCTTTCCATTTCACACTTGAAGTCCATGGGGATTACAACCGAGATTAAAAAAAAAGTACAAAATGAAGAATGATGTAAAAATGATTATATATATATGTGTGTGTATATATAAATGTGTGTGTGTGTGTGTGTGTATATATATATATATATATTTTTTTTTTTTTTTTTTTTTTTTTTTTAAAGAAGAGCTACCCAGTAGAGGCACAGAGATTTTAGTGACGTTCTTTTCTTTGTGGTGCTTACCGTTCATTATTGAAGATAAGGGTCAAGTTTAAACGGAACAAAAGTGAAATTTGATACAGAATAATAGATAATATTTTCACTACAGTCACTCTATTATCCACTTGAGTGCTTCTTAGGTAGGAGTTGTGGGCTGGCTGTTTCTGTTAATTTGACTACTATACCTGCAAATTCTAAAATGTTTCCCCTTACAGGAACACACATCTCTTCAATTTTAATTTTGTCAACACTTATCTTTTTTTTTTCTTTAATGTTTTCTGGAGAGATATCTGTCCCATACTAAAAACACCTTTCGCATGTTTTATGCAGAATATTAACTATTCTCCTGGGTGAATAACCAATGAGTTTATGCTCAGACCAGCTCTTCTGACCTCATTATGGCTTTTCATGAAGAGAAGCATCTTCGAGCAGTAATTTTTGCCTCATCCATGTCTATTTTAGTGATTTCTTTATGTTCTCATGTAACTTCATCCTTACTTCAAATAACTTCATTTTTTCCCATCAGTGTTAGATTTCTTCAGGTAACTGAAACCTTTTTCTATTCTTTTTTCCTCAAGTAAGAAGTAAATATTTATATATATATATATATATATAAAACAAATACTCAAAGAAGCAGTATGTCTAGTGTCCTGGCAGCCTATGACTCTTGTCTCTAGGTTCTGAATAATAGAATAATTAAGCACAACCGCCTCTGGCCAGTCATGATCATAATAATAGTTTTATTTCTAATTTACTACCCTTCAGCCACTCTTTTGAACCAGAACTGCTGGAAAGCTGTATTAGAGCATGGCACTAACACCTGAAATCTAACAGGGCTCTAGATACCATGCTACGCTAACTAGTATGTGATGGCCCTCCAGGAAGTCCTGGCCTTGTGTACTTGTAAGACAAAGAACTTGAATTCAGATTTTGTCAGGTGCAGACGTGCTATAAAAGGCAGCCCTTTGTGTCAGTGTCCACAAGTAAAATAGCCCAATGAATAGCCATCCTTCCTACTTGTGTAGGAAGGAGGACAAACTGGAAACCTGCACTGAGCTAGTTTAACCCATTTTGAACATGTGGGGCGGAGAGTGGAAGTGGTAGGAAGGGGGTACACTGGAGGAGGTGGGTGTTCCTCTAACAGAGTAGAGTGGTAAGAGCCTGTTAGATCTGCGCTTGAATTTATTTGACATAAATATGTGGTCTCATTGAACCTGTGTGCTTATTTGTAAAATAAAGACTATTATATATACTTCTCAGGATTTTCATTAATATTATATAAAATAACACAAAAAGCAAGAAATATGAGACTCACTTTGCAGATGGAGCCTTGTAGCCTCATCTGCAATACCGCTTTCTCACTCCTCGCCTCACAGAATACACTTCAGTCCCCACAGCAGATAACAGTTTATGTATTTTTTATGACCTTAGAGTTCAGTTATTATATCATCCTCTAATGGAAAAAATATATAAATAGATCTATTTAAAAGGAGGATTATAATAAGCTAGTAAAAATTACAATATGACAAAAATTGCCAAGGGGGTACCATTTCCAGTTCTTTCCAGGTGATAAACATGACTTGTTTTCTTTCATTATAATGTAAGTCAGTTTCTCCCATACTGTCTTTTTTCTTTTTTAAAAGATTTATTTATTTATAAATACAGAACTGAGGTACAGGCCAGAGGTGCAGGGGTGATGAGAGGATTCACCAGAGACAGAATGGGGATCAGAACAGGCCAATTGATGAAGCACACTGCTAAAGGGAGGTCAGGAGAGGTCTGCCACACCATGTGGGTCACCTCTGGGGCTGGGGATCAAACTCATGCTGAAGTGGCTTTAGCTTCTTATTTACTGTGCTTTAACCCACTGCACCACGAGGGAGGACCTCTCCACACTTTCTTCACCTAAAACTATATATTTAAATCCTTTGTGTTTATAATGATTGGATGCCAAAATGAATTTTAGTTTACAGTCTATTCTAATTTTAGTATAGTTTCAAAACTATTTGTTCATGTTAATTTAAGCCATAATAACTCTGTTGGTCATGTTTAAATCTCTTTCTACAAGTAGTTAAATATTATTTTAATTATGGGTCCCCATTTTTGACCAAAGAAATGATTTTCCTACAGAATGGAGAATTCAGTGAAATTTTAATATTGTTCCATTGGTTTGTGCTCTATGCAAACAGATAATAAACTTTCTCTGAAATTTGTGATATCACAAATACCACATGTAGTTCTCCTCAGAACAGCTGAACTGGCAAATTATTTCATATGCATATAATTATAATGAACCTGACTTTATTAATGTTTTTGTTGGTCAGAGAAGGAAGATAATTTTGAAGAAGATAAGAGAGGATGACAGATGGATTGTTTTTACTTTGTTAGGTAACTCCACTGTTATGTCTCAACTGCCTTTCATTCTTGCATGCCCCAATTTTGAATTTCTGGCTATTAGGTATTGTCACCTGAATAGTTCACAGGAAACTAAAACTACTAACTTTTATTTATACCAACTTTAATTTTCCTCTCCACTTTGTCCTAGCCCTATTAATATCTCAGTCTCTGTTTATTCAGTGGAAAAATGGTTTGACTTTTTCTTGTCATCGAAGGTTTTGGGTCTGCTGCAGAGTCTTAACAGATCTCTTGCTTGGTTTTCTTCTCTCTTACCACCAGGTTTACAAGATAATAATTGGAGACTCGATATTTTAAAATGCTGAGAGTGACCATACTTAAAATTGTACCATGCTATGCTATGTCCTTGACCATTAATTGATGATTGTTTAAAAATAAAGGTTTAGCTCTGTATAGATGAGTAACTTTAATCAAAACACCTGATGTCCTGTTTCCCACTAATAAGGCTAAATCCATAAGTGGGTATCTAAATTTCACATCTTAGCATAGTCTCCAATATCACCTCCATGCCTTTCCTTTGCTTTGAATGATACCTGCTTGTCTGCAACTATACCTAGAGTAGATTCTACTTCAAATCTTCTCCCTTCCTAGAATTAGAAATTTTCTTTCCTTGAATCCACTTTTGGTTCTGTTTGTTGTACAGTTACTTTGGTATTACCTTGTGACTTGGGGATAAGATTTGTTTTGGGATGACATTTAATTCCTTTTTCTTTTATTGAATGGTAGAATTATGATGATATGTTTGTCTTTAGTGTTGATTCATATTGAGAGTTAAAGGTTCACAAATTGTAATCTGAACAATTCTCATTTCATCTCTTAACTATAAATTACAAATAACTATACCATTTAAATTTTGTTTAAAACCGAAATATTCAATATAAAGTTATTTTCATTGAGGAATATTATGATTAGTAGTACTAAAGTAAGACTCCCCAAATGAAAAGTTAAAACCCTAATTTAGGGACCTTGTTGCTAAAATTAGAAAACAATTGAAGGCAACTTATACAACTATTAAAAATAACATTTTTAAAGAAAATTTAGTAATAGGAAGATACTTACAAATAATAGTGTTTACTAGAATGATAGAATTCAAAACTATGTATGTAATCTGCACCTAAGTATGAAGCAAATATATGTTAAGCTATATGTTTGGGAAATGATTGGATAGAGTTAAACTAGGTGTTAGAAAATCTCTGGCTGTGGCTTAATTTATTTCTATTTTATCTTTATATACTCTTCACAGTTTCCAAGATTTGCTTTAATAAGCATATATTGCTATTGTTTATTAGGGGAATAAAAACATCACTAGAAAAACAATTCTTATTCCACTTAGTCTTTTTTGATAACTTCTTTCCATAATATATAATGCTGTCACAGAAGATTACAAGAAACATACCACTTAAAACAAAGGACCTTATATAACAATGTCACGTTCATGAATACAGTGGGAAAAGCACTGGACTCTTTAAGAGTTCTTTGTGATATCAATTTTTTATATCTGCAGGACTCAGGTACCATAGCAATACTCTAAGATCAAATCATCACATTATTACAAGAGTAATGGCATTGCACTATCTTTTCTTGTTTTTAAGATAGTTATTTAAAATGTCACTGTAAATTATATTTTTAAATTGTTTCATTTTTTACTTAGGTAACAATAGTTTACAGCAATGTATATGATTTAGGGGCATAGGTTTGCCCTTCTTCAAACACGTCACCATACACACTCATCCACCAGCAAAACACCCACAATCCTACCCCACAGTCCACTGGGCCTCCACCCCTCTCTGATTTTTACTTCACCATCCTTCCCATAGCAGTAATTATACAGTCAGATTTCTAGGGTTTGTTTTAGTTCAGTTTTGCTTGTTCCTTTGTTTCTTTATATTGTACATGAATGAAGTAACCCGTATTTGTCTTTCTCCTTCTGACTTAATTCTCTTAGCATAGTCCCCTCCACTTTCATCCAGGTTGTCACAGATGGCAAGATTTCATGTTTCTTATATAGTTTTTACACACACATCACATATTTTCTCAATCCACTCATCTGCCCTTGGGCACTTAGTTTGTCTCCATAATGTATCTGTTGTAAATAGGGCTACAGGGAACATAGGAATACATATATATCTCTGCAGGTTAGAGTATTTGTGTTCTTCAGATAGCTATCTGTGAAGTGAAATTGCTGGGTCATATGGTAGATCTATGTTTAATATTTTGAGAAACCTCTATACTGTTTTCCATAGGGGCTGGACCAGTCTACATTCCCACCACCTGTACCAGGGTTCCTTTTTCTTCACACCCTCGCCAACACTTGTTGTTTCTGGTCTTTTTGACATGGGCCTTTCTCACAGGTATGAGGTGTTATCTCATTGTGGTTTTGATATGCATTTCTCTAATGATAAGTGATGATGAGCATTCTTTCATGTGCCTGTTTGGCCATCTGTTTGTCTTCTTCAGAGAAGTGTCTGTTTAACTCTTCTTCCCATTTTTTGATTGAGGTTTATTCGTTTTCTTGTTGAGTTGTATGAGTTCTTTGTAGATCTTGGATATCAGCCCCTTGTCAGATATATGATGTGCAAGTATTTTCTCCCTTTCGGTAGGTTGTCTTTTCATTTTAATGATAGTTTCTTTTACTGTGCGGAGGGTTTTTTTTTTTTTTTTTTTTTACTTTGATATATGTTTCTTGCCCCGATGTT